>NW_026712249.1:23858838-24248838 GCF_030504385.1 Musca domestica | reverse complement strand
CCAGAACCCCTTCTACATACTTGGGGAAAACAATATTGTGCACAGCTTCCCGATGTGAGGTCTTCAGCAGTTTCAAAGTAAACATTTTTATGTTCAGCAAATATATTTCATTGGCTTCCGTGGCAATGTAATATTCGATGGGTGTGATCTGAACCATTGAGGTTATTGCTCCATTGACTTTGGTTCTTTTGAGCTGGAAAGAAGACTCAGCTATAAATTTCTTTTTTATCACTTCCTCACTCCCATTACTCCTTCTTACCGTTTTCAACATGGGCCACGTGGGACTGGGATAATTTTTAAAACTTGTCTCCCGGATATCCTTTCGCTCCTCCACCAATTCCAACACCCCATCACCGGCACCCATTAGCAGCAGTCCGTCATCGACAATATAAACCACTCTCAAGCCATTTACATAACGATTACAATCTTTACCAAATGGTTTGCGGGGATTATGTGTGCCATATGCCCCCACCATAGAGGAAAATGTGCCCGCCTTTGTTACATTGGCCGAGTCGCAACAATTGAGAATAATTTTGATAACATCGCCACTAAATGTTCCCAAATAAACATATTCGTCACGAAGATCAATGGAAATGCTCGTATAACGTCGTTGATGTTTACCCACATACACATCGTGCACGTTGACCTTTTTCATCTCACGCTGTATACTCCAAATGCGAAGATGACCTAGTAGGGAAATATTAAATTTTCCGGGTTTGTTCTCAGTCTATATTTTGTCCCAAACTTACGATCTCCAGCTGTTATGAAGAACGATGGGTTATCCTGTAAAGCCCTCACAACTATGGCGTTACCATTAATGGATCTGGAAGCAACTGATCTACATATGGGTGTACTACAAGTAAGAAAATTGACAATTTAATTAAAGAAAACTAAGGCTATTTTAAACAATTTTGTTCTGCAAGACTTATAAAACTTACAGTGTTGCAATATCAAAAACTATTACAGAACCATCATCCCGACCACCAACTGATATTACATATTTATCATGGGCCGTAAAACAAATAGATTGGACACGGACCTACAACGAGATAAAATTAAAAATAAAAATTTATAGATATATAAAAATTTGTTTTATGAATTGAGTATTATATTTGGAATAGTCCTTTAAAAAATCGCGATTATAAATTTAATAGCCCTCAAAACTTTCCTTTAAAAAACCAACAAATATAGCGTTAATAGGGATTTTTATTAGTAATTGGAAATCAACTAATACTATTCGAATAGTGCTTTAAAAATGTTCTTTAAAAAGACCGCGATTGTAGGTCCTTAAATCCTTTCAGAAATCTCACTTTGAAATCCATGATAATTTTTACAAATCTCCTTTTTAAGTCCCTAATTATCCTTTTAAAATGGTAAAACTAAGGTTTAAAACTCTTTGAATAATGGACATTTTAAGTCATCAACTTACCTTATGCAAATCGTGCCGGGCCAATTCCTTGCGTTGTTCAAAGTCCCACAGAATTACATAGCCCCGACGCCTTATATTTGCCCCGACGCCTTTAATGCAGAGGGTATAGTTGTTTTTTTTTTTTTTTTTTTTTTTTTTTTTTTTTGATGAATAATTATTTTTTTGTCTCTGACTAAAATGAAGCTATGTGGAAGATGTTTACAAAAGTTCTCATAAAGTGCTGCCTTAACCCTTGAATGCGTTTTTATACCCTCCACATATAGAGTATGCAGGGAATACTAAGTTTTTCATTCCGTGTGTTACAAATCGAAATAATGGTTTTAGACCAAACAAAGTGTATATATTTTTGATCAGCATAAAATTCTAAGAAAAATTCACTGCCCCTAGCCCAAAATTGTCTGCGTAGGTCCAAGTATTACCTCATCTCTGTAAAATGGCACGTTTGTTCGTAATAATAACCAGCATATTAGTATTTTGATGGATTTCTTGACACATTTGATGGTAGTCTTAATAAACAATAATCGGCTTGCAATAATAGATCTATTTGGATTATATATTTTTCGTAAGAAAATATAAAAAAATAATTTTTCCCTAATGGTGGAGAGTATCAACCGATCAGATCCGCCGGAATTAACTGCTTCTTATACCCTTCACCAAGAAGGAAGCGAGATAGACCCACAGCTACTTATGGAGATCTTCATAGAATCACTTTCTTAGTCGATTTATGAATGTCAGTCCGTCCGTCCGTCTGTCCATGAATTTGCCAAACAATATTTGTTTGCCCCAAGCACGAAGCCTATTGAAATTGGTGAGAATCAACCGTTTTCGGGTTAAATGTGCACCAAACGGCTAATATCATCCCGAATTGAATGGATTTTGGCATATATGAACGGTATTAGTATCAACCGATCAGATCCGCCGAAATTAACTGCTTCTTATACCCTTCACCAAGAAGGAAGCGAGATAGACCCACAGCTACTTATGGAGATCTTCATAGAATCACTTTCTTAGTCGATTTATGAATGTCAGTCCGTCCGTCTGTCCATGAATTTGCCAAACAATATTTGTTTGCCCCAAGCACGAAGCCTATTGAAATTGGTGAGAATCAACCGTTTTCGGGTTAAATGTGCACCAAATGGCTAATATCATCCCGAATTGAATGGATTTTGGCATATATGAACGGTATTAGCTTAGAAGAATATGCATAATATGCACTCCACAAGAATGATATTTGGGCCAGATAACTTATGGAGAAATAACTTAGTCAAATTTTATGGAGATCGGATCAGATTAGGATATAACTCCCATACATGTCTTAAACTGACATCAGGTTTATTGTACACCAACTTTCCAATATCAGCTTAAATGGACTGAATTTTGGCAATTTCGACTGAATTCATCCTAGAAACGAGCCCTTCAAATTTGGAAAAATCGGTTCAGATATACCTATAACTCCCATATATATGTTTCATCCGATTTGGTTTAAAAGTCTCTCCCATGCGTAATATGCACTTGACTATTTGAAACCGAAAATGATTGAATACATTAAATAGGCAGTTCCTTTTCATGAAATATGGCAAATAAACTTCACTTTATAAAACTGCTAGCATTCCTCACTTTTACTAGATTTAGTTTTACACGACTGTCTTTGTTTGACATAATACCCTTTCAATACAAATATTCAATATATGCACCATATATGTGTATACCTTCACAACATGTTGCACTTTTTGTGAGAGTGTATTGTATGCCTTCCATACCATTTCCATTGCTGCAATATTTTGTATTTCCTTTCAGCGATTTTACAATTTTATTGCAATGCATTTGTAATATTTACTTGCGTAGTTGTGTGTGTGCGTTTCTCTTTTTTGCTTCCTCGCTTAGTATTTGAAGCCTTTTATCATTGGCTCAAAGTTCAACCGGTTACAATTTTTTCCATGCATCTCTCTCTCCGTGGAATAACGGAATAGAGTGGCATGTTTGGATAATGGCGGTGGTACGATCCAACAGAGGATATTTATTTGCATAGGTTAAAGGCGCCAAACCGTATTTTATTTACTATCATTTCCTTCCGTTTTTATTACACAAACAAGGGCCGCACACACACACACATACGCACTTACACGCACACACACCATTACCACATTGCCACTATAGCGGTTGCGAAACAACTCGGTTTCTCTGTTACTTAGGCTGAAAAAAAAAAAAAAAAAAGAATTGTTGTTGTTGTTATTTATTTTTTTGGCTTGAATTTGATTTCCAGCACCATAGACACTCTCCGGTGGGAGGGCGGACCGCAGGGAGGAGATTCGCAAACAAAAGTCTGAATAACCACACGAATTCAACCAGGCTAACAAATAGTCATTTGTTTGTACACGGTAAAACTTTTGTAATGAAATGTCCGTTTTGTTTGTTATTGTTGTCGTTGCTGCTATTGTTGTTGTTGTTTTTATTTGTTCAAATGAATTAACTTTAAATGTGGCACTAACTTTTGTTGCAATGTAAATGGTAATAAAACAAAAGAAGATGGAAAGGAAAAGAGGAAAAACAAAATAAAACAAAAACAAAACATGTTGCAATAATTGCAGTTGAACGATGTTGTCTTCAGATCTCAACGTCATCGTTTGCACACACACACATGCACACATTGGCTCTGGCCACACTACTGTGATGTTGAGTTGTTGTTGGTGAATGAAAATGCTGGCATCATTGATGTCCATCATCAACATCAACAAGTATTAAAAGTAATGAGCACAGCTTTAATTTCAATTACAATTCGCCTCGTGATGATGATGGTGATTTCTCTCAGCCAAACAGTCAACAGAGATTCAAGACAACTTACGGAGGGAATTGTTGAGGAACATTGACTGTTGCAAGTTGTCATAGTACTTTTTTTTTGGGCAAAGGTCCAATGGTGCCACCATCCTGATGTTGAGATGAGGATATAGAGTGAAATAGAAAGATATCAGTTCCATCACAAAATAAACCATTAATTTCTTGGCAAATATGATGCCAAGAATACACGTTTGAATTTTTCTTAAAAAAAATCTTAAATTTTCAAAAAAAAAAAATATATATATATATAAATGTAGGATTTATTTTATTTACTTATTTATTATTATTATCTTTATATCCTACAACACTATGTGTTGGAGCTATTATAAGTGTGATTGGGCTAAAAATTATGTAGCACCTCGAAATAATGGTTTCCAATATGGGGAACTAAATATGGATCTTCCTATCTCGCCGCGCTGAGTCGATCTAGCTATGTATGTTAGTCTGTCTGTCCATGTTTATTTGTATTCACTCTACAGGTCGCAATTATAGCCCGATCCTAACGAAATTTTTCATGGAGATGGGGTTAGGCTCAGAATAGAATCCTATTGTGTTGTGAAGATGATTGCACAATATTTAGGACCAGAAAAATTTTGAATCAATCGAAGTGGAAATTTGGATGGAGTTAGAGTTCAGGGCTGGACAGAAGCTAACGAATTTGGATGGTAATGGGACAATATTTAGCGGGTAAAATAAACCATAATTCCTTTGTCAAAAGATACGAAAATGTCCACTAACCCGCGAATATTTTTAATTTCGGCCAAATTACAAATTCATTAAAAGAGCTCTGCTGACCATTACAATCAGCCAATCGAATATGGAGCAAAATAGGTACAATATAAAAGATCTTAGTTATTCTCCTTATAAGTCGGAATGGTATCTTGACAGAAAAAGTTCGTGCCTAAGAAAATCGCGAGAAAATATAAAGTTTTTCTGCACCATGCAACAATATGAGTTGAGGATATTACATACAGGTCGCAACTATCGTGCGATACTCACGAGATTTTGCATAGGGTTAGCGTTAGGGTCAGAACAAAGCCTATGTTTGAAGATGTACATTTTTGGTTCAAATTAAAATTTTCCAAAAAATTAAAATTTTCCTGATTTTGCAGTCGCTCTACAGGTCACAATTGAAAATCAATCGATACGGAATTTTGAATGAGAAGAGAGTAAACAACAGGCAGAAAGTCTAGCATTTTGGATGACCATTGTTCCAAATTTAGTGCAATTTAGACACAAAATTACAGATTTCCATAACTACCTACACAATACAGGGTGAGATGAAAAAGCTCTTCGCCGGGAATTGGCCAAAATACCGCAGAGCAACATTAGGGCATCATGTGACGGTTTCATTGGCCGTTGAAGGCCATAATTCGTGCCAAAGGTGACCATTTCGAATAAATCTAAACTTATTCCAAAATTTGATGCAATTTCCGATAAATTTTGCTTTCTCTATTAACATTGTTGTTCCATTTGTAACTCCTCCAAATACTCATGTCAGACCCAACAAAGTAATAACCTTATCTTTGGTACGAATTGAGAAAGTAGGCTATAATTTCGTAAGTGGGCCATGTCTGTCCACGTTTTCTTGTAGCCCCCTAAAAACTGTATCTTCCAATATTCGACTTTTTGATGAATTTAGCGGCATTATTTACCGGAATCGTTTCAAATTTCGTATTTAAAGTTCGACGTTCAATTGGAAGTTTATATGAATCAATGAAAATTAATGACCATTCACAATAGTATGTATATAATTTTGCTTCAGAAATATACTACACCAAATGATTTTGTCTAGCTGGACTCAAAAATCTTGGGGGGAAACACAAATGTACGAACTTAATATGAAGGGTGATTTTTTAATTGCTATAGGAACGTTATTAAAAAAGACATACAATTTTCCAAATACGTGAAATCTATGTTTGAATTAACAGTCCCGAAATGCGCCTAAATGGTCCGAATTAAGTATACTCTTTAAAACATTTCGTTTGGCATCTTATCACGTCTTTATATAGCCCCATATAAAAGTGTTTTTTTTTTTTTTTTTTTTTGAAAATTTTCAAATTCCTTGATAATGGTGAAGGGTGTTAAAATTTCGGACCGGCCTAACTTAGCTACTTTTTATACCCTCCACCATATACTAAGTTTGTCATTCCATTTGTAACACCTCAAATTATACATTTCAGACCCCACAAATTATATATATTCTTGATCAGCATAAAATTCTATGTCGATTTAGCGATGTCCGTCCGTCTATCCGCCTGTCTAAATCACTCCAGCTTCTGAACGAAATGAAGTAGGTTGATAAATTTTTACTCAAACGTATATTATGCCTGCAGAATTTTTGGTATTGAAAATAAGTGGTCCACATTTTGGTATAGTCCCCATATAAGAGTAACTCTGGATATTCGGTATTTTGATGATTTTAGCGACATTATTCACCGGAATTCTTTCAAATTTGGTATTTGATGTTCGCAATGGATGCTACAGCCTACCACAGAAAATTGTCTATGCAGCTCCACGTCTTCGTATAGCCCCCATAAATCGGTACCTCCCGATATTCGGTATTTTGATGATTTTAGCGACATTAATCAACGGAATTGTTTCAAATTTGGTATTTGAAGTTCGTAATGGATACTACAGCCTAATACAGAAAATTGTCTGTGCTGGTCCACAGAATTTTTAACGGATTTTATTGTTTTTGAGAATATCCAAATTCATTCCAAATGGTGGAGGGTATTCAAAGCCCGGCCGTTCGGCATTCTTATTTATTTTTTTTTTTAATTGAGATTTAATTTTCTTTTCTTTTTTTTTTTGAAAAATTTTCAAATTTGTTAAAGTTCTGCCCGGCCAAACTTAGCTGCTTTGTTACTTGTTATTGATATAGATTATGAAACAAATAATGTTAAAAATTAAACACATAACTCCCCAATCGTTGACATTTATATTTATTTTAAACACTCTCACATAAAATCAACATTCAAGCCATTTGAAGAGAAACACATGAATGAGTGTCTCTGTAAAACAATTTTGTTGCAAAATGATATTTTGTTCTACGAAAACAAAAGCCACTTTGGCAAAGCAGATTTTCTTCCATTGGCTTTCGGCAGCATTCATTCGCTTTTTCCCTTTGCGACGAAATGACTTAAAGGTAATAATACATTCAACAAGGTGTGTGTTTGTGTGCGTGTGAGTGTGAGTGGAGTACCTTGAGAAGTGCCTTGCCACTCCAATTCGGAAGACAAAACGATACTGTCACCGTGCTGTTTATAGTTGATGCTGTTGCTTTGCTTATAAATTGCCAATTATTGAAGATTTTGTTGTGTGTTAAGAAAACGGCACGTATCGCCAAACATTTCAAGTCAGCCAAGTTATGTGTATTTGGTATCTACGACACGACGACAACGACTGCTATCTTCAATTTCAAAAAGCGATAGCGATCATTGACACGGAAACAAAGCCAAAAACAACGATGAGAAGAAAAGGCACAGCCAAGGAGACCATCAGCGTCATTGAAAACGGAACAATAACAGCAATATCTATCTGCAGGTTTCCTCACGATTTGGCCTTTTTTGTGTGTGTTTTTTTTTTTTTTTTTTTTTGCTGCTCCGGCTGCTCTTTTTGCCATCCTCTTTACAAAAGCTGAGTAAAAATATTAAATGCATATTTATCGAGATACAGCACGTTTCTAATAAATGCTCATAATATTGGCGCGTCTTTTCATTATTCATGCAACATGGTTCACGATGTGCCAGCACCAAGTTTCTTGGCTGAGTGAGTCAATGGTGGTTGTTGTTGTAGTCGTTGCTTGGTTGCCTGGCTGACTGGATGGTTGCACAAGTCGTTAAAAGGACAAACTGGAAATGTTACTTGAACTTCTTAAAGGTAAATGGGAGGGAAAGAAAAAGGGTGGATGTGGCAAGGATGTCATTGATGTTAATGGCTGTTGTGTGTTCCGTTGTTAAAGGGCCACAAGTACTCTTTTCTACTCTTTGCTGTTTTACACGGCGTGATGTTGAATGGCTGAGAATGAGATCATCAGGTTGTACATAATGGACTTTGAATGCAACTATGAGAACATTCTGCTTCATTACTTTATGAAATTTCGTTTTCTCGAAAAAAAAAAAATTTCTAAGAAAAGAGGGAAAAAAAAGGAAGAGATATATGCAATTCGTATGCCCACAGAGGCTATTGTGAATATTTGAGATCTTCTTTCTTTTTGTCCACCAAAATTTTTAAACTACAAAAACCGAATAATTCATTACATGGTGATGTAAACAATCTACCTTTCACATTACTAGTTGGAAAACAGAAACGGGAGTTCAAAAGTCGGGCGAGGTCGACTTTATGATACCCTACACCACTATACATATTTATTAGAGTTACTCGTTATATATGTAGGGAAGTTATGTGCAGTTATAATTTGAAATCGATGGGAACTAATATATAGGAGGTATACTCTGTTCTGAATCGATTTCCACTTAATTAGTCTGAACCGATTTTCACCAAAGTAAAACCTAAGTGAGCTGATATTGCACTTTTGGTGCACAGAAATGTGAAATCGTATGAAGATATACAGGGTGAGATTAAAAACTGCAACAAAGTCAAACGCCAAATTTTTAAAATTTTTTTTTAATTTTATTGAGTGAAAGCAAACAAGTTAAAAAGCTGTAAGTTCGACCAGGCCGAAGTTCTAATACCCTCCACCATTTGGTACAAATTTGGCAATTTTTAAAAAAATAAAATCCAATTTTTCAGAATTTTTAAATTCTATTAAAACCTTAAAAATACCGAATGTAACCAGATATTGGGGTCTATTTCGTGGACCTGCATAGGCACCTCTTGTCATAAACTATTACAATACTAGAATGCGAAACTTGAAAAAACAATCTGTTTAAAATGTAGCTAAAATCATCAGAATACCGAATTAAGGGAGGTACCATGGGAGTTATAAAACGTGCACCTGCACAGACAATTTTCTGACAAAGGCTGTAGTATTCATTACGAACTTCAAATAAAAAATTTTAAATAATGCCGGCAAATAATGTCGCTAAAATCATCAAAATACCGAATCATAGGCTGTAGTATCCATTACGAACTTCAAATACCAGATATGAAACAATTCCCGTGATTAATGTCGCTAAAATAATAAAAATACCGAATATCGGGAGGTACCGTTATAGGGGGGCTATACGAAAACTTGGACCTACATGATCCATTTTCAATCCCAAAAGTCCAGCAGACATAATACACATTTGAATAAATTTTTTATCAATTTACTTCATTTATTTCGGAAGCTAGAGTGATTTCCACAGACGGATAGACGGACGGACATTGCTAAATCGACATAGAATTTTATGCTGATCAGGAATAGTTATACTTTGAGGGGTCTAAAATATATATTTCGAGGGGTCTAACATAAGTATTACAAACTGAATGACAATCTAAACATACCCTCCATACTATTTTGGAGGTTATAAAAATGTCCGAAAAAGCATCAAATTTTAGAATAAATATAGATTTGTTCGAATCGGTCACTTTGGCCAATGAAACCGTCACACGCTGCCCGAATGTTGCTCGGCGGTATTTAAACCCATTCCCGGCGAAGCGCTTGCTTTAGGTGATCGACACATTGGTATTTTTTAGTGCCAGCCTTGCTTTTCAAAATACTCCAGACACAATAGTCTAACGGATTTGTATCCGGAGATTTTGGTGGCCATTGTGCACTGGAAATGAAGCGAGGAAACTAATTTTGTAACCATTCTTGCGCGGCGCGTGCTGAGTGCGATGGTGCCGAGTCCTGTTGGAATGTCCAAGGTCTGCGGCCAAAATGTTTGCGTGCCCAAGGCTTTAATGCAGCCTCCAGAGTATTTTCGCGATAATATTCGACTTTTATTCTGAAGCCACGGTCGATTAATACGAGCGGATAGCGACCATCGGCTGTTATTGCGGCCAACACCATCACCATGGCTGGCACTTGAGTTCTGGTGGCCAATCGAAGATGCAGATTTTCATCTGCATCTCTTTGGCAAGTAAACACGATCATTTTGTTTGTTTACAAACTGCTGGACAACGAATGTTTTCTCATCGGAAAAACCAAATTTGGCAGTTGACCATTCACATTTAAATGCTGGAGTGCTCTAACGATTGCCACTTGTGGTTTTCCAGCCAAATATAAAGAAATCACACTATCACGCTTGAATTCCATCACGAAAATATATTTTTTTTGGAAAATTCTCACCAAAATGCTTTTGTACGCTTGTAAGCAATATAGTGACCTGTCACTGGAATAATTTTAACAGTTGTCGGACGAGTGTTTTAGAAATGACAGCAGTCTGAATTTAGTTGCAGTTTTTTTAAATCACCCTGTATGTTCAGGTCGCAATTGTCGTCCGATCTTCACGAAATTTTGAATAGGGGATCAAAATAGAAGCCAATTGTTTTGCAAGATGTCCGCAAAATGTTTAGGTTTTAAGGAAATAACAAATACATTAAAAGCGCATCTATGATCTTTAGATTAATGATAAATTGGTTGACGAATATAGAAAAATATCGGACATACAGGAAATTATAGGGAGGAATTTAATTTTTCAGATATTATTTTGATAACCCATTAGCAGGACATAGAGCAAATGCAAATGCTACGAAGATTTGTATGTCCCTGTGGTTTCAGTCAAAAGCCAAAATAATATTTTTGCAGGACTGTGTGCCATTATTTTAAGAATGTAATGAAAATAATTAAAAAAGCAGATAAGTTTGGCTGGGCCGAACATTTAATACCCTCCACCATATGGAAGAAACTTGAGAAGTTTCAACGAATTCCGAAAAATGCCAGGTAAATTATGACCTTTATACAAAGGCTATACGAAGTCGTGAACCTGCATAAGTAATTTTTTGTCATAGGCTGTACCCATGACAGACTTCGAATACGAAATTTGAAACAATTCGAGTTAATGATGTCGTTAAAATAATAAAAATACGGAATTTTAGGAGTTGCCGTTATATGGGGCCTATAGGAAGACGTGGACTTGCGTAGGAAAGTTTTAAGCATAAGCTGTAGTACCCATTACAAACTTCGAATACGAAATTTAAAACAATACGGGTGAATGATGTCGATAAAATCATAAAAATACGGAATATAGGGAAGTACCGTTATATGGGGCAATGTCAAAACGTGGACCGACCGAATTTTATCATTCTGTCTCGATTCGTTCGAAAGATAACATGATTTCAACAGACAGACGTACATGCAGACAGACAGATAGACGCTAAATCGTCTTATAATTTTATGCTGATCAAGAATATATATACTTTTTGGGTCTATCATGAATACTTCGAGGAGTTACAAACGGAATGACAAAGCTATTATACCCTCCACAGAATTGTGGATACCCAAAATGCAAGAATTCCAAAGAATCTTATTGTGTTGCCTACCATCTTTATTCATGTTACATTCCGATGTAAACTTTTAAAATGCCGACGAACGTATCAACCATTATTAGCTTCACTTCTATAATCTGCTGAATTTTTTGCTGTAGTTATTCTTTGCCTTGCCCAGTGCTATTGTCGCTGAATTTCAGAAAACAAATCAAAATATATCAAATAAACCAACAAATAAAATCGAAGTTGTTTGGAAAATTCTTTGAATTCGCTGCGCTCAAAAAGTTGCCCACCGGCATTAATGGACTTTAAAATTACAAATATGCCCCTTTTTGCAATTTTCGTATGTGTGAGTGTATTCACGTCTGCAATTTGTTTCCCCCTCCACACCAACACCGCCACCACCACCGCACACAACAAATCTCTGTTACAGCATTGCCGCTATAGCCAATTAGCTAATATGCCTGCAGTCTGGTTGAAAGCAGTGGCATTTCACAAAAAAGAATCCCTATCAGCTGTGTGGGTTTTGTGTGTGTTTTCATTTCGTTGTTGTTGGTGTTGTTGTTGTTATTGCTTTTTTCATCAAACAAATAAGCAAACAGCCGACAACGGGAGAATATGGTCATTCGTGAATATGGATTTTCTTTTATAGACAAATTTAATTCATTTAAAAGTTACTCTGTAAATGGGAGATGTGAAATAAAATATTAAAAGTTGAAATAGACGATGGCGATGTGTTGAAGTTATTATTGGAAGCGAAATATTGCAAATATATTTGAATATCAAGATCTTTAATATTTAAATTTCAAATATAAATTTAAAATACTTGGAAAAATCGGGGTCATATTTGTAATCGTGGTACCTTAATTAAATATAAGTTAACAAATCAAATAGCTGGAAATTTAATAAAAAAAAAATTATATAATCCCAGCTGCCATCATTAAAGGTCTGCTACAAACTTGAAATTTTTGTAATAACCTGAAAAGAATTTAAAAACTAGCATGTCTTTAACCTAAACACAACATGCCTTATCAGCCGAACTTAATTTAGTTTAATTAACTTAAATGAGGCTACACAAAGGTAAATATATGTTCTTTGTTCACACCCCACCCCAGACAATATTCAGGACTATTCTATAGACAAATTTTATAATTTAAGCCAGTAAGGAAAATTCAAAAGTCGGACGGGGCCGGCTATATGATACCCTACACCACAATGCGTATTATTAAAATTTGGCTTTAGAGCAGTTATGGTTTGATTTCAAAGGGAACTAATTTATGGGAGGCATATCCAATTCTGAATCGATTTTCGCTAAATTCGACGGAGACATTTTAATTGTTATACCCAATAACATTGCTGTAGAGTGCATGAGAAGGATTATATTAAACAAGTACTTTGAATACCCTCTACCGTTTGGAACGAATTTAGTAATTCTCAAAAACAATAAAATCCCTTAAAAATTCTGTTAAAATCTTAAAAATACAGAATTTAGCTGTATTACACGAACCTGCATAGGTAACATTAGTCATAAGCAACTACAATATTTAAATGCGAAACTTAAAAATATCGCTTATAATGTCGATAAAATCAAAATACCTAATATCGGGAGGTACCGTTATATGGGGGCTATAAAACGTGGACCTGCACAGAAAATTTTCTGTCTTAGACTGTAGTATCCATTACGAGCTTTAAATAGCAAATTTGAAACAATTCCGGTGAAATACTAATTCTGAAACAATTCTGGTGAAAAATGTCCCTAAAATCTTTAAAATACCGAATATCGGGAGGTACCGTTATATGGGAGCTGTACGAAGACGTGGACCTGCACAGACAATTTTCTGTCTTAGGCTGTAGCATTCATTACGAACTTTAAATAGCAAATTTGGAACAATTCCGGTAAATAAATTCGCTAAAATCATCAAAGTACCGAATATCGGGAGGTACCGTGATATGGGGCAATACCAAAACGTGAACCTAGATGGCCAATTTTTAATACCAAAAGTCCTGCAGACATAACATACGTTGAGTAAAGTTTTTTATAAATCTACTTCAATACGTTCGGAAGCTAGAATTATTTCCACAGACGGACGGACATCGCTAAATTTTATGCGGATCAAGAATATATATACTTTGTGGGGTCTGAAATGTGTATTTCGAGGTGTTACAAACGGAATTACAAACTTAATATACCCTCCATACCATGGTGAAGGGTATAAAAATATATATCGGAGTTCCACAAAATTTCCATTTTGTACGTCCCGAAATTCATTTTGACTGATATTAGCCATTATTTGCACAATAAACCTGATATCGGATTAAGGATATTTAGGAGCTTTGATTTGGATTGGGATATATCTTAGCCGGTCTCAATAAAATTTGGCAAAGGTATTTCCGAGCTGTATAAGATACCTGCTTCCAAAAATCATTGTTGTTGAATGGATATTAAGAATTTGAGGGTCTTAAACACCAAATCAGATGAAACATATATATTTGAACTATATCCATATCGGAACCGAATTCGATGTACTTGCTTCTAGATTGAATTTGATTGGATGTGCCAAAATTCAGGTCATTTGGACTTACATTGGTCATTTGGTGCACAATTAGCCCGAAATCGGTTGGTCGGCTATATGTAATTCTGATCCGATTATCACCAATTTCAATAGGGTTCGTCGTTGGGCCAAACAAATATTGTTTTGACAATTTCATCTCAATCGGATAATAAATGCGACCCGTAAAAAATGTATAAATCTAATCAGAAAGTGATTCTATGAAAATCCTCCAAGGTAACTATGGGTCTATCTCGCTTCCTTCTTTATGTTAGATATAGATTTAAACAAGTAAGAAAATACTGCGAATGTTCGAAGTGTGACTCGAAAACGTGATTTTAGGGCTCCTGGACCAAGGCGATATTGATATTTGACGTTGAGGGGGTTAGCTGGCTCCTACAGATTCCTCATTTTCGCAGGTTATTATTTTGACTCCCCTAAAGATTACAGCTCAACCAATCCGTACATTTATCTATTCGACCTCATCCGACAGGTAAATGTACTTCCCGACGATCAGCAGCCAATGATCTTCTCTGATCTACCCATTGAGGTCAGCCTGATAAGTCACCGCTACTCTAAGGTCATCTGGTACCATCCGTTGAGCAGATTGATTTTTCTGCTGCCGATTTGGGTCGCAAGGTTTCTTCAAATCATTACCGAGAGGATTGACTTTCGTCTATCCATTAGCGAACTTCCATTGTCCTTTCGTGTCGCCACCGAAGCATACTATAGGGACTTTTGTCGTCACCATTTTTTTTCGCCCTGGGTTGCATCCTCTTCACAGCCACTGGCAGAGAGGGGCAACTTGATCGCCGTCGAAGCTGCTTCCTTCAGCGTGACTGGCTACTTACAAGACAAGATACCCTTGTGGCCGATCGCTGTAGCCTTCGTTGTAGCTGAATCTGCCCTGACTCCGATGAACCAACTGATGGTTTCCAGGCAGACTTCGACCTGTGCAGCCTTTTTAGAGGCCTGTGGTTCTGTCGACTTGACTTCAGCCTATTGGCAACACAGAGGCCTTCTTTGTTCCAGTATCCTTCGATACCACCTTTCCAGATAAGTAGCGGTTTCCTACAGTCTTCACATTTTTTGAGGCTTCGACTGGTTTCACTACTATTCTACATGTGGGGATCCTGCTTATCGGGAGTTCCCTTAGTATTGTATAAGGTTCGTCCTGATAAGCTGCAGCTCGTTATCAGTGAGCTTTGATTAATCCCCTTTTTATCCCTCGTCTCCTTGGATTTGGCGCTCTTGGTGTCAGGAGAACTCAGGGGAACTTTCATTTTATCAATGGAGACGCCGCTTTGTCTTTCTTCTGCATCGATTGCCTCCGGCCTTGGGGGTGTGGGCTGTTAGATGTTTATTGATATTGGGACCCTTTTGCCTTTTTTTTTTTTTTTTTTTTTGGAGCCCACGCCAGACTAAAGGTGGTATCCATGTTCTCTTTCTCGTCCGACAAAAGGCTTTGCCATAAGTCTCAGGGATACTGCCATCTTTCATACGATGTTGTCTTTTGAAGGAAAAGAAATCCACCATAATATAATCTTCGTAACATGGCAAAGACTCAATAACATCGTAAGGTGCCTAGGTATCAACGACGCTCCGTTAGAATACAATCTGTACCCTGACTGTAAACCTGTAAAACTGATGGTCATGTTATCGCATGACACCCCAGCTTTAGGGGGTCCCCTTTATGTGGGGCCACCACAGAGGTTTGGATATTTTTGGAATGGCGAAACATCACCTATAAGGATCATTGGTGCTAGGGTATTTAAATTGAGACTCTTTCCCCACACCCGTCGACTATCCGAGACTCCTTATTTATTTCGCAGCTAGCCAGTATATCTTCTGGGCTTTCCACAATCCGCAACCTGTGGACGCGTCTGATCAGCTATGCTTCCCGAAGGCGAAGCTATACAACTTACTATTATCTCTTAAGAATCTAAATATGTCCGTCCATTATACATTTTAATCGTGGAAGTTCAATCAGAATATATATAAAGTGTTTAACAATATTTACTGATATGGCATAATCATTTTTGACCACATTTCCCAACCTAACAAAGACATATAAGATTACGTCCATGCTGAAGCATTTTATGCTGTCTTTATGGTCGAGTGTAAGAGAAAGGACACCGAAGTCCACTGTAAAGAAGATTACAATCATCTACCTACTACAATGCAGCATGCATTGAAATGTTGCAGAAAAACAAAATGTGTGATGTTATTCTATGGTCATTTCAAGCATACTATAGTTGTATCCATGTGTATTGGTTACTTATACTCTTCTCCTTTTTTTAATGTTGCATGCGAAGACAATACAAAAATACTAAAATGTTCTTTTTTGTACATATATGTCCAACGTATGGTTTGTTTCTGTAAAATTGAGAATGTAGCCTTTTCACAGAAGCTGACCAAAGACTGTTTGCTTTCAAAGGATTCTCAACATGTTTGCACTTGAGGTCTGAGAGAGAGGGATGCATGTTTGCACTTTTGCTTGTTTAAGGTTTAATATTGTAAAAGGTCAGTTTAGTAGCCAACTGTATGGATACAATACAAAATGCTGATATCTATTAGTGATGTTGTTTTGGGTTTCTTTTTAAAGTGACCATTAGCCTGAATGTTAATTTAAATTTAAACAAAATTGTTTACAAGGAAAATAATTTGTTTGCACTTAATGGTAGTGGGAATAAAATTGTTTGCTAAAATTAAACCAGTAAAGAAAGTCATAAAGTCGGGCGGGGCCGACTTTATGATACCCTACACCACTCTGCTAATTTAGTAGAGCTGCGCATAACAATTAAAAGTTTTTATGAGAGAATTCACGCTATGTTTATAATTAAAATTTAAAGTTCAAAAGACTAAATATGCGGAAACATTTGTACCTTTAAATTCGGACTTGTATTGCCCATTTGGTGCACAATTAATTTGAAGTCGGATAACGATATATATGGGAACTATATCCAAATCGGAACCGATCTCGATAAAATTTGGCAAAGATATTTCTGAGCTGTATTTGATGTTTTTCCCTGAATATCGTTGTTACGGAGTGCATATTAAGGTTGTGGGTAACATATATAACAAATCGGATGAACAGTATATATGGGAGCTATAGCTTTATCTGAGCCGATCTTCACCAAATTTGACATACTAACTTCTAAATTCAATTCGGTCGTAAGTGCCAAATTCCATCCCATTTGGACAAATATTAGACGTTTGGAGAACAATAAAGGGTAAATTGGACGAAGTTATATATGGGAGCTAGATCCAAATCTGAACCGATCTCGATAAAATTTAGCAAATGTATTTCTGAGCTGCATTTGACATATTTCCCCAAATATTGTTGTTACAGAGTGCATATACGAATCGGATGAACAATACATATGGGAGCTATAGCTATTTCTGAACCGACTCCAATAAAATTTGGCATACTTATTTTCAGGCCTAATTTGGTTGTATGTGCAAAATTCCATACTATTCGGGCTGATATTACACGTTTGGTGCACAATAAAAGGCAAATCGGACGAAGATATATATGGGAACTATATCTAAATTTTGACCGCTTATCTCCAATTTGAATAGGTTTCGTCCTTGGACCAAACAAATGATTTGTGAAGAATTTCATCTGGATAGGGCAATAAATGCGAACTGTACTTTGTTTACAAAAATACATGGACAGACGGACGACAGACAATCGGACGGACGGACGTGCATAAATCGACTCAGAATGTGATTCTATGCAGATCACCAAAAGGAACTATGGATCTATCTCGTTTCCTTTTGCCTGTTACAAACAAATGCACAAAGCCATAATACTTGTGGTGTAGGGTATAAAAAGTGTCTTAGGATGAAGTATCTTAAAAGTGTTTTTAAATATTAATTTTAAATGGTACCTGTCCATTCCAGAACGATAGACCAGTACATGCATCAATAAGTCATCGACAGATTTTTAAACAGTCTTTATTTGGGAGAAAGTTGCCGTCAATTTATTTTTTTCATTTTAATCGGACAAAAATTAAAGCTGCTTCAAAATTAAATTCAAGTGGAGAAATATTTCCAATTAGACGATATCGAAAAAGTTTGCCCTTTATAGAGGTGTTGAAAATTAAACTAGTGTATGGTTTTAATTGGGCGCTCGCATTTTATCCAAATGTTATGATGTACGAAGTTGAACCGGATTTAACACTACTTTCGTATTACATGTTTAAAACGTATAAAAGTATAAAAAATACGGATTTATTTTGTTTTTTAAAAAAATTAGGACAGGTTCATTCTTATACCCTACACCACATAGTGGTAAGAGTATTATATCTTTGTGCATTTGTCTGTAAGATGAAAAAGGAAGCGAGACAGATTCTTAGGGATTTCAAAGCATCACTTTTTGTGTCGATTTATGTATGTCAGTCCATCTGTCCGTTCGTCTGTCCTAACTGCATGTGGCATGTATTATCCGATTGAGATGGATTTCTCCAAACAACATTTTTTGTCCCAAGGAAGAACCCTTTCAAAATTGGTGAGAATGGGTTGAAATTTAGATATAGCTCCCATATATCTTCAACGGATTTCGGGATAATGTGCACCAAATGGACAATATAAGTCCAAATTACCAGTATTTTGGCACATCCCACCGAATTCAGTCTAGAAGTAAGTACATCAAATTTGCAGAAAATCGGTTCAGATATAGCTATACCTCCCACATACAGGGTGAGATGAAAAAAACTGCAACAAACAAACTGCAAATTTTCCAGAAAAAAAAAGTTATTCGTGATGGAATTGAAGCGTGATAGTGTGATTTCTTTATATATGGCTGGAAAACCACAAGTGGTTATCGTTAGAGCCCTCCATTATTATGTATGAATAAATCTTGTGTGTCTTGTACCATCGCTTGTTACCGTGATACTGGTAGCGTAGCCCGATGTCAAGGAAGTGGACGGAAGAAAACAGCAACATTACCAGAAATGGTTCGAAAAGTACCGCCACCGCGTCGCAGTGGCCGAAAAGTGGCTCGTGAGCTAAACATATCGCAATATTCCATTCGGCAAATATTGACAAATGAGCTCGGAGTAAAGCCATTGAAAATCCAAAAAGTGCAAAAACTTACACCGCAACAGAAGGAAAATATACCCAAAAGAGCTAAAGAGTTGCTTCGCTTAGCCGAAAGTGGTAAAATGCCGAATTTGGTTTTCTTCGATGAGAAAACATTCGTTGTACAGCAGTTTGTAAACAAACAAAATGATCGTGTTTACTTGCCAAAGAGGTCAGCTGAGCAGCAAATGTGCACCTTCGGTTGACCACCAGAACTCAAGCCTCAAGCCGGCCATGGCGATGGTGTGGACGCCATAACAGCCGATGGTCGAACTTTGCTCGTATTAATCGACCGTGGCATCAGAATAAATGCCGAATATTATCGCGAAAATATTCTGGACGGTGTATTAAAGGCTTGGGCACGCAAACATTTTGGCTGCAGATCTTGGACATTCCAACAGGAATCAGCACCATCGCACTCAGCACGCGCCACCTAAAAATGCTTACAAAATAAGGTTCCTCCCTTCATTTCCAGCGAACAATGGCCACCAAAATTTCCGGATACTAATCCGTTGGACTATTGTGTCTGGAGTATTTTGGAAAGTAAGGTTACAAATACAAAAGTGTCGATCACCTCAAGCCAGCGCTTCGCTGGGAATGGGCCAAAATACCGCAGAGCAATATTCGGGCTGCGTGTGACGGTTTCATTGGCTGTTTGAAGGCCATAATTCGTGCCAAAGGTGACCAATTCGAACATATCTTAACTGATTCTAAAATTTGATTCTATTTCCGACATTTTTTGCTTTCATTTAAGGAAATTTAAAAAAATGTAAAATTCATGGCGTTTGACTTTGTTGCAATTTTTTTATCTGTAGTTTTAGCCTCATCAAATTTTATCCTCATCAATAGAATGTACACTTTAGAGTCTAAGACAAATATTTCAAGGTGAGAAATTTAGTATTAGAAGACATTTTGAGTGTTCCACCATTTTGACCAAAAAATAAAAAATATGTTTTAATTAAAAATTTATTCTCCAACCCATTGTGCAAACATTTAAACTGTGTATTTAAACAAACTTGGTACTTTTTAACAATGTTGTTTGTCTACTGAACAAATGCGAAATAAAATTTATTATTTTAACAACATTTTGTGGTAGAACCAAACAAAAAACCTAAAGAATAAAAAAAAAACAGCAACAACAAAATGCAATTAAAACAAAAATGCCAGGGACCAGAACTACGACAAAACAACCGAAATGAACTTTTTATTGCAAAATGTCATCCATTAATTAAGCGTTGTCGTCCGAGCACAACAGCACGGACAGCCACTGCCATTGATGGCAATGATAAAAAAGGGAATAACAGAAAAAAACATAGTTACCAAATGAGAAATAAATATATTCAAAGTATTTTATTTTGAAAATAAAAAAAATAGAACTGAAAACACATTAAATGTCAACAATCTAAACAATGAAAAAAATAGAAGAACAGAAAAACTAATGAAAACAAAGTTCAGACATTTATTGCTCGTTTACTGCTATTATTATTAAGTGTTAGTAGCCATTTGAAATTGGGTGCTTGTTTTTTACGCCATCTCCCTAATTTTGTCGTTTTATTTCCCCGTTCTTTTTTTCAGCGCCCAACTTTTGTCAACTACCATTGCGAGAGGACACAAGAGATGCTCTTAAATTTGTTAAGATGATAAACATGCAACAGCAACAACCTAGCCATAGTCAGCATAACTGCCGCACCATTAACAACAACCAACAAAGTCTGGCGAACCCCAGGCATTTGCTGTCACATGAGCCACAATATCCGCATCAACGGCAGCAGCAGGAACAGCAACAACAGCAGTATGAAGTGTTGCTGCTGCAACGGCAGCAGGAGCCTCCACCACAGCATCTGCAACAACACACACATCAGCATTTAAGACATAAGTCGTCGTCATTGTCATTGCCACCAGCCCCATTACCATCACCACCACTACCACCACCGCTGTCACCAACACCACAACGAAAACCCCTGCATTTACAGCAACAAATTGCTGTTAATTTAAAACAAATTATAAATGCCCATTTAAATATCATCCGATGGCATTTCCTGGTGATATTTCTGCTCTGCAATTGTATAGGTGAGTAGTTGCCAGCCTTTTGGGGTTTTTGTAGTTGTTTTGCTGCTGTTGCCTCTGTTAATTTTTGCTCTGACTTTGACTGATGTTTGTGTTTGAGTTTTGCAAACAAAACGTATTCTCTTCTTTTTAACTAAATGAACGCTCGTTATTTTTTATTTTATTTTATAATATATTATTGTATTGTATTTATTTTTATTCGATTATGATTTTTGTTGCAAAACTCCCACAGCGTTTATATGCAGTTGTTTATATTTATTTTAAAGAAAATCTACATTTTAAATCAGCTTTGTGACATGCGTGGTTTAAGAGGAATTAACGGTTAGGAGCTTTAATCAAAATTCATTTTTTTATTTAAAAGAGGCAATTTTAAAATAAGCATAACGAAAATAATGAATTAATAATGCAAACTTAATAAAGCCAACTAAATAGTGATTTGTTAAGAGCTTGATAATTTTTTTTTTTTTTTAAAAAAACGCATAAAATTTGCAAAATCTCATCGGTTCTTTATTTGAAACGTTAGATTGGTCCATGACATTTACTTTTTGAAGATAATTTCATTTAAATGTTGACCGCGGCTGCGTCTTAGGTGGTCCATTCGGAAAGTCCAATTTTGGGCAACTTTTCGAGCATTTCGGCCGGAATAGCCCGAATTTCTTCGGAAATGTTGTCTTCCAAAGCTGGAATAGTCGCTGGCTTATTTCTGTAGACTTTAGACTTGACGTAGCCCCACAAAAAATAGTCTAAAGGCGTCAAATCGCATGATCTTGGTGGCCAACTTACCGGTCCATTTCTTGAGATGAATTGTTCTCCGAAGTTTTCCCTCAAAATGGCCATAGAATCGCGAGCTGTGTGGCATGTAGCGCCATCTTGTTGAAACCACATGTCAACCAAGTTCAGTTCTTCCATTTTTGGCAACAAAAAGTTTGTTAGCATCGAACGATAGCGATCACCATTCACCGTAACGTTGCGTCCAACAGCATCTTTGAATAAATACGGTCCAATGATTCCACCAGCGTACAAACCACACCAAACAGTGCTTTTTTCGGGATGCATGGGCAGTTCTTGAACGGCTTCTGATTGCTCTTCACTCCAAATGCGGCAATTTTGCTTATTTACGTAGCCATTCAACCAGAAATGAGCCTCATCGCTGAACAAAATTTGTCGATAAAAAAAGCGGATTTTCTGCCAACTTTTCTAGGGCCCATTCACTGAAAATTCGACGTTGTGGCAGATCGTTCGGCTTCAGTTCTTGCACGAGCTGTATTTTATACGGTTTTACACCAAGATCTTTGCGTAAAATCTTCCATGTGGTCGAATAACACAAACCCAATTGCTGCGAACGGCGACGAATCGACATTTCACGGTCTTCAGCAACACTATCAGAAACAGACGCAATATTCTCTTCTGTACACATTCGTGTGGTTGGTTTAATGTCCAATAAAGTAAACTGAGTGCGAAACTTGGTCACAATCGCATTAATTGTTTGCTCACTTGGTCGATTATGTAGACCATAAATCGGACGTAAAGCGCGAAAAACATTTCGAACCGAACACTGATTTTGGTAATAAAATTCAATGATTTGCAAGCGTTGCTCATTAGTAAGTCTATTCATGATGAAATGTCAAAGCATACTGAGCATCTTTCTCTTTGACACCATGTCTGAAATCCCACGTGATCTGTCAAATACTAATGCATGAAAATCCTGACCTCAAAAAAATCACCCTTTATAAGAAATAACTCAACCAAAAGAAACAAATTAGTTCAAAATTTTGAAGGAAGGAAAATATGACAAGGACTTTCTACAAGCCGCAAAAGTGTAATAATGATTATTATTATATATTTTTATACCCCCAGCCATATGGCTAGAGAGGGTATATATATCATTTGATACGGCCAAAATGGTTTTAGGTCCTAGGTCTATGTGGACGAAATCCGCTTCAAGACGTTTGTAGTCGATGTCGATGTCCGTGCATCCATCCGTACGTCGCGCACGATAACTGTCGAAGGGATTATCCGATTTGATCCAAACTTGGTTCATCCTAATATTATTGTCAAACTTAGATAAAGTCCGGAGATGGACAAAACCGGTTCACTCTTTCTGGCACCTTCTCCCGAAAAAATCGAAATTTAAAAAAAAAATACCTGTACAGAAAGGGAAAGGATAATCTGATTTTGCTCCAACTTTGCAAAACCTTATACGTGCATCAATGGTCGGTCAGTTGCGAAAATGGACAATATTGGTCCACTACATCAAGAAAATGCCTTTCAACCAGAAACCTGAAATTAATGTGGAATATATGATTTTGCACATACTTTGATATAAATGTTCGATTTTCTTGTAATTTTTCCTATACCAATAGTTTTACCTCTATTATAGTAAGTATGAATTCGATCGACTATATCTGGTATCCCACGCACATTTGAACATTTTCCAAAAATTATCACGTATCTCAAATAAAGTGAAGGAAATAACTAAAATAGTCTAAACCTGGCAAATCGCAATACTTACATCATATTTATTTAGGTCCGATACGTCCTAAGTCCTACTCCGTATAGGGTCAACAGTTAAAATAATCATAACAGAAGTCTAAATATATTTAAATAATTTAATAAAGTATGCATCTGTCGGTAAAACCGTCTGATTCTTTTAAACCAGTTTTTATACCCTTCACCACAATGTGGTTAGGTTATTATATCTTTGTGCATTTTTTTTGTTTTTTTTTTTTTTTTTTTTTTTGTAACATGGAGAAGGAACCGATTAAGACCCATAGTTCCTTCTGATGATCTGCATATAATCACATTCTGAGACGATTTACACATATCCGTCCGTCTGTGTGTCTGTCAATGTATTTTTGTAAACAAAGTACAGGTCGGTTTAGATTTATATATAGCTCCCACATATCTTTTCGTCCGATTTCATTTTTATTGTGCGCCAAATGAGTAATAATCGTGCAAATAGGATGTGTTTCAGCACATCCGACCGAAATCATTCCAGAAACAAGTTCTTCAAAATTAGTGAAGTTTTGTCAAGATCGGTTCAGATTTGGATAAAGCTCCCATATATATATATATATATATTTATCCGATATCAGGTTTATTGTGCATGAAAAAACTGCAACCAACTTCATACTGCTGTCATTTCTATACCACTCGTCCGACAGCTGTTAAATTATTCCAGTGACTGCTCATTATATTGTTTACAAGAGTACAAAAGCATTTTGGTGAGAATTTTCCAGAAAACAAGTTATTCGTGATGGAATTTAAGCGTGATAGACACAAGTGGGTATCGTTTAGCACTCCAGCATTTAAATGTGAATAAATCTTTTGCGTCTCGTACAATCGCTCGTTACCGTGATACTAGTAGCGTTGCACGACTTCAAGGAAGTGGACGGAAGAAAACAGCAAAATCAGCACAAATGGTTCGAAAAGTAGAGAAGCGACTTGGTAGAAACCTGCATCGCAGTGGCCGAAAAATGGCTCGTTAGCTGAACATATCGCAATATTCCATTCGCAAATATTGAAAAATGAGCTCGGGTTAAAGCCATTGATATCCCAAAAAGCGCAAGAACTTACACCGCAATAGAAAGAAAATAGACTCAAAAGAGGATCAGTCTCTTCCAGCTGAAGCGACTGTATTTTGATAACCTGATTGAAGTTGTTAAAATTGAGAACACCCTATTTGATCATAATGCCAATTTCTGGAGGTTATGACAAAGTTGGCACGATCGATGTTTATTGGCCGTAAGATTGTGGGTTCATTAACTTAGTTGTTAGGTTATTCACACTTCCAAATAATCGTAGGAGATCCCATAAAGAATTTTTCCGTGACCAGCATACCAATTTAAGTCGAGTTATAGGCGCCCTCTCGTCAGTGCGACAATCTGTTGAGATCAGCGGTTTGGAGTTGAAAATAGTCTATATTTGTCCGAGTTGAGCTATATTCACCACAAAACTTATCCTCATGGCATTCTTTAGTTTTGAGGTTTCAACAAAAATTTTATAGAATACCGATCATAGGTCCACCAGTAGGTAAAATAACCTAATAGCAGTTTCTTGTGGCCATATATATTTGTTATACCCTCCACCATAGTATGGAGGGTATATTAAGTTTATCATTCCGTTTGTAAAACATCGAAATATACATTTTAGACCCCACAAAGTATATATATTCTTGATCAGCATAAAATTCTATGTCGATTTAGCGATGTCCGTCTGTTTGTCCGTCTGTGGAAATCACTCTAGCTTCTGAACGAGATGAAGTAAGTTAATAAAATTTTACTCAAATGTGTATTATGTCTTCAGGACTTTTGGTATTGAAAATTGGCCATGTGGGTCCACGTCTTCGTATAGCCATCATATAACGGTTTTTATGATTTTAGCTACATTATTCACCGGATTTGTTTCGAATTAGTTATTTGAAGTTCGCAATGAATACTACAGCCTAAGACAGAAAATTGTCTGTGTAGGTCCACGTCTTCGTATAGCCCTCATACAACGGTACCTCCCGATATTCGGTACTTTTATGATTTTAGCGACATTATTTACCGGATTTGTTTCGAATTTGGTATTTGAAGTTCGAAGTGGATACTACAGCCTAAAACAGAAAACTGTCTGTGTAAGCCCACGTCTTCGTATAGCCCCCATTCAACGGTACCTTCCGATATTCGGTATTTTGATGATTTTAGCGACATTATTCACAGGAATTGTTTGAAGTTCGCAATGAATATTACAGCCTAAGAAAGAAAATTGTCTGTGCAGGTCCACGTTTTATAACCCCCATGGTACCTCCCTATATTCGGTATTTTGATGATTTTAGCTACATTATAAACAGTTTTTTTTTTCAAGTTTCTCATTTGAATATTGTAATAGCTTATGACAAAAGTTGCCAGGTCCACGTCGTCGTATGGACCATAATATACGGCTACATTCGGTATTTTTAACATGTTAACCTAATTTTTAACGGATTTTATTTGTGTGTTTTTTTTTTTTTTTTTTTTTTTTTTTTTTTTTTTTTTTGAAAATCGGCCCGGCCAAACTTACAGCTTTTTTACTTGTTTAGATTTCAAGCGAATTTTCCAGCATATGTATAGGCTTAGAATAAAGCTCAGAGAAGTTTTTGTTTTTAATATTGTCAATATAGATCCATACCGATCCTAGCTTTGACATAAACTTAATAGGGGGCACTGTTTGATATTCCTGTCTTAGTGACTGTAATATGGAATCGAGTATTTAAAATAGCTCTAGATATCACTAGCTTAATTTTAAGCCATTTTCAAGTTTCTAATTAAAATTTGTGATGGTAAAAAAGTTACATAATTAAATTTTATTTGAGATATGTAACTAATTTTAAATTATCTATAATTTTGGAACAAAATCTCAATTTTGTTGCCCTTGGCAACATAACATTTACAGCTCCTCTTAAACCACACATTACTTACCCTAACAATTCAATACCTTTATTGCATTTAAATATTTATTTATTAGAAAGATGAAAAAAAAAATACAAATGCTTTTAATTATAAAACTAAACACATTTTGTTCTTGTTGTTATCAAATCTCAAAAAAAAAAAAAATGTATGAAATCAAAGATTTTTGCATTTCCAACAAAATTTACTCTCAAATCTCACCGTACTCAACACGACACGGTTACGTGGGACCGCACTCGATGGCATCCTCCACATCCTCGTCGTCGTCGTCTTCGTCGCTATCGGCAACGTTCTCATCGCACAATCAACCCTCGGCTGCAGTCAGTGCATTCGAACCGGATTTCGTAATACCCTTGGAAAATGTAACGGTGGCCCAGGGACGTGATGCCACCTTTACGTGTGTTGTCAATAATTTAGGCGGTCACAGGGTGAGTGGAGATTCTGCAACACCGGCCAAGGTATGTAAACGGTTTTAAAGTAAGAAAGCGTTATTTTTCTTTTTATTTTACAACTTTTTATTTGATTGATTTTTTCAACCTTTTCAAATCACCTTGATTATCTAATTTCTCTTCACCCAAAAACAAGCCAAAGAGCACCAATGCACCAACAATAAATTACAAAAAAAAAGAGCAATTAAAAAACAAATATTTTCTTATTTTTCTAACAAAGTAGCAAAGAGAAATTTCACCAGAAATGAAAAAAACAGAACTCACTAAGAAGATTTATTTCAAGCACAAAATTGCACCAGCACCACTAGAAAGCAATAATGCACTTTTCTTTTTCTTTCATTTTTTCTTTACCATTTTAAAGAATATTAAAAAAAAATATTTTCACAAAAAATTCCATTTTCTTTTATGCAAAAAATTTTTCAATTGGCTTTGTTGATAATCTAAAGAATACACCTACTGACACAGTAGGTGGTTGGTATGTAAGGGATATATCTGAAAGAATTTTGTATTTTTTTTTTTTTTTTTTTTTTTTTCAACAAAATTTCAGGAATATCCTTTTCATGTGGCACACCTTAGTTTTTTTCTTAATCAAAATGAAGAAAGCTAAAAATATTGATTTCAAACCTTCTATTAGTGATGGGAAGTCAAAGGGAATATTCTTTAGTTTTCTTAAGTAATAGCTTATTTGAGAGAAAGGAATTTTTAATAAAGCCTTTGGATTGGCTCTTCTTGAGGTTGTTTTGTAATAATGAACTCTTTTGATCTTTTGATGATTTTTCCAATGTGTGAAATAGGTATGAAATGTATGGCATACTTTTTTAATAGTTTTAAGATATATTAAAAGTTTGATTGGGCCAAAAACGAAACGAAATATTAGTCCTAGACCCATGATGTTATATATCGATCTTCCTATTTCTAGCTAAGTCGATCTATATATGTGTGTCCGTCCGTCCATTTGTCCACGTTAATTTTTTATCACGCTACAGGGTTATGATCGGAATAGAATGGAATTAGGCTTACAATCAGAATGGAGGATGGATCAAAACATTTTTTTTACTGATTATGCAGTCGACATATGGGTCAGAGTTATAGACCAGTCTATAATATAACATAAGGTTTGAACTTAGGAAAAAGCAGAAGTTTAATGTTTTGGATGTTCATCGGGTAATATTTTGAGGGTGAAATGGACAGTAACTTTTGTGTGAAAAATACCAACATTTTCGTTCAACCGTGATTTCCGTTCATAGAAACAAGAAGGGGTGGGCCGATATGTATCACCTTCACACCAGATACTGTGTTAGTATAAGTATTGGGATTTGCGAAGTTTAAAAGAAATCATATGCTTATTTCGCATATTATGAGAGATATAAATATTGTGACCCACTTGTGCCCATCCTATCCCATCTTCACATCAGATCTTTCGATAGTAAAATTATTGAGTTGCGTGAAATTTAAAGAGAATCAGATACTTATTTTGCTTTTATGGGCATTCTGTTATTGGAAATATTGAACCCTTTGTGAGCATTTGTTATTCAAAATTTGACCCCTTTGTGGGGCCGATATCTACCATATTCACAACACATCTTCTGTTAGTAGAAATGTTGGAATGTGTGAAGTTTAGAATTAATCAGATGCTTATTTCGAGTTTCATGATTGATGAAGTTTTGCAAAATTTTGACCCGTGTTGTGGGAGATACCAGAAAAATTGTTCCGATATTTTTCATATTCAGGGGAGGTACCAGAAGAAGAGGACCGATATTGAACATTTTTGGCTTGTTTGTTCGGGATACCATAGTATTTTGTTGTTGGAAATGGTCAGGCTTAATCCCTTTATTGTTGTTTTTATAAAAACAACGTTTGTTTATTAGTGGAGAACGGTGGTAATGTTTACCAGGGGGTAAAAAAAATAACTTCTATGACAAAAAAACATGTTTTACACAAGTAACGAGATCGTAAGCTCAATAGAAGAGGAACCAAAGAATTAAATAAAACTAATATTCTTTTGGAAAATCTCCTAAATCGTACAACCGCACTTATAAACATTTACATCTTTCTCCACTTGTTATGTTTTCGTTCAACCTGAACGAAGTAGCATAACCATGTAAGTTGGTTTTGTCTGTTACAAGAAAAACTCCTTCGTCGACCGTGCCTTGTCTATTAATAGAGAATACGCAGGTTTCGGAAAGAGCCACCAATCCTCATCATCATCATTATAATAATATTAGTCCCTTCGGCTGTCCAAAATGTCTCAGAAAAATTAAATATCTATTGGTATTTAGTTGACACCATGGTGAAATTAAGAAGGTAAAGTCATTTCAAATAAGCAATCCCATCTCTGCATTTTCTGTAACTTACCTAGGCAAATATCTCTGCATAAAAAAAAAAGATTTACATCTCTGATTTGTGTGTATACAATGGATTTTTAAATAAAAATTTTGACAATGAAATGTTGTCAAAGAAAAAAAAAATTGTTATCATATCATCATGGTTGAAACTTGTAATTGACACTGAAAATCTAGACTATTTTTAGGTTTTTGGTCCATTTTGAATACTAAATATTTTGCGAACATCTGCAATGGGCTTCTATTTTGATTCTAACCTACCCCCTGCAACATTTCGTGAAGATTGGACGATATTTGCGACCTGAATGTAATGGAAAATAAGTCAGTTTTTTTTTATTTTTGTGCTCAAAAGTCATGGTATACCTTACAAGCTAAATATTATCCGATGACGGTCCAAATTGGTCGACTTCTGCCCAGCCCTAAACTCTAACTCCATTCGAAATTCCGCGTCGATTGGTTTATAATTGTGAAATTTTGATTTGAAGAAAAACTTTCTGCTTTTGGTCCAATTCAATATTAAATATTTTGCTATAATCTCCAAAATCTACAGGCTTCCTGCACCTTCGATATTTGGCTATATATTTGTCAACGAAATCAGCAGCAGTGTAAAGGTCTGTGGTGCACCTTTCATATATTTGAGATTGTGTTAATTTTTGAAATTTTTCATACAAAATTACTTCTCAGGCTAAATATCATCCGGTAACCATCTAAAATGATAGGCTTCAGCACTGTCCAAAACTCTTCTACTATAGTTGTGACTTGAATATAACACCCACAGCACATAACGGTTTATGACCCTAGGTCTCTTTGGACCAAATCCATTTCAGGACATTTGGAATCGATCTGTCTGGCTGGTGTGCATGATAACTCTCGAAGAGCGATTCTCTATCTCCAATTTTTTCAGTTACCAAAAAAAAAAAATCGATAGAAATAAACTGCTTAAAAGTTCGGTAATTAACGAAATTTTTCAGCGAGTTAACGAAAATTAAGTAGTCAGTAATTCATATCCATAACAACAGGGTTTTCAAATTAATTTTTGGATTTTTATACCCCACAACACCATGTGTTTTATCGAAATATTAGTCCTGAACTATCTTTCCAATACATTGGGTAAGGCGTGTCATATACGAAATTTTTGAAATTATCATCAGATCCTCACAAAATATTGGATGGGGGATGGGTGAGTGTCAAAGTTGTTTTTCAGGAAGTTCGCAAAATTTTTAGGAGTTCAAATGGACCAAAAAATGAAAACTGCCCCTATTTTGCAGCCACTTTACTCAACAAAAGACCAATAGACATGGAATTTTTTTATGAGGTTAGAGTTTAGAACTGGACATAAGTCTAGCATTTCGGATGACAACTTTTGTTAGATTTTACACGGCGTAAGTATGCCAAGCTATTTTTTTTTGCAGGATTGTATTGAATTATTTAAAAAATTCGACCAAAATGGATTTGCACCCAAAATTTTTTTTTTGGGGGGGGGGTGTGTTTTCCCAATATATTACAGTGCTGTATATTGTCCGGCAGACAATAGTCATTTATTACAACTCAAATAAGAAAACAGCTAATTTCGGTCGGGTCGAACTTTTAATACTCTACACCATTGACACTTGAAAAAAGAAAAACAAAAATCCGTCGAAAAATACCGCTCAAAAGGGAAACCGATATATGGGGCTATACGAAGACGCAGACGCATAAACTATTTTTTGTCATGGGTTGTAGTTCTAATTACGAACTTTAAATACGAAATATGATATCATCAAACTGGAAACAATTCCGGTGAATAATGGCGCTAATATCATCAAAATACCAAATATAAGGAGGTGCCGTCATATGTATATGGAGAAGTGAGCGTGAATAGACACTTTTTCGACATAGGCTGTAGCAAAAATAAGTTAGAGAATCCCACTACTGACTAATCCTGGCTGTGTTGTAGGGTCGATCCTTTTGGTTGGCATATTCATAGCTTTCTTAGAAGGTTGCGAAAATGACCCAACAGTACCTATCACAGAAGGATTAATAAATTTCTCAATTAACAATAATTATTTTTTAAATGCCGCATTCTTACTAAAGCAGCAATAAACAACTCATTTCCTTGATTTTTTGTCTAATTATTTATTTTCCGCAAATGTTTTTAAATTACTATATTTTTTTATTTTCCCCTGTGTTTTTCATTTGTATATTTTTTCCATATAAATCAATAAAAAAATCTATGACATATTTATTAGCTCCATTATGGAAGTAGACAAAAGTGGCAAGTAAAAAATAAATGTTAAATAAAAAAGCAAAACAATAAATCGACATGTTTACCATTTTCTTTCTCTGTGTTTATTAATTAAATAATTAATTGAATGTCATTAAAATATTCATCATAAAATTTATTGTGGTTCTCCACAATAATGCGGATGTGTGTGTGTGGCTTTGAAAGATCATGGTCAAAATAATGGTAATGTGGAGAGACTTTAAAATATGAAAAACAAATGGAAAATATTAATTATCGATTAAAAATGTGTTGAAATGTATAAATTACTGATATAATTTAATTTATTTAAAATTCGGAAAAGAATGTGACTTTCAGATAAGATGCTTATTTTAGATTATTTTGGTGAAAAAATTGTTTTTTTTTTTTTTTATACCTTCCACCATAGTATGGAGGGTATATTAAGTTTGTCATTCTGTTTGTAACACCCCGATATATTCATGTCAGACCCCACAAAGTATATATATATTCTTGATCAGCATAAAATTCTATGTCGAGCTAGCGAGATCCGTCCGTCTATCCTCCTATCCGTCTCTGGAAATCACTCTAGCTTCTGAACAAATTAAAGTAGATTGATAAAATTTTACTCAAATGTATGCTATGTCTGCAGGACCTTTGGTATTGAAAATGTAGGTCCACGTTTTGGTATACCCCCCATATAACGGTACCTCCCGATATTCGGTATTTTGATGATTTTAGCGACATTTTTCACCGGAATTGTTTAAAATTTGGTATTTGAAGTTCCAAATGGATACTATAGCCTAAGACAGAAAATTGTCTGAGCAGGTTCACGTCTTCGTATAGCCCCCATATAACGGTACATCCCGATATTCGGTATTTTGATGATTTTAGCGACATTCTTCGCCGGAATTCTTTCAAATTTGGAATTTGAAGTTCGAAATGGATACTCCAGCCTGAGACAGAAAATTGTCTGTGCAAGCCAACGTCTCCGTATAGCCCCCATATAACGGTACCCCCCCAATATTCGGTATTTTGATGGTTTTAGCGACATTATTCACCAGAATTGTTTCAAATTTGGTATTTGAAGTTCGAAATGGATACTACAGCCTAAGACAGAAAATTGTCTGAGCAGGTCCACGTCTTCGTATAGCCTCCATATAACGGTAAGTCCCGATATTCGGTATTTTGATGATTTTAGCGACATTATTCACCGGAATTGTTTCAAATTTGGTGTTTTGAGATCCAAATGGATACTACAGCCTAAGACAGAAAATTGTCTGTGCAGGTTAACGTCTTCGTATAGCCCCCATATAACGATATATCGGTATTTTGATTATTTTAGCTACATTATACACCGAGTTTTTATACCCTACAACACTATGTGTTGGGTGTGTTATAAGTTTGATTGGGCCAGAATGTATGTAACACCTCGAAATATTGGTTTCCCATATAGGAAAGTATATATGGATCTTCCTATCTCGCCGAGCTGAGCTGATCTAGCTATGTATGTCCGTCCGTCCGTCTGTCCATGTTAATTTGTAATCAAGCTACAGGTTTCTTTTGGAGATGATTAGGGGTTGAAATGGACCAAATACTGAAAAAATGTCGGATTTTGCAGTAGCTATACAGGTCGCAATTATAGACCAATCGACGCGGAATGTAGCTAGAGTTTAGGGCAGGGAAGAAGTCTACCAATTTGGATGGTCATCGGATAATATTTAGCGGGTAAAATAGACCATATCTTTTGTGTTAAAAATATTCAAAATTTTTTATTTAACTGCGAATATTTTAAATCCCGGCGAAATCACAAAGCCATGACAAGGTTACTTCGGATCTTTACATTGATGATAACATCCAACAAATCGGATATATAGCAAAATATGTGCGATATACATGTCTATCAAAGAAGATATGCTTGAAAGATCTCTTATATGTCGAGAACGGTTGAACTGATTTCGACAGTTCTCATTAATTCAGAGTGGCCTCTTGGCAGTAAAGAAAAAACGTCTAAAAAAATCGCATAAAAATATCGATCTAAAGATGAAAATATTGATTTTGTAACATTTTCTCATATTTTTTCAATTTTGTCATATTTTTGGCATATTTTCATTTTGAATTAAACATTTGGTAATATTTCTACAGCTAACAACACTAAGTAGTTAGAATATCAGGATATCATATACAGATCGCATTTATGGTCCGATCCTTACGAAATTTTGCATGGGGTCAGAATAGAAGCCTACTCTTTTTGGAGATGCTCGCCATATATTTAGGGGTTGAAATGGACCAAAACACTGCAAAATTGTCAGCAGGTCGTAATTATCGCCCGACCCTCGCGCACCACTTTTGTAGACAAAATACGAAAATGTCCATCCCAGTGACTTTTTGGAGAATTCACAAATACAGGAAAGACGCACTCCTGACTGTTTCGTTAACGCTGATTTCGTTGAAGAATATAGTCAAATGTCTGTATCTCATATAGATGCATTTCAGTCAAAAACCAATAATAAATGTTAATCTCCTGCCACTTCTGAGGAGATTATAGGTCTTTGGGAAATATTGGTTCCAGATCTAGGAAGACCATTTACGTGCAACATCTACCAATAAATTGGAAATGAGCAAATTAGTTTAAGTTGCTATTATTCGAAAATTAGAGAACTTAACCTGATGGTTTTCTTTTACTATTTGTCACAATATCTTGTGGAATTCTTTCGAGTATCACGCCTATATAATCTGTATCGTTTATTATAGTGTTGTAGGGTATTCAACGGTCGGCCCCGCCCGACTGTAGCCTTTGCTTACTTGCTTTAAGTTTCGCATTTGAATATTGTAATGGCTTACGCCAAAGCATACCTATGCAGGTCCATATCATCGTTTAGATCCTTATATAAGAGCTACATTCGGTATTTTTAAGATTCTAACAGAATTTTTAAAGATTTTTCTTTTTTGAGAATTACCAAATGGTGGAGGGTATTCAAAATTCGGCCCGGCCGAACTTACAGCTTTTTTATTTGTTTTTGATAAAACCCTCACCTCATCTCTGGGTGAAAAAAATAATAAGGATCTCCAATATTTCCCCAAAGTTATCAATTTTTCACAGTTCAAAATTTTCCAACTGTAATAAACTAGGATAGGATAGGATATGAAGCCACACATATGTCGACAAAATGGATGTGATATTTTTGAACTTGTTCTTTTTTTATTTCATTAAAAATGACAACGCCAACAACAATATTTTCCATCTTATTGTATAATTACATCTAAATTATGGGTATTAAGTGATAAAAACAATTATAATATATTATTAAAATTCATCAATTCTAATCTGAGTTGAAACGGACGCACAGATATAAACATTCAATTACCTCCAATTAAATTGAGTTAAATTTAATTTAATAATTCTACTATCAACCACAACAACAAAATTATTAAGCTTAAAGTATTGAAACTGTCAAAATTGAAAGCGGATGTGTTAGTATAACAATCAGCATATTTATGTTTTCCAAATTGGTACAGACACACACACTAACTCACTGAATCAGAGACACACACACACACTGATATGCATAAATGAATTCTTGGATGGAATTATTTACGCACTAGGACATACACACACACACAGAAATGCAGAACAGGACAACATAAATATTTTGATAATTATAAACTTTCAAACAAAACTTGGCTTATTTCCTTTGAATGGCAAAGGATTAGATGTTGCAGAGAGGGAGAGCGGGGAAGGGAGCGGCAAAGAAATTTTATGCAAGAGGAAGTATAGTTGCAACATTGGCAGTGGTCCATGTAAAAATTGTACACAATAAAAATTAACATAACCATAAAGTTAGGGTCACACACACTCAGATATGTACATTGGAACATATTTACTCGTTGAGTCAGCCATATGGGACACTCCATACCAATTTTTCACAGGGGAAATGTTACAAAATTCTAGAAATTGTTATTATATCTTCAGCCATATGGCTAGGGAGGAAATACATATAATTTGATACGACGAAAAAGTATCTCATCAAATTAACGGTTTTAGATCATGAATATTGATATGGGACACTCCATAGTAATTCTAAAGAGGTGCAATGTTCCAAAATTGTTTAAATTGTTAGCCAGATGGCTACATAGGGTATATATAATTTGATACGACAACAGAGTGCCTCATCAAAATAAAGGTTTTAGACCCTATGTCTCTTTGGAACAAATCCATTTCAGGACATTTGGAGTAGATCTAGCGACGTCCGTCCGTCCGTCTGTTTGTCTGGCTGGTGCGTACGATAACTCTCGAAGGGAGTATCCGATTTGATCCAAACTTAGTACATGGTAATATTATTGTTAAACTTAGATAAAATTCGGAGATGGGCAACATCGGTCCTTTACTTTTGCTACCTCCCCCACTAGAGGTCAAATTTTACTAAGAAAAAAATTTACCTCATAGAAGCAGAAAGGATCATTCGATTTTCGTATCATTCGGAGTATCCGATTTGGTCCAAAATTCGTACATCGTAATATTTTTGTCAAACTTAGATCGAGTTCCAGAAATTGGAAACATAGGTCCACTCCTTCTAGTACCTCCGCCACAAAAGGTTAAAAATGTTGATAATAATTTACCTCATAGAAACAGAAAGGATCATTCGATTTTGTCTAAACCTTTCAAATAAAAATATTATTTTCAGTGCTAGGTCAGGTGAGAATATGGACAGTGTCGGTCCACTCTATCAAGTACCTCCCCCCTATATAGGGTAAAAATTTTGAATAATTACAACTCTCATAAAATGTGATGTAAGAGTCCGATTGTCTTTAAATTTCACGCATTCCAATATTTTTATTAAACAAAGATAGAATATATCGGTGCGCTCCTTCTGGTACCTCCCCCACAAAAGGTCGAAATTTTGAATATCCATTAAACTAATAAAACGCAAAATTAACATCCGATTCCATTTAAACTTTGTCCATCTGAATATATCCATCAACACAAGATCTGTCATAAAGATGGTAGAATTTGGACCATTCTTTCTGGTACCTCCCCCACAAAGGATCTAAGTTTTGAATAACCAAAACGATCAAAAATTCCGAATAAGCATCCGACTCACTTCATATGTCACACATCCCATTACTTTTACTAACACAAGATCAGGTGCGAAGATGGAATACATCGGTTCACTCCTTCTGGTACCTCCCCCACAAAGCGTCAAAATTTTGAATATCCATGAAGCTCATAAAACTCGAAATTATCATCCGATCCCTTTCAGCCTTAATGCATCCCAATATTTCCATCAACACAAGACCTGTTATAAAAATTGGTAATATCGGACCAAAACGATCATAAAATCCGAAATCCTGTTCACTTCATATTTCATATATCCTATTATTTTTACTAACGTAAGATCTGCTGTGAAGATGGCATATATTGGTCTATTTCCTCTGGTACCTCCCCACAAAGGTTCAAAATGTTGAATATCGATGAAGCTTATAAAAAGCGAAATTAACATCCGATCCCTTTAAGTACTAAGGCTTATCTCTATATTTCTATCCACACAAGATCTATTATAAAGATAGTCGAGTTCGGACCATTCTTTCTGGTACCTCCTCCTCATTGTTTTGAATAACCATCAAATACCATCGAATAATCATCAATCCGAAAAAAAAACCTTGCGGTTCACTTCATATTTCACACATTCCATTATTTCTACTGACACAAGATCTGCTTTGAAGATGGAATACATCGTTCCACTACTTCTGGTACCTTCTCCAAAAAGAGTCAAAATTTAATTACCCAAGAGGCTCATAAAACGCGAAATTAACTTCCGATTGCATTAAAGATTTGTTATAACGATGGTAGAGATCGAACCATTTCTTTTGGTACCTCCTCCACATATGGTTCAAATTTTGAAAAAAAAAAAAACGCTCAAATAAAACAAAAAAGCTTCAAACTCTCTTCAAATTTTCACACATTAAACATTATATATCCGAACCGCTTCTGGTACCTCACTCACAAAAGGGTCCCACTTTTTCATTTTTGCATCTGTCATAACTTCGACTGTTTGTGGTACCTCACGCACATTTTTAAATTTTCTAAAAATTATCACTTATCTCATATAAAGCAAAGGAAGTTGTCTATATAGTCCAAACCTGGCACGTCGCAATATTTATATCGTATTTATTTAGGTCCCATATATGGACAATATTGAACCATTCTTCGGAACCTCAGAACCTCATCATTACAGAAGTCAAAATATATTTAAATAGACATAGACTTTTTTTTAACTTGTATTTACAAGTTAATAGTCTAAAATTTAATCACTTATGCAAACCTATAAAAATTTTCCATAGAGTACCCCACAGAATGCACAGCAATATGTACCGTAATGCATGCAGTCAAAGTTTTTAGCCAAATATTAAAGTGTGTATGGCTTAGAAAACCTAAAATGAATAGAATATACAAACCGATGGACAGACCATATGGCTAACAAATACCCCCGTGCTACCCAACATTGCCACACACGTATATCTGAATGTTTATTTGTAAATTTTTATCCACATATGTATGTATCTACGTATGTTGCACCACACGCATAGATGTGTAAATACAAGTACTTGACTGAATGAATAAATAAATAGATGAATGCAAGGAAATGCATAAGCATTAAATTATCATTTTAGATTGGCAGAGTTAACAAAACTCACACATCTACGCAATCACATTTGTAACTGAAGTAAACAGGGAACATTTTCCAAACTGACACACACACTCACATACACACATGCATGGAAATGCAGTAACATTTATAAATACCAAGTGTGTGCCGGTGTGTGTGTGTGTGTGTTAGGGTGTAAATAGTCGATGCAAATTCAAAATTAAGTTGAGCAACAATTCAAATTGTACAATTGAAAAGGACATGTTATGAAAACACAAGTCCTTCACAGCTGGAAAGGGTGTAGCAATGTGGGTGATTGTTGGCAAAATGTATTTCGATAAATGAATTTTAAATTTGAATAAATATATAGTTAAAATTCATTAAAAAATTTTTACCTCGGCTGGATTAAACTTTATCTACAATCTACCTTAATTTGTAAAAAATATAGTAAATTATCCTGATTATCCTGAATATCTTATATACAAAATTACAGTGGATACGTTATGTAATATCGACCAAAATGTTAGAAGTATGGTTTTATAGCGGATTTTTAAAATAAAAAAGTTCAAAAAGAAGTGCTAAAAAGTGAATTAAATAAAAGCTTCAAATATTTAAAGTTGGCAACATTTCAAATATTTATAATATGAGACCAGCTTCCCAATCACTTTTGAATAAACAATAAAAGAAGTTAAAAGAGTATCGTACGTTTTTGCCGACTGTTATTTTAATATATTTTACCGATATGACGATATTAATGTTGACCCCTTAAGGGGAAAATATCAAATGAGTGGACCACTCCATTTCACATTTAACCTAAGTCTGATTAAAATATTACCACGTGCCGACTTTGGACAATACCGACTACTTCCTTCTCTTTATATGAGATATGTGAACATTTTGGAAAATGTCCGAATGTGCTTGAAGTATCAGAAAAATCGAGTATTTATTTTCAATTTTATTTTTCCAGAAGTGGACCATCTTCACACCAGAGCTTGTGTTAGTAGAAATATTGGAATGTGTGAAGTTTAGAAAGAATTGTATTGTTAATAGGCATTTTTAGACATTTTGGTTATTAAAATTTTTAACCCTTTTGTGAGGGATGTACCAGAAAGAGTACATGTTTTTGCATTTGAGACCTTCATAGTTTTTAAAAAAGTCTTGATCCATTTTGTGGGGAGGTACCAGAATAAGTGGTCCGTTTTTTCTTTTTATTGAGATGTGGGACATTTTAAGACAATCGGAAAGTTAGCTCACATTTTTTATGAGTAATAATTATTCAAAAATTTTACATATCGAGGATACGGTACCAGAAAGGGTGGGCCGATACATATCACCTTCAAACCAAAACTTGCGTTGTGGGGGAGGTACAGAAGGACTGGCTGGATATACTTCATTTTCACATCTTGGATTAATAGAAATATTGGGATATGCGAGTTTGAAAGTAATCGGATGTTAATTTCAAATTTAATGAGTTTCAAGAATATTCAGAAGTTTGACTCATTGTGGGGGAGGTACCAGAAGAAGTGGACCGATCTTGTGTTGGTAGAAATACTAGGATGTGAGAAACTTCTCTTTGTTCATTTTTCAAGAGTTATAATTATTCTCAAATTCAATTCAATCAAATCAAATCAAATTTTTAACTTTTGTGGGGGAGGTGTCGGATAGAGCGGGCCGATATTGTAAATTTTCGCACCTGACATAGCACTGAGAAAAATATTGGGATTTGCGAAGTTTATACAAAATCGATTTTTTCTCTCTAAGAAGTTCTATGAGGTTATTTTGACCTTTTGGGAGGGAGGTACCAGAAGGAGTGGACCGATGTTGCCTATCTCCGAACTCGATCTAAGGTTGACAAAAAATATTACGATGTACCCAGTTTGGACCAAATCGGGTGCTCCCTTCAAGTGGAGAAAGTTGATGCAAAGAATCCTAAGGTCTAAGACCATTATTTCGATGAGGCAAGTTTTGGTCGTATCAAATGGCATAGCCATATGGGTGAGAGTATAAAGACAAATCGGGTTACCGACAGATGTGTACCCTCGGCTTGTGCTATCTAATACTTTATCTTCGCCATTCATTTAAGATTGTATTGTTCTGACAACGTTTTTTTTTTTTTTTTTTTTTTTTTTTTTGGTATTGTTGCGGTTTTGGTTCAAATTTCAAAATTTGGTTCAATTTTCAATTTAAATTATTAGGTTCTCAGTTGTTTTATTAGGTTCTCAATTGCTCTTAACAAAAACATTTATGTATATCCGCATTTTGGTATAACCAGCATAAGACCTAACTCTTTATATTCACTATTTTGAGGGTATTTTGAGGGTATCACCAATTTCCAAATCGGTTAAAAGTTAATAAATCGGGCATTTTGCGGGAAAATAACTCTTCCTACAAAAAAAAAAAAAAAAATAACATTCGTATATCCCCCATATTGATATTGTTTTATCCTCACATGATGTGTGAACGGAAATTGGAAATAATTGCATTCAAAATTTGGACCCTATGGTTAACTGGTACGAACGATGGAACTTAACGCTTTTTTACCTCTTGAAGAACACACTCAACCTTAGTTTGAAAAAAAAAAATATTATTATATGACAAGTTAGGACCAAATGAGAGTTTGAATCGAAATGGTAATATCTTGACGTTATAGGGGTTAATGGAATTAAGGGTTAAATGGAATTAATGGATACGATTTTCCTGAGCCACGGTCTTACTGATATACCTAACTCAAAAAAAGACGAATTTTTCTAAAGATTATGGAAAACTGGCCGATTTTCTTCAAGTTTTCCAGTATTTTTGCTAAAATACAATTCTGTGTGTGAATCGTTTAATATTTTGTAATTTCCTTTACCTTTGTCGTATGAGTAATTAAATGTAGAACAAAATGCATTAATCATACGCCCTGAAGTGCGTTTGCAGCAAAACAATTGTTTTACAACTTTTATCATCCAAAGCCCAAAACCCTTTCAGTACATGAATTCACTTTTGCTTCTAAACAAAAACAGACATGTACTACAATTGGAAAAAAGAGTCTCCTATCCCCTGTACAGATGTCCAGTAATGAGCTAAATAAGAACGCACACGCACTGCCCTACAACTCATTCGGTAACGAAAAGTTAAAAATTGTCTTCGTGCAATTGTTGGACAAAACGCCATGATGATGATGATGAGGAGGACTACCAATAATGAACCAGGACAACTGCATTCGGCAAACAGTTTACCCAGTAACAACAGCAGCAGCAGCAGCAGCAGCAGCAAAACAATATTTGTTCGAAATTCGAATGCAATTGTCCAGATGCATGGCCGTTGTTTCGAGTGTTCACAGACACACACACACACAAACCGATTTCAATGCAATACAATTGGGGATGAATAGCGCCGGATCCATGATGATGTCCTGTGATGTGTATGGAGAAAAACAATCGAAGTAGGAGGTGGAGGGGCATTATCGTTCGCTGGGACAAAATGTTCTAAACGAGTTAGCCGTAAAACGGAAGTATAGGCTAAAATATAAGGTTTTTCTGTGTTTTTCGGGAGGAAAGGGAAATTGTGTCACTTGTAAACAGACGATTGCGACAATTACATTTTGAATTTGCTACTGGAAAAGGGTTGCTTGTGAAAAGCTACTATTTTCACAAGTTTATGGGGAATGAATTAGGAATACCTTACGAAGATATCAAATCAGTATAAAATATTTGGTTTTATAGCCTCCACCATACTGTATATGCAGGGTGAGATGAAAAAAACACCATCCACCAATAGTCACATTTGGCACGAATTGTGGCCTTTAAACAGCCAATGAAACCGTCACACGCTGCCTGAATGCTGCTCTGCAGTATTTTCGCTCATTCCCGGCGAAGCGCTTGCTTGAGGTGTTCGACAATTTGGTATTTTTTAGTGCCAACATTGCTTTCCAAAATACTGCAGACACAACACAATGGTATTCGGAGATTTTGGTGGCCATTGGGCGCTGGAAATAAAGCGAGGAACCTCATTTTGTAACCATTCTTGAGTGGCACTCGCTGACTGCGATGGTGCTGAGTCCTATTGAAATGTCCAAGGTCTGAGGCGAAATGTTTACGTGCCCAAGTATTTAACACGCCCTCCAGAAGATAATATTCGGCATTTATTCTGATACCGCGGTTGATTAATACGAGCGAGCCATTTTTGTAAAGAATTGAGATGGAAGTCTAAAATTCTGCGAACATGCGAATTTTGCAATTAGGCTGTTCATAGGTTCGAAAATGGGTCATGTCGGTCCACGTTTTCTTATAGCCCCCACATAACAGTACCCCCTTATATTCGGTACATTGATGATTTCAGCGACATTAGTCACCGGAATCGTTTCAAATTTCATATTTGAAGTTCGGAATGGGTACAGCAACTTATGGCGGAAAATTGTCAGTATATGTTCGCGTCGTATAGCCCCCAATAACTGTACCTCCCAATAATTGGTATTTGATGTTAGCGACACTTTTTACAAAAATTGTTTAAAAATTGGGTATTTAAAGTTCGAAATCGATACAAAATATTTCTCAGACAGGATCACGTCTTTTTATAGCCCCATATAACAAGTTTTATTTGAGCGGTATTTTTCGAAGGAATTTCATTTGAATTTTTTCATGCTCGAGGGAGCAATGGTAGAGGTTATTATAATTCGGCCGTGTCAAATTAATCTGCTTTTTTTCTGATCTGATTATTTATTTACAACAATTTTTCCTTTTAACAAAAAAAGACATCATAAACAATTGCCAGCCCTCATACATATCAAATTTATTTATATGGCAGTGAATACTTCAAAGTTTTTTTCCTGAGTGTTACCGAACGAAAATTTCTGACTGCTTGTTTCTAAACCCTGTTAGGACAATGATAAATGCAAATTCATTTTACTCTACTAGACATGTCGTTGCTGCCGTTTGAATTTACAACCTTTTTTTTCGTGCCGTCGTCGCCGTTGTTATTCTGCGATAACACCAGGACATCATTGACGACAACAACGAAATAAGCTGGCAAAATTCATTTTCACAAAATCGAACACACATTGTGACACGAAGTTAAAACAATTACTGTCAATAGAATATACATTTAGAATGATATGTCTTTTGGGTGTTTTATTTCGTTGACGGATAAAAAAGGCGGTATTTTTAATTTGCGTTCCAAAGAAATATGTTTGTGTAAAAAATACACCACTTCATTAAGTTTAAAAATCGTGATTTTACAAATTTTTCATCTGCACAAGTTTTTGAAATACAGTTTGTGGACAATAGCAAGGATTTTGGATAAAGGGTTGACAGCTCTTTCAGCTAAGATTCCAACAGATTTGTTGCATTCAATTTGAAATTAAAAAGGTATGCTGTTTTCCAAAATTTTTTCAAATTATGGTAGGTGGGGAATAATCAAAAATCTTGTCCCTTTGTGATTTTCTTCAAATTTTTATTACAATTTACACTGTATTAAAATTACACTGCCTTACACAAAAGTCAACTACAAAAAAAAAAAAATACTGTTCGTAATGAAAGTAGAACTAACAAGTAAAATAGTATCAATAGGTTTTGCCGACAGAAATATACCCCCAACCTTGACTTATGGGGGAGGGACCGAAGCTGTTGCCTAATTCGTATCTGACCCAAGACTGATGTAACAGCGTGACAGATTTGGGCTACATACACTACTTCATTTCTTTTATATGGCATATGTGCAAATTTTTGGAAAATGATGAAATATGCGTGAGGTAACAGATATAGCGAACCCATGTATTCCATATTCATACATCATCTAATAGAGGAAATCGAATATTTATATCTAATTTAATGCAAAATCATAAATCCGATGTAACAAGTTGTAAAGAACCGCCAGAATAATGCGTTAGTTATGACAGATGTAATTATTGAAAATTGTGACCCTTTGTGGGTGAGGTACCAGAAGGGGTTGACAGATATGTATCATCTTCACAACAGAACTTGTGTTAGCAAAAATGTTTGTATGTGTGAAATTTGAAGAGAGTTGGATGCTTATAACGATTTCTTTGAGCATTTTGTTTTTCAAAATCTTGAACGCTATGTGGGGGAGATACCAGAAGATATGGCGCGATCTCTACTATCTTCGTAACAAATCTTGCGTTGATGGAAATATTGAGATGTATCAAGTCGGAATGGAATCGGACGTTATTTTCGCGTTTTGTGAACTTCATGAATATTCAAAATTTTGACCCCTTGTGGGGGAGATAAGAGAAGGATTGGACCGATATATTTCATCTTCACACCAGACCCTGGGTTAACGAAAATATTGTGATATTTGTAATTTAAAGAAAACCGGATACTTATATCGGATTTTATAATCGGTTTGGTTATTCAAAATTGTAGCCCTTTGTGGGGGAGATACCAGAAGGAATGCTCCGATCTCTATCATCATTCTAATAGATCTTGTGTTGATGGAAATATGAAGATGTGCCAAGTCTGAATTTAATCGGATGTTAACTTCGCGTTTTATGAGTTTCACGAATATTCAACATTTTTACCCTTTGTAGATGAAGTGGACCTTGGATCATTAAAAATATTGTGACATCGTGCCTCATCGAAATAACGTTTTTAGACCCTAGGTCTCTTTGAAACACATCCGTTGCAATACATTTCGAGTCGATCTAGGGATGTCCGTCCGTCTGGCTGGATGGAGTGCACGATAATTTTCGAGGAATAAACTTCAAGGAATAATAAATTACATCGAGTTCGGAGATGAGCAATATCGGTTCACTCCTTCTGATACCACCCCCACAAATGGTCTAATTTTTCACAGAAAATAATTTGCCGCATAGAACCCGAAAGAATCGTCCAATTTCATGCAAATCCCAATTATTGTATCAGTTCTAGGTGCAAAAGTGGACAATATCGGTTCACTACAACATGTACCACCTCCAAAAAAAGGGGTCAAAATTTGAAATAATTATAACTCTTATAAAATGCGAAATGAGCATCCGATTCTCTCAAATTTTTACACATCACAGTACTTCTACTAACAAAAGAACAAAAAATATATCGGTCCACTCCTTCTGGTACATCCCCCTCAAAGGGCCAAAATTTTGGAAATCCTTGAGACTCATAAAACGCAAAATTAACATCCGATTGAGAGAAATATGTAGATATAGCAAAGTGTAAGGAATTGCTGACACGTTTCGCGAGTTTGAAATTTGAAATTGTGACCCTTTGCGGGTGAGGTACCAGAAGAAGTTCGCAGATATATATCAACTTCACAACAGATCTTGTGTAAGCAAAAATATTTGTATAGTGACATTTTAATTAAGAGTTGGATGCTTATTTGGCTTAATTTGAGCGTTTGGTTTTTTAAAAATCTTGAACCATATGTGGTGGAGGTACCAGAATGAATGGTGCGATCTCTATCATCGTAACTGATCTTATGTTGATAGAAATATTGAGATATGCCAAGTCTGAATGCAATCGGGTGTTAATTTCGCATTTTATGAGTTTCTTGGATAGTCAAAATGTTGACCCTTTGTGGGGGAGGAAGTACCAGAAAAAGTGGACCTATCCATTCCAGACCTAGCACTGATGCAAATATAAGAATTTGTAAAGTTGGAGCCAAATCGGATTATCCTTTCTATTTCTGTGCAGTAAAATATTTTTCTGAAAATTTCTACCTTTTGTGGGGGAGGTACCGATACTGTCCATCTCCGAACTCGATCTAAGTTTGATAATAATATTACGATGTACCAATTTTGGATGAAATCGGATACTCCCTCGAGAGTTATCGTGCGCACCAGCCAGCCAAACGGATATAGCTAGATCGACTCCAAATGTCCTGAATATTTCGATAAGGAACGTTTGGCTGTATCCAATGATATATACTCTCTGTAGCCATACGGTTGAGGCCATAATTAATACATTATTTTAACAATGGAGTATTGCAGTTGGAGTTGCTTTCGGAAACCTGTTGCAATCAATCTGCATTTGATTTTAATATAGAAATGTATCTATATAATAAAGATTGAATCACGCCACTAATCGATACATTAACTTACCTTCTCTTAATACCCATTAAGAGCTATCATTTTCGTTGATTTTTTGCGTTTTTATAAATCATTTGCATTCTCCTTTCTCTTAAGTGGGCGTATGATGTATATTCAGACCAATACATAAATCATACGCCAACTAGCGGTGCTTTTATTGAACTTATTTTTGTAGGAGCAAAGACCAAATTGTTTAAATATTAGTATGACCAAACAAAAAGTGTTTGAATCGATGTGTCGCATCTTATAAATTTCAAATCTTACACCTTGAGATTCTAATTAAAACTAAAAATTTGACTTTTTTAAATTTTATCTTTTTTTTAAATAGGTGTTCCCACATCGACAAAATAAGGAGCATCTTAGCAATTTCCTGTATTTAATTTTCACTTTGAAAACATTAACATTTTCAAATGATTGCTTTGTTCAATACTTGTTATTAAATAAAACATTTTACGCCACACCATTATCCATTACCAACATAATATAATTGATAATTCTTTAAAGCTAAAATCATTTAAAGTCACAACATTCAAATGGCAAATATCAAATATAAAAGCCCAGTAATGAAATGCCACAAATTAAAACAATAAAAAGCTAAATCCTTTTTTTATTATTATTTATTCATTTTGTTTCAACCCACAATGAAGCACTTTACTTTCATAATTCATTTATGTTTTAATACTTTTTTCTCATTTTTGAGGCAATTATATATAAAACCCTTCAATAATTTACAGCAAAACTTCAAGAGCTATTGTCATTTTTTCTCTGTTTTTTTTTTTCTTTTTCAATTTTACGTTAAATATGAAAAATATCAAAGTTTAAGCGCACAGAATTTAAAACCGTTACAACCAACAAAATGCACCGTATTATTATTATAAATGTGTTGTGATGTTATTTTTATTGTGTTGATATTACTATTATTATTATATTTATATTCCCACGTATTCATTTATGTATCTATCAACTAATAATACTATAATAGCTGTGTACATACATACACACGTATATATAACATAATGAAATAGCACCAAAAAAAGAGCATGTTTATCATTTGTAAAATACATGTAAAATGATTAAATAAACAATATCAAACAAATTACAATATTGCATGATTACTAATTGAAAATTATATACACACAAATAACAATGGAGTAAAATAAATTATATTATATATTATATATAATAAACTACTACAAATTTTGTGATTATGTTTCATTCAAAAAATCGGAGCACAAAGGGATTGAGCGTGCAAATAATGTTAATAATTGGAATTTAAAAATTAAAAAAAAAAAATAAATAATAATTGAAGAGGGATTTTGAGAGATTATTAGATCAGATCAGTGACAGTGGATTTTCACTGATCTGTTTTAAGGGGAAAAAAAGAAAAGTTGATTTTTTTGAAAAATAAGTTTTATGGTCCCTCAATTCAATAACAGAATATTTTATGAATGTATTTTTGAAAGACTCATTTTTTTGATTGAAAGATAACATAGTTTTGAAATAGTTGAGGCTTTTTATAGGGACCATAAGGTCAATTTTAGTGTTTTTTTTTTTAATTTTTTGAAAGACTCGCGATTCTAGAAGATTTTTTATGTCCATGAGTTTCGTTATCGTGGATTTTGAACATTTCGTAAAAAAAACGTTTTTGGTACTATTTTTTTTTTTTTTTTTTTTTGGGGGGGGGGGGGTGTGGGTGCGAGTATAAATATTTTTTTGAGGCTACAATGGGTGTATTTTTAAATAATATATTCTAAACATAATCATGTATTAGGAATAATCTTTTTTAAAGGGACTGTCTGGGTTGTAACCGTAGATTTTGTCTTATTACTTCTTAAGACCGACAGGGCTATAGTAGTAAATTTTAAAAAGATATAAACTTTTTTCTTTAAGGGTAAAATTGCGATTATTAAATATTATATTTGAGGGACTACAAATTCAATAATCATGGATTTTAAAATAATATTTTTTTGAGGAACCTTTAGGGCTATGATCGTTGATTATTAAATCATATTTATACCCTAAACCAGTGGTAAGGGTATTATGTCTTTTCGCATTTGTTTGTAACATGGATATGGAAGCGAGATAGACCCCTAGTTACTTTTGAGGATCTTCATAGAATCACTTTCTTATTTATGCACGTCAGACCGTCTCTCCGTTGCTCTATCCATGTATTTTTGAGAAAAAATGCAGCTCGCATTTATTAACCGCTTGAGATAAAATTTTCCATACAATATTTTTTTGGCCCGAGGACGAAACCTACTGCAATTGGTGAGATTCGATTACAACTTCTCCATACTCCCATACATATCTTCAATATCAATATCAGCCCAAATGACATGAATGACGTGACATCCAACCGAAATCAGTCGAGAAGCAACTACATAAAATTTGATTAAAATTAAAAGATTAAGCTAAGCTCTCATATATATGTTTCATCGGATTTGGGGTTTAAAGTTCCTCAAATTCGTAATATGCACTCCACAAGAATGAAATTTGGAACAAAATAACTTATGGAGCTCAAAAACATCTCTGTCAAATTGTATCGATTTTGGATCAAATTAGGATATATCTTTCTTATATATCTTCGTCCGATTTCAATTTTATGTGTACCAAATATGTAATATTCGTCCAAATAGGATATATATGGGCATCCGATGGGCGTAGAAGCAAGTATATTGAATTTGCTGAAAATAGGTTCAGATGTAGCTATAGCTCGCAGATATATGTTTTATCCGATTTGATCTTTATTCGTAATATGAACATCTAAACAATGTTATTTGTTACCAAATATATTAAAGTGGTCAGAAATACCTCGGCAAAATTTTATCGGTTCAGATTTGGATATAGCTCCCATTCATATCTTCATCTGATTTCACCACATAAATCACTTCGATAGGATGGAGTTTGGTAAAAATCGGTTTCGGTTTAGTCACAAATCCCTCAGTCTAATTTAACTGAAACCGATTCGCAGTAGGATATACGTTTCACTCTAAACTTCTCTGAATTCATAATATGCATTCAAAATTCATGATTTCAGCTCTTTAATTTCCCCCATTACTAAATTTAGTACCATTTACTATAATTATAGTACTCATATCTAAAGCCAGCTCCTTCTCTTAACCACAGACACTAACAGTGACATCCATACCAAATTTCAGGATTTCTACTCTATTCCTTCTCCCAATACCAAATTTGGTAGCATTCAATGCTTTTCGAACAATTATAGTACGCGTTTTCAGAACAATCTTCTCCCTTTCAGATACCATCTGTGGCCTTATTATTAAATTTGGGGTTTGCATCTATATACCTTCACCCAAAAATAAATTTGGTACTTTTTGTAAAATTATGGTACACATTGTCAAAACCATCTTCATATCTCAGTTCCAGATACCAAGAGAGACCTTAATATCAAATTACAGGATTCCAGCTATATCCCTTCGCCAAATACCAAATTTAGTACCATTTAGTACTTTTCCCACAAACATAGAAGGCATTTCCAAACCACCGCCAAATCTCAACTTCAGATACCAACAGTAACCTTAATATCAAATTTTAGGATTTCAGCTTTTAAGAAGTGTAGCACCAAATATAGTACTAGTTATTACAGGGTTGCCCATATTCGACGGACCCATCTGGCAACGCCATAACTTTTGACAGAGATGTCACATCGCTTAATGACATACCGCGTTTGAAGCGTCAGCCCAAGCAGATTTTTACCACGAACCAGTTGAAATTTACATTCAACAGAAGAAGTCAATTGTGAAAACTCAACGTGCTTTTAAAACATTAAAAAAAAATGTGAGAAGTCGACCAAGGCGATCGGCCGAAAATATCGCTGCCGTACGAGCCAGTGTTGAGAGGTCCCCAAGAACATCCCAAAAACGCCGTTCTCAGCAGTTGGGCATGGCTCGGTCCTCTTTACAACGGATTATTCGCGTTGATTTGCATTTGTTCCCGTACAAAATTCAATTGACACAAAGAAAGTTGCCTGCGGACAAGCCTCGTCGATTGGAATGGGCCTAAAAAGTCATCGAAATGGCCGAAGATGACGAGCAATTTTGGAATTACTCCACTGAAAATCTTCAGGAGATTCAAGAATTGCCTCTTCATGACGAAAAAGTCACAGTTTGGTGCGGCGTTAGTGTGAAAACGGTCATTGGACCGTTTTTCTTCCAAAATGAAAATGGCCATGCTGTTACCATCAATCAGGAGCGTTATCGCGACATGATGATCAATTTTGTGATGGCAATTATTCGTCGAAAGCGTATGAGGCAGTTCTGGTTTCAACAAGACGGCGCTGCACCGCATAACAATCGATTTTCTGAAGAATTTGTTTCCGGGCCGTTTGATGTCGAAAAGTGGTGATTTGGACTGGCCACCGCGTTTGCCCGATTTGACGCCGCCTGACTTCTTCTTGTGGGGATATTTGAAGTCAAAGAGTTTAGGTTTAAGCAGAAGTCTACTAATTTGAACAGCCATCGGACAATAATTAGCGTGTAATAAATACGAAAATTTCCACTAAACAGCGAATATTTTTAATTCCGACGAAATCACAAATACATTAAAAGGTCATCTCTAACCATAACACTGATGCTGATATCTCGGATATATAGCAAAATATCAAGATATCGGATATATAGGAAAATGGAACAATATATACGTAAAAGAAATAGATCCTACTTATTCTGCTTATAAGTCAATAATGGCTGATTTTTTTCAATTTGATTTACAATTTTGAATTGTACACTTTCTAAATTTCTACAACCCGCAACACTACGTGTTGAGGGTATTATATTCAGGTTGTAATTATCGTCCGATCCTCACGAAATTTTCCATAGGGGTAGGGTCAGAATTAGAGCCTACTGTCTTTGAAGATATACATTTAGGGGTTTAAATGGACCAAAAAATTAATTTTTGTTCTGATTCGCTCTACAGGTCTCAATTGAAAACTAATCGATGTGGAAGAAGAGAGCTAAAGACAGGGAAAAAGTTTATCATTTTGGATGACCTTTTAATTATATATAGCTGTAAACTGAACCACAACTTCTATGTGAAATTGCTTTGAATACCTTCAAAAACGAAATATTTCAAAATGGATTTGGACATAAGGGTGCTTTCAACATATTGCAGTGTTATAGGCTATTACATGGTCGGCCCGCACGACTATAACATTTGCTTACTTCTTTATATTTAGAGATCAAATATATTTGGGGCAATACTTGTGAACGACGGACGCTCAAAGACAATTTTTCAAAGGCGTCGTGAATATTTCGAAAAATAAATAAAATAAGTTTCCCCGTTCTTTTAAAGATCATGTTAAGATGAGCGACTATGAATTATAAGGTATATTTAAGAGGGAAAATACTCATTACAAATGTGGTAACCAATCCATTATTTTAATAGAAGTATGCGACGTGAAGCATATAGTTATTTTCTGGCCACAAAGATTCGATAAATAATCATTAATATCACGGTTTTTAGAAGTCGATAGATATGCACTCATTTACAAAACAAAAAGTAACTAGTTATTCCTTAGGAAAGGTCCTTCTTATAAAAATGAGTATTTTTGCAGGGTAATTCAATGATCGTGGATTTTTAATTATTTTTAATATTTAAGGCCAATAATCACTTGTATATATTCTAGAGTTATATGAGAAATATATCTACTCATATATACTTATGCATGCTTAACATTAAAATAAGTAGTTGTAGACGTTAAAGAGCACCTAGTTTTGCACCAATTTTAACCTTATCATTTTGAATATTTTTTTATTTAAATAAAATTCCTTCGTTTGTTTTGTCCTGTAAAAATAAGTAATTTTCATTTAAATTTGACTCCTTCATTTTTTTATTTTTTGAATGAATGTATTTTTGTGTAAAAATCTGAAACGAAACTAATAAGTGGTAACAATAAACTTTATTAATCAAATATTCTTTTTTCTACAAATTATCCTTTTTCTCTCCCCTTATGTCCTTTGATTCTGTCTCTTTCGTTCTTGCATACCATATGAATGTGTCTCGGCCAACATTGACAACATTTGGCCCATTTATTGCAAAATGGGATAAAAACAAATCACAACAATTCCTCTAATTGCTGTTTCGATATCCCCGGCATTGATATCCATCTGCAATAACGACCATGGATGGATGGCTACGATGACGACGAATGGCTGGAATTAAACTAAAACCGAAATGAACGAAACAAAAACCCGCAAAAAAAACAAAAATTGATGACTGGATGCTGAAATGCTAAACCTTGGCTGGAACCAACAAACAATTGCAAAACAAAACAAAAATCCTTTACAAAAACCAAAATAATCGATGATGATGATGCTGCTGGCTGACTGGTGGTTGCTGCTGAAATCACGCTGGACATCAAATTCCAATAACCAAACAAAAAAATCCCGATCGGGCGTTAATGGAAAATGGCATTTCATATAACGGCCTGACAATGATATTTGACCACTAACACTAACAATGACTTTGTGTCCGGTATGTTGGTCGGTCATTCGGTGTGGGTTTCTTTTTTTCTGACCACCACACATGAAACAATACTGGGAATATGGCGGGACAAAAATGTTCAACTGATGAATGGAACAACAAACGTCTGGCGGATTTCCTTTATTTTGTTTTTTGGTTTTTTCCTATCTATCCCTTATTTATTGGCGTTCTTCAAAACCTCCTTCCCTTTCCGTCTCCCGAAAAATCGATTTTCCAACTTTTGCAACCAAACAACGGAAATTGCTAAATAAACGCTGATGACGTCTAAACTCTCCCCCGACAAAAACAACAACAACGGATGGTGTCATTATTGCCTCCTGTTCGCTCTCCGATAATGGTCATAATCATGATTGGTGGCAATGCGACAATGATGACTTCACTGAACTGCACTGACAATGTCATGTTGATTGCCACAAAACAAAATTCTTCTACCAAACGACCCTGACGACATCTTTGCCTAACTCGGCGCTGCTCTGCGCTGTGCCACGCAACCAAATGCGGATGCTGTCATTGGGAAATGTTTGTCCCTTCTTTTTTCACAAACGCGCCCTGGACAACTTGGAAACAAAAACACATCAAAATGCAATTTGAAAACATCTGGCAAATCGTTAAAACTCTCGCCAAACAAAAATCGAAACTCTAACGAACACTATTGGTGGGAAACTGAATGGATGGCACGGAAAAAAAAAAACAAAACGAAATACCAAACTTGAAAACGCTGATACTTCCGACAACTGCTTTGGGTCACCAAAAACACAAAAACGCCAACTGTCAACAACTTTGGAAAAACTCAAACGTTTGCCTTTTATGTCTACATCAACATCGTCATCATCATCACCATCGCCATTATTAACGCATTATTAACGGTATCTGCTATTCCTTCATTGTCATCATCACCCCTACCATCATCATCATCGTCTTCCTCCTCCTCCTCCTCCTCCTCATCCTGTCTGTGACAACAACCAACAATGTCTGTCCTCACATAACCATATTTCAACATTCGTTGATTTTTCAACACGTCTCATTGATTCCAACTTGATGGCCTTCTACTTTCTATGTTTCGAACACCAAAAAAAAAAAAATCCCTGCCAAACCCATTCATTTTCCAAACCAACTCCTTACCTCCAACCCATAACCCCCCCACCCCCCATTGTGGCCATTTCAAATTGTCATCGAACATCCTGCTGCTGCTGTTGTTTGGCATGTTTCTTGGAAAAACACTTTAGGTGGCCTGGATTAAAGCCGATGCCAAAGCAATTTTGGCCATACACGAACATGTGATAACCAACAATGATCGGTTATCGGTTACCCACAATGATTACAATACCTGGACACTGAACATACGCAATGTAAAAATGGAAGATGCTGGCAAATACATGTGCCAGGTCAATACGGATCCAATGAAAATGCAGGTAAGTGGGAAAATAAAGAAATATTACGTATCTAAGATCCCTACAGGTCTTCATAGGCAAAAAATATATAAAGAACTTCACTACCAAGTAGGGCTATAGGTGTTCCCAAAGGCCATCAATAGCTAATATCATAGAATAGCTATTGGTCCTCTCATAGAGCAGCAATTGGTCCTCTCATAGAGGAGCACTTGACCCTCTCATAGACGAGCAAGTAGCCCTCTCATAGAGGAGTTATAGGTCTGGAGAACAGCTTCTCATAAAATAACTAAAGGTCTTCTCATAGAAGAGCTTGAGGTATTCTAATAGAAGAGCTTGAGGTCTTCTCATAGAAGAGCTTGAGGTCTTCTCATAGAAGACCTCTTGGTCTTCTTATAGAAGAGCTTGAGGTCTTCTCATAGAAGACCTCTTGGTCTTCTTATAGAAGACCTCTTGGTCTTCTTATAGAAGAGTTTGAGGTCTTCTCAAAGAAGACCTCTTGGTCTTCTCAAAGAAGACCTCTTGGTCTTCTCATAGAAGATCTCTTGGTCTTCTCATAGAAGATCTCTTGGTCTTCTCATAGAAGATCTCTTGGTCTTCTCATAGACGACCTCTTGGTCTTCTCATAGACGACCTCTTGGTTTTCACATAGAAGACCTCTTGGTCTTCTCATAGAAGACCTCTTGGTCTTCTCATAGAAGACCTCTTGGTCTTCTCATAGAAGAGCTATAGGTTTCTTCTCATATATGAGAGTTTGAGGTCTTCTTATAGAAGAGTTTGAGGTCTTCTCATAGAAGACCTCTTGGTTTTCTCATAGAAGACCTCTTGGTCTTCTCATAGAAAACCTCTTGGTCTTCTCATAGAAGACCTCTTGGTCTTCTCATAGAAGACCTCTTGGTCTTCTCATAGAAGAGCTATAGGTCTCTTCTCATAGATGAGAGTTTGAGGTCTTCTTATAGAAGAGTTTGAGGTATTCTCATAGAAGACCTCTTGGTCTTCTCATAGAAGAGCTTTAGGTCTTCTCATAGAAGAGCTTGAGGTCTTCTCATAGAAGAGCTTGAGGTCTTCTCATAGAAGAGCTTGAGGTCTTCTCATTGAAGAGCTAGAGGTCTTCTCATTGAAGACCTAGAGGTCTTCTCATTGAAGACCTAGAGGTCTTCTCATTGAAGACCTAGAGGTCTTCTCATTGAAGACCTAGAGGTCTTCTCATTGAAGACCTAGAGGTCTTCTCATTGAAGACCTAGAGAAGAGGTCTTCTCATTGAAGACCTAGAGAAGAGGTCTTCTCATTGAAGACCTAGAGGTCTTCTCATTGAAGACCTAGAGGTCTTCTCATAGAAGACCTGGAGGTCTTCTCATAGAAGAGCTCTTTGCCTTCTCATAGAAAAACACTTGCTCTTATCTCATTGAAGAGCTGTTGGACTTCTCATAGAAGACCAGCTGTTGGTCTTCTCATAGAAGACCTCTTATTAGTCTTTTCATAGAAAATCTGTTGTTGGTTTTCTTATAGAAGAGTTGTTGTTCTCTTCTCATAGAAGATCTGTTGGCCTTCTCATAGAAGAGACCTGTTTATCTTCTCATGGAAGATCTCTTGGCCTTCTCTTCGTAAAACCATGAAATAGCCATAACCACACCTTCACTTTCCATACCACCTCCAACCAAAGAAGCTCTGCAACACTTGTATAACGTTGGCATCATCCGGCTTGTCTTTGTACGTTTTCTATCCTTCACACACACATTTCCATATTTACTTTGCGCCCAGCACAACAAAGTCCTTGTCCTCTTACAAATTTGCATATCCTGGTTTTTCTTCTTTGTGCTGGGGTTTTTTGCTCTCTCGTTCTCTCTCTTGCCCGGTGTAGCCTTTTTAAGCACCAGACAAACTAATCAGATTATGTCTGGTTATGACAAAACACAAAATTTGTTTTAAAAATGCGGTATTATCTGAAGTTTACATTGTTGACTTTCGGCAAGGATTAGCATGATTTAAAAAGGATTCTATCAATAGAAAATAATTGGTTTTAAAAGGTGATAGCATTTCAGCAAACAAATATGGATTTACGGATGGCTTATGTGGTCAAATAAATAGATGTTAAAGTGGCAAAAATGGATTATGGAGGATATTTTTATTAAAATGTAAATGTTGATCTTAATTGCTTTAAACCTGTTTTTTGGAGAGATGTTATTAATTTGAGAGGGATATTAAATGAGATGTTTGGGTGGGGAACTGACTTTTCAGATAACATAAATGAGTAAGGGATTCCAAGAGTGAGTAGCGACTCAAAGATATTGAAGTGATTGTAGTGGGTAACCAGACAATACAGACGTAAATGACAATAAATTAAAGGGTTATTTGATCACTTAACAGGTCAAATGATTCAATTTGCCCAGGGGACTTTAATGTGATTGAAATGCCTCTATATATTCCTCGTCGAGTTCGTATGTATTGGACTGTGATGTAAGTCCCTACAAAGCTAAAAATTCTGGTAAATTGTCCTCTAAGTAAGTCGGTAAATAAGATCATTAAATCGGAAATTTTTGAAGATTTAATTGAAAAATAATACAAAGTTTTATGAGCCGAAGTTACATCATGACCTGAACTTGTAAACATACGGAGGCAAAATTTAGGAATATCACTTATGAACCCACTTTGAATAATCGGATCTGATACATACAGGGTGAGATGAAAAAACTGCAACCAACTTCAGACTGCTGTCATTTCTAAGCCACTCGTCCGACAGCTGTAAAAATTATTCCAGTGGCAGCTCATTACATTATTCAAAAGCAATTTGGTGAGAATATTCCACAAAAAATGTTATTCGTGATGGAATTTAAGCGTGATAGTATGATTTCTTTATATTTAGCTGGAGAACCACAAGTGGCTATCGTTAGAGCACTCCAGCATTTAAATGTGAATAAATCTTTTGTGTCTCGTACCATCGCTCATTACCGTGATACTGGTAGCTTAGCTCGACGCAAAGGAAGTGGATGGAAGAAAACAGCAACATCTGCAGAAATGGTTCGAAAAGTATAGAAGAGACTTGATCGAAACCCGCGTCGCAGTGGCCAAAAAATGGCTCGTGAGCTAAACTTAACGCAATATCTCATTCGGCAAATATTGAAAAATGAGCTCGGGGTAAAGCCATTGAAATTGCAAAAAGTGCAAGAACTTACACTGCAATGGAAGGAAAATAGACTCAAAAGAGCTTAAGAGTTGCTTCGCTTGGCCGAAAGTGGTGAACTGCCGAATTTGGTGTTCTCCGATGAGAAAACATTCGTTGTCCAGCAGTTTGTAAAAAAAAATGATCGAGTTTACTTCGCTCCCCGCTCGTATTAATCTACCCTGGCATCAGAATAAATGCCGAATATTATCGCGAAAATATTCTGGAGGGAGTATTTAAGCCTGGGTGGGCACGCAAAGATTTTGGGCGCAGATCTTTGACATTCAAATAGGACTCAGCACTGTCGCACTCAGCACGCGCCACCCAAAAATGTTTACAACAAACGAGGTTCCTCACTTCATTTCCAGCGCATAATGGCCACCAAAATCTCCGGATAACAATTCGTTGAACTATTGTGTCACGAGTATTTTGGAAAGCAAGGTTGGCATTAAAAAATACCGCAGTATCGATCGACCTTAAGCAAGCGCCTCGCCGAGAATGGGCCAAAATACCGCAGAGCAACATTCGGGCAGCATGTGACGGTTTCATTGGTCGTTCGAACAAATTTAAACTTATTTTAAAATTTGATGATGTTTCCGACATTTTTTGTTTCCATTCAATAAAATTAAAAAAAAAAAAAACAAGTCAAAAAGCAGTAAGTACGGCCGGGCCGAACTTTAAATACTCTCCAGCATCTGGAACGAATTTCGAAATTTTCAAAACATAAAATCCGTTAAAAATTCTGTTAAAATCTTAAAAATGGCGAAAATAGCCCTTAGATTGAGGTCTATACGACGTGAACCTACATACGCATTGTTTGTCATAAGCCGTTACCATGTTCAAATTTGAAACTGGAAATAAACGGTGAATAATGTATCTAAAATCATCAAAATACCGTAAATAGGGAGGTACCGTTATATCAGAGCTATACGAAGACCTGGACCTGCATAGACAATTTTCTGTCACAGGCTGTAGCATCTATTACGAACTTCAAATACAACATCTAAAACAATTTCGGTGAGTATTGTACCTAAAATCGTCAAAATATCGAATATAGTGAGGTACTGATATATGAGGCCTATACGAAGACTTGGACCTGCATAGGCGATTTTCTGTCACAGACTGTAGTTCCCATTACGAACTCTAAATACGTAATTTGAAACTACTCCAGTGAATAATGACGCTTAGATCATCAAAATACCGAATATCGGGAGGTATCGTTATATGAGGGATATACGAAGACGTGGACCTGCATAGACAATTTTCTGCCACAGCCTGTAGCATCCATTACGAACTTCAAATACGACATCTCAAACAATTTCGATGAATATTGTATCTAAAATCTTCAAAAAACCGAATATCGAGAGGTACCGTTATAGGGGGGCTATACGAAGACGTGGACCTGCATATACAATTTTCTGTCTTAGGCTGTAGTATCCACTTCGAACTTCAAATACCAAATTTAAAAAAAAAATCTGTGAATAATGTCCTTAAAATCATCAAAATACCGAATATCGGGAGGTACCGTTGTATGATAACGTGGACCTATATGGCCCATTTACGAACTTAACCTGTCTACTGGCAAAATATACATGTGTGCAAAATGATGCACGAAAGATAGCATGATTACAGCAGACAGACAGACGGACAGACGGACATGGCTAAATCGTCTTAGAATTTTACGCTGATCAAGAATATGTACACTTTATTGGGTCTGACATGAGTGACAAATGACAAAATTAATATACCCTCCATAGTATGGTAGAGGTTATAAAAATGTAAAAATTATGGCGTCTGACTTTATAGCAGTTTTTTTTATCTCACCCGTTATATAGAGACAGAATCTTGAAATATCATATGTAAATCCACATGGAATAATCGGATCTGCTACATATGCATAGGGACAACAAATTAAAACTGATCATGTCCGCCATTTTTTATTTATCTATTTTTTTTTTTTTTTTTGATTTTCATACTTTAATTTAAATGCAATTCTTCAGTTTCAAAATACCCTAATGTAATTTTACAATTTTCCAAAAATTCAAAAATAAAATAATTTTACTTGTCCTCCCAAAACACCAACACAGTCGTCCAAAGAAGCTTATAAAATTAAAACTCATGTGGTAATATTAAAATTCGCAAAAATTCAAATTTGAATTTTTATATTTATTCATTCATATACGTTAATAAATCCGACTAGTAGACGGACCATGAAAGACAAATAAAGTGGTATAGAATACCCAGAAAAAATGGGAGAAAAAAGACAACAGACAACAAAATCAACAAAGCCATATTCTCCCAGGGACTACAATTTACACTGCTGCTGCAGCGGCAGCAAATATTTCCACACATTTTTATTCATATGTGGAACAAGTGTCTCATCCTTTTCCCCCCATCCATTCTCATGAATACGCTGAGTATGTTTTTATTTGAGTTGGAACAAAAAGCGGCAACAACGAATACAAAAAAAAAAACATACACCGAACCAGAACAAAATGTGAAATGAAGTGAACTCTTGAAATTCAGCTCAATTTCAAAATAAATACCCGGCACAGATATGAAAGATATGGAGTGACATTAAGAGGTACACAAAAGCAAAGCGGCAGTAGAAGCAGAACATATGGCCAAGGAAAGAGGTTCACGTGGTGATGGTGGAATTCATGATTTCAGGATCGTGGTACACGGGGTAGTGCGAAATAATGTAGATAGATCGAAACCGCATAGGAATAACAAGGGAATAAATCGATTTATGCCAATACGTTAGAAACTGACCCTAAAATGTTCAAAATTCCGAATATGGAAATATACCATAATATTGACGCAATAGGGAAAAGTGATACGGAAACGGAATATAATATGAACTCCAAATACCGAATTTTAAGCTATTCCGTTAGAAACTGTGGCTAAAATCCTCAAAATTCCAAATATCGGGAGGTACAGTTATATGGGGACTATACGAAAGCAATGATCCACAGGGTGAGATAAAAAACTGCAAAAAAGTCAAACACCATAATTTTTACATTTTTTTATTGAAGGAAAGCAAAAAATATCAAAAATAGCATTAAATTTTAGAATAACTTTAGATTTGTTCGAAATTGTCGCCTTGGCACGAATTATGGCCTTCAAACGGCCAATGAAACCGCCACACGCTGCCCGAATGTTGCTCTGCGGTATTTTGAACCATTCCCGGCGAAGCGCTAGCTTACCTCACTCATCTACGCTTTTTAGCGTCAACCTTGCTTTCCAAAATACTCCAGATAAAATGGTCCAACGGATTGGTATCCGGAGATTTTTGTGGCCATTGTACGCTGGAAATGAAGTGAAAACCCTCATTTTATAAACATTCTTGGGCGCGTGCTAAGAGCGATGGTGCTGAGTCCTGTTGGAATGTCCAAGGTCTGCGGCCAAAATGTTGGCATGCCCAAGGCTTTGATACACCCTCCAGAATATTATTCTGATGCCACGGTCGATTAATACGAGCGGAGAGCGACCATCATTTTGTTTGTTTACAAACTGCTGGACAAAGAATGTTTTCTTATCGGAGAAAACCAAATTAGGCAGTTCACCACTTTCGGCCAATCGAAGCAACTCTTTAGTTTGTTCTTGTACTTGTTGGAATTACAATGGCTTTACCCCGAGCGATGGTACGAGACACAAAAGATATATTTACATTTAAAAACTGGAGTGCTCTAACGATAGCCACTTGAATATTTCCAGCCAAATATAAAGAAATCTCACTATCACGCTTGAATTCCATCACTGAAACTTTTTTTCTGGAAAATTGTCACCAGAATGCTTTTATACGCTTGTAAACCATATACTGAGCTGACACTGGAATAAATTTAACAGCTTTCGGACGAGTGGCTTAGAAATGACAGCAGTCTGAAGATGGTGCAGTTTTTTTCATCTCACCTGTATCAAAAAAATATCTCTTAACCAGGGATCTGATGTGAGTAAGAAGTTTAGGCTTCTGATGTGAATGAGAAGTATATTGGCCTACTCCTTGTGTCACCTTCCCTACAAAATAGAATATTTTGATTGTTATTTATTCGCATTAAATTGGAAACACTTCGGTCCGCTATAATTAATCACATATGTCATAAAATTTGGAAAAAGTAATCCTATAGCCCTAATCTGCTACGCTGTAACTTCTATATCAAACATGGGTCGGATACGAAATAGACAATATTGAATCACTTCGTCTGAACTTCCCCCATAAAGGGTCAACCTGTCTATCTATTAAACGGCTCACGGATGTGTTGTGTTTTGTTACACTTCTAAGCATCCCCAGTTTCTCCTCTAATTTAACCCTGAATCTTCTTACAAAAAAAAACATCGCTTCCATTTTGCGGCTAAGCTCTTTTTTGCTCAATGGATACGTAAATAAGCAGATTTGTCAAAAAACACTAGAAAAACTACCAATGAATCCAGAGAAAGTTAACGTAACGTAACTGTGAATGGTCAGAGCTACCGTGAGATGACATCCGATTTTTTTGGTCCAAAATGCAAGAGCATGACTTGCCTAGTTCAGGCGATTTAATGTCTTTAAAGTTTTTGTGGGGCTCTATACAAACGAACCCATTTCAAATGACATATTGGAAGACAACATTGAAGCATTTATTCTTAAGATACCAGCCGAAATCGTGAAAATAATTTACCAAGTTTGGAGTAAGCGATCATATGAGACACAGTCGTTCCGTGAAATCAAATAAGGAATTCATACATATTTCTGAACATTTGGAGATTTTTTAACAATCCTGTAGCTCTTAAGAAACAACTCCTATTAAGTGTGTCATTCCGTTTGTATATATATTCCGTCAGTCTAACCGTCTTTCCGTCTGTGGAAATCACTCTAGCTTCCGAACGAAAAGAAGTAGGTTGATAAATTATACTCTACAGGACTTTTAATATTGGAAATGGATCATGTAGGTACACGTTTTGGTATAGCCCCCATATAATGGTACCTCGCTATTTTCGGTATTTTGGTGATTAAAGCGACATTATTCGTCGGAAATGTTTCAAATTTGGTATTTAAAGTTAGTAATGGATACTTCAGCCTATGACAGAAAATTGTCTGTGCAGATCCACACCTGCGTATAGCCCCTATATAACGGCACCTCCCGATATTCGATATTTTGATTTAACCGGAATTGTTTCAAATTTGGTATTAAAAGTTCGTAATGGATGTTACAGCCTTTGACAGAAAATTGACTGTACAGGTCCTCGGGTTCGTATAGCCCCCATATAACGGTACCTCCGGATATTGACACCGGATTTATTTATGCTTTATATCAATCTCGTATGGTTTCAAAATCTTTGTCAGAGGACAAGGATCTGCGAGTTTTCAAATCGAGTAGAGAAACAAGAAAAGCATCATCAGAATTGATGAGATGTAGTCTTCTAATCGCGATGGATTTGAGTATCCAACAAATACTCATACAACACCGAATTCCCCAAAATATGTTCCGCTCCTGCGTTAACGACAAGTTAAACAAATCCAATTCATGGTAATGACAAACGAAGTCAAATCGAGACGACAACCGCCACTGACTGAACCGAATCGAACTGAACTGAAGAGAGGAACAGATGAGTATGGCAGCGTTGAAATGACATTAAAACAATAAACATATTAAAGCTTAAATCATTAAAATAAATAAAAAATTATGCAGTCCCATAAGTTGCTTAACGCACACACAAAGACACATTAACACATAAACATGCAAACAACTGAAACGCGTAAACAATCATGAAAACATGTGAAAACCCCGTTTCCATTTTACATGCACACACACAGAAGCCCATGACGTTTTTTTGCAGCTCAAAACTCGTGAAACGAACGAATGAACTTTGACACATACACATAGCTCTGAAATATACACAGACACACAAATATACAAATACATATGTTTGTATATAAACCTGCACGTATGTTCACTGAAAACCATGCATTTCAAGAGTACCTCCATTTCACTCGGCACTACTTAAAGTCAATATTTGAACCAAACTGCAAAAGAAAAAAAAATTAACACAACGCAACTCGAGTCGAGTCGACGACTACGACAAGTTGAACCGTTACGTAAGTACGTTACGGTTGCCAACGAATGCCGGAGGAAAAAAATTAACTTTCTCTTTCGGAATTTAACGGTATTTTATTGTATGCTGTGATGTCTGTAGCTATGCGCGCACGTGTGTGTGTCTGTGTGATGATTTCAACATGTGAGTGTTAAGCTAACAATTCAAGGCAAAAAACAAACATTTGCAAAAGGCTTACGCACACAAACACACAAACACAAATATCCACGACTCCATATCGGAAGTGGATATAGCCACTGTGAACTCCACTTGTAAAAATGGGAATATGAAGCCAATGAAGTTGGCGTTGACATATGAGAAACCTTTTACATATTTCATGCGTATGTAAGTTTTTGTTGTTGTTGTTTTTTTTTTTTTTTTTGAGATACCCTACGTCTCGACGTGGGGAGTGGGTATTTTTTGTGTGGTCAAATGTTTGCCAAGTATGGACTTTAAATTTGCACCCATTTCACTTATGCTCAGTTATGTTGTAGATAAGTAAACAAGTAAGCAAAGGTTATAGTCGTGCGGGGCCGTCCATGTGATACTCTACAACACTACAATTTGTTTGAAGTCCCCTTATGTCCAAATCCTTAACTCTCTTCTCATGCAAAATTCTTTTTCGATTATTTTTCAATTGTGAGCGACTACAAAATTAGATAATTTTAATTTTTTTAGTCCATTTTAACCCCTGAATAACTTAAACTTGTGGGTCTTCTATGAGAAGACCTTCTGGGTCTATGTGAGAACCTACAGGTCTTCTATGACAAGATTTCCAGGTTTTCTATGGTCTCTTATTGGCAGAATGAGTTTATAAATAACAAGTAAGCAAAGGCTACAGTCGAGCGGGGCCGACCGTTGAATACCCTACAACACTATAATAAACGATACAGTTTATATAGGCGAGATACTCGAAAGAATTCCACAAGATATTGTGACAAACCATCAGGTTTCGTTCTCTAATTTTCGAATAATAGCAACTTAAACTAATTGAGATACAGACATTTGACTATATTCGTTAACGAAATAGTCAGAAGTGCGTCTTTCCTGTATTTGTGAATTCTCCAAAAAATCTCTGGAATAGACATTTTCGTATTTTATCTACAAAAGTTGGCAAACTATTTCACACATTGAATATTTTTGGATGGCCATCCAAAACTGCTTGTCTTTTGCAATGTCCGGTAACCCCCTTTCAAATGTGCGTGAGGATCGATAATTACGACCTGCCGACAATTTTGCAGTTTTTTTGGTCCATTTCAACCCCTAAATATATGGCGATCATCTCCAAAAAGAGTAGGCTTCTATTCTGACCCTCATCTTATCCCCATGCAAAATTTCTATAATTACGACCTGTATAGCTACTGCAAAATCCGAAATTTTTTCAGTATTTGGTCCATTTCTACCCCTAAACATTTGGCGATCATCTCAAAAAGAAATAGGGTTCTATTCTGGCCCGACCCTGACCTCCATTCCAAATTTCGTGAAGATCGGGCCATAATTACGACCTGTAGAGTGATTACAAATTAACATGGACAGACGGACAGACGGACGGACGGACGGACGGACATACATAGCTAGATCGACTCAGCTCGGCGAGATAGGATGATCCATATATACTTTCCTATGTGGGAAACCAATATTTCGAGGTGTTACATAATTTTTGGGCCAATCAAACTTATAATACCCCCAACACATAGTGTTGTAGGGTATAAAAAGAAAAGATATTTCTGATTTATTATACCCTCCGCCTTGAAAAGAAGGGTATGTTATTCCAATCCCATAAGGTATATGTCATCATATTATATCATCAGCAAAAAATTCTAAGTCGGTTTAATGATGTATGTTTGTCGATCCATCTGTCTTTTGAAGTTTTGAAGTCACGACACAGCCCACACCATTTGACGTAGCATTTGGCACAACAATTTGTATTGTGTCCAGGATGGTTGGTACTGAAAATAATATATACGTTTCAACGGTACCTCCCGAAATTCAGTATTTTGACAACTTTCGCAACATTTTTCCACGGATTTCTTTAAAAATTGGTATTTGTAGTCTGTAATGTTCAGCCAGCTTCGGTAGCGGAACATTGTACATATAGTTCCACGTTTTCCTAAAGTCCCAATATAAACGTACCTTAGAATATTCGGTATTTTGATTATTTTTGATGCATTTTCCACAGATTTCCCAAAAAATTGGTATTTGTAGTTCGTAATAGGTTCTAGTTCAAGTGGCGGATCATTTTAAATAAAGGTCCAAGTTTTCGTACAGCCCCCATACAAAGGTACATCCCGATATTCGATATTTTGATGATTTTTGATACATTTTTCCACAGATTTATGAAAAAATTGATATTTGTAGTTCTTAATGGGTTCTTGCTTAGGTTCCTGAACATTGAACATAAACAGGGTGAGATAAAAAAAAACTGCAACAAAGTCAAACGCCATATTTTTTACATTTTTTTAATTTTATTGAATGAAAGCAAAAAATGTCGGAAGTAGCATAAAATTTTAGAATAATTTTAGAATTGGTCACCTTTGGCACGAATTATGGCCTTCAAATGGTCAATGAAACCGTCACACGCTGCCCGAATGTTGCTCTGCAGTATTTTCACCCATTCCCGGCGAAGCGCTTGCTGGAGGTGATCGACACTTTGCTATTTTTTAGTGCCAACCTTGCTTTCCATTGTGCACTGGAAATGAAACGAGGAACCTCATTTTGTAACTATTCTTGGGTGGCGCGTGCTGAGTGCGATTGTGCTGTTGGAATGTCCAAGGTCTGCGGCCAAAATGTTTGCGTGCCCAAGGCTTTAATACACCCTCCAGAATATTTTCGTTATAATATTCGGCATTTATTCTGATGCCACGGTCGATCAATACGAGCGGAGAGCGCCCATCGGCTGTTATGGCGATCCACACCATTACCATGGCCGGCGCTTGGCAAGTAAACTCGATCAGCTTGTCTATGAGAAGACCTTCAGCTCTTCTATGAGAAGACCTTCAGCTCTTCTATGAGAAGACCTTCAGCTCTTCTATGAGAAGACCTTCAGCTCTTCTATGAGAAGACCTTCAGCTCTTCTATGAGAAGACCTTCAGCTCTTCTATGAGAAGACCTTCAGCTCTTCTATGAGAAGACCTTCAGCTCTTCTATGAGAAGACCTTCAGCTCTTCTATGAGAAGACCTTCAGCTCTTCTATGAGAAGACCTTCAGCTCTTCTATGAGAAGACCTTCAGCTCTTCTATGAGAAGACCTTCAGCTCTTCTATGAGAAGACCTTCAGCTCTTCTATGAGAAGACCTTCAGCTCTTCTATGAGAAGACCTTCAGCTCTTCTATGAGAAGACCTTCAGCTCTCTATGAGAAGACCTTCAGCTCTTCTATGAGAAGACCTTCAGCTCTTCTATGAGAAGACCTTCAGCTCTTCTATGAGAAGACCTTCAGCTCTTCTATGAGAAGACCTTCAGCTCTTCTATGAGAAGACCTTCAGCTCTTCTATGAGAAGACCTTCAGCTCTTCTATGAGAAGACCTTCAGCTCTTCTATGAGAAGACCTTCAGCTCTTCTATGAGAAGACCTTCAGCTCTTCTATGAGAAGACCTTCAGCTCTTCTATGAGAAGACCTTCAGCTCTTCTATGAGAAGACCTTCAGCTCTTCTATGAGAAGACCTTCAGCTCTTCTATGAGAAGACCTTCAGCTCTTCTATGAGAAGACCTTCAGCTCTTCTATGAGAAGACCTTCAGCTCTTCTATGAGAAGACCTTCAGCTCTTCTATGAGAAGACCTTCAGCTCTTCTATGAGAAGACCTTCAGCTCTTCTATGAGAAGACCTTCAGCTCTTCTATGAGAAGACCTTCAGCTCTTCTATGAGAAGACCTTCAGCTCTTCTATGAGAAGACCTTCAGCTCTTCTATGAGAAGACCTTCAGCTCTTCTATGAGAAGACCTTCAGCTCTTCTATGAGAAGACCTTCAGCTCTTCTATGAGAAGACCTTCAGCTCTTCTATGAGAAGACCTTCAGCTCTTCTATGAGAAGACCTTCAGCTCTTCTATGAGAAGACCTTCAGCTCTCTATGAGAAGACCTTCAGCTCTTCTATGAAGACCTTCAGCTCTTCTATGAGAAGACCTTCAGCTCTTCTATGAGAAGACCTTCAGCTCTTCTATGAGAAGACCTTCAGCTCTTCTATGAGAAGACCTTCAGCTCTTCTATGAGAAGACCTTCAGCTCTTCTATGAGAAGACCTTCAGCTCTTCTATGAGAAGACCTTCAGCTCTTCTATGAGAAGACCTTCAGCTCTTCTATGTGAAGACCTTCAGACATTCGGGTCTTCTATGTGAAGACTTCCATGGTCATCTATGAGAAGACCTCCATGGTCGTCTATGAGAAGACCTCCATGGTCGTCTATGAGAAGACCTCCATGGTCGTCTATGAGAAGACCTTTATCTCGTCTATGAGAAGACCTTTATCTCGTCTATGAGATCTTCTTGATCCTCTATGAGAAGAGCTTCAGCTCTTCTATTTTAATCAACAAAAATAGTGCAATGCTAAATTTGTTTTTCCTTTACCATTCTTCGGAGACCTCAAAATTATGAGAAGACCTTCTGCTCTTTTATGAGAATACCTTCAGGTCTTCACTTAGAAGTTCTTGTGGTCTTCTATGGGGAGAACTTCTAATACTTTTCTTGGTCTTATTTAATAGGATCATTTCTGGAATTCTCTAAGAAGACCCTGACATATTCTATGAAACGATCTTGTTATTCTATTGAAGCACCTAGGTGTCTTCGGTGAAAGACTTTCTTGCCTTCTTTTATTATAAGACTTTCCGGTTCAGGTTTGGGAAGACTTTTTGGACCTCTTCTACGAGAAGACTTTCTGGACTTTTTTAACGAGAATATCTCTTGATCTCTGGGGATAACTTTAGTTCTGCTATGAGAAGACCTTCAAGTAAACTATGGGAGAACCTCTCTATCTTCTATATCAACATCTATCTGTTTTTATTTTAAGCAAACCATAAGGTCTTCGTTGAGAGGACCTTTTGGTCTTATTCAAGAATACCTTTCGGTTTTCAATAAGAAAAACTCTTTTGACATTTTATGAGTGGGCTTTATAGTATTCTTTAAAAGTTAATGTACAAGACTGCCTTCCGACGTAAGTAATGGGCGGTCCTTCCTATATCTTTCAACAAAATACGGTACAATAGTTTGAATTATCCTTGTAGTGATTGGAATTGAAAATTAATTACTTTAGTCAACGATTTCGCCCCCATATTCGTTATTTTTCCATGGAATTGATGAGTTTAGAGTTTCTGTACGGGACCAACTACAATAAATATATCATGCCGTAGAAAAAATGGTCAAAATAGGTCCATGTTCATGTTGGCGATTTCTGTCAATTTTTGTTTAAATTGAGTTTTTAAGTTTTTCAGTTCGAGTTTCTGGCGAACTATCTAGACCTCTTGGCATTATGAAATGAATTCTACATAATTTTATAAATTTTGTTTTTGTTCTAAACAAGACTTTTTGATTTGATCTGTCACATTCAAAATGTAACCTCCTCCCTCTAAAAAATAACTTTAAACCTAATTTCGATAATTTGAACATTTGATGGTACCGTACCACAAATTTAGGACCTTAACAAATTTCTTCAATTCTTTATAGAGTATATGATAGAAAAACTACAAATCATCTTGCAAATAAAGGGTGATTATAGACCGTCTAATAATCCCGCAACGCCATGGTTTAATACTTTGCAACTTCGGCTTCCCATTCAATTCATCTCAACAAAGGGCTGAAGTGAAGTGCAACAAAAAAAGCAGGAAATAAAATAAAAATGTTCAAGTTGATGACAATTTCAATTTCATATCAATGTTTGGGTTGGTTGGCTGGATGGTCGGTCGGTCGGTTGGATCGTACGGTTTTCAGTCCCGTTCCAAAGAGGACTTTACTGCATGAAATATACACTGCGATGGAAGGATTTTGTTGCACAACGGCTGTAATAAAATCACACGATGATGCTTTACAAAGTGAATTAAGTGAAAGGCAAATAAAACATTATGTTGACATAAAGCAGAAACAGGCAATGCACACACACACACACACAAACACATTCACATACATGGATGGTTGCATCGGCACACATATATATCTATTTGTACATATGTATATGTAGACCTTCCGCGGTCATTGTATATTCGGCGGCAATGGTGGTGGTGCTGGTGTGGATATATAAGTTTGAGAATTTTTCTGCAATAAATTCCAATGCAGGTTACACCACCTCCAACCTCCTGCTCCACCTCTAGGTCATGCCACTGACTTTGTCAGCCATCCAGTCCCAATAACCGTATAAAATGAATATGATGAAGTATAAATATATTACACATCAAGGGCATACTTCTCGCTAACCATTTGTGATCGGCAGCTGGAGGATAGCTAGTTAGTTGGGAGCAATTTTTGGTGGCTGATAAAAGTAAAGATAAAGTTTTTATTTGTGTGTGTGTGTGTTGTTTTTTTCCTCTCTCTCTCCTCATGCAAAGGACCCTTTGAAATATTCAGAGGTACAATTTAAAACTATTTGACATGCCAATATTCGTTTGAGAAGACAAATTAACAAAAAAAAAGTGTCCTTTCATTGGAAGCAATAAATGAATAAATAGGATATTTATGCAAGAGGGTTACCCTCTCTATATTTTTGGTAATTTTCTGTAGATAGATGCAAAAGTGAGAGGAGGGCTATTGAATGGGGTAATCTTTGCTCCAGGAATGGAAATATTCAATTTAGTGAAAAACTAGCTAAACAAAATATGGAAAACGGAGCATTGCAGATACCTAGAGGCTATATCAAAATATTGGAAATAACAGAGACGGGAAATTCTTATTTAAACTCAAAATATTCCAGACAAACTGGAATTATATTCCGGACCACTGTAGCCAAAATTTTACAACGAAAAATTTAAAAACTAAATTCAAATAGACTAGAGTTGTCCATTTAACTATGGCATAAAAGAAGGACTGAAAAAGGTTTTACAGACTGATTTAAAGATGAGCTGAAGGTCGGCTTTTTAAATGGGTTGAATGTCGGTTTTATCGATCGATTTATTTGCGGACAGTAGATTGGATTTACTGACGGACTGAAGGGCAGTTTTACACATGGACTGAAGGTCGGTTCTATAGACGAGCTGATGGTCGGATTTTTATAGACGAGCTGAAGCTTGGATTTTTATTGACGGGCTTAAGGTCGTCTCTCTATAGACGGGCTTAAGCTCGTCTCTCTATAGACGGGCTTAAGGTCGTCTTCTATAGACGGGCTTAAGGTCGTCTTCTATAGACGGGCTTAAGGTCGTCTTCTATAGACGGGCTTAAGGTCGTCTTCTATAGACGGGCTTAAAGTCGTCTTCTATAGACGAACGGGCTGAAGGTCGTCTCTATAGACGGACGGGCTGAAGGTCGTCTCTATAGACGGACGGGCTGAAGGTCGTCTTCTATAGACGGACGGGCTGAAGGTCGTCTCTATAGACGGACGGGCTGAAGGTCGTCTTCTATAGACGGACGGGCTGAAGGTCGTCTTCTATAGACGGACAGGCTGAAGGTCGTCTTCTATAGACGGACAGGCTGAAGGTCGTCTTCTATAGACGGACGGGCTGAAGGTCGTCTTCTATAGACGGACGGGCTGAAGGTCGTCTTCTATAGACGGACGGGCTGAAGGTCGTCTTCTATAGACGAACGTGCTGAAGGTCGGCTCTATAGACGGACGGGCTGAAGGTCGGCTCTATAGACGGACGGGCTGAAGGTCGGCTCTATAGACGGTCGTCTCTCAGGGAGTCTTTACAGACGAGCTGGAGACAGGGATTCTTTATAGACGAGCTGGAGGCGGGGAGTCCCTTTATAGACGAGCTGGAGGCTGGGAGTCTCTTTATCGTCGAGCTGGAGGCAGGGAGTCTCCTTATAGACGAGCTGGAGGCAGGAAGTCTCCTTATAGACGAGCTGGAGGCGGGGAGTCTCCTTATAGACAAGCTGGTGGCAGGGAGTCTCCTTATAGACGAGCTGGAGGCAGGGAGTCTCCTTATAGACAAGCTGGTGGCAGGGAGTCTCCTTATAGACGAGCTGGAGGCAGGGAGTCTCCTTATAGACGAGCTGGAGGCAGGGAGTCTCTTTATAGACGAGCTGGAGGCAGGGAGTCTCTTTATAGACGAGCTGGAGACAGGGAGTCTTTATAGACGAGCTGGAGACAGGGAGTTTTTATAGACGAGCTGTGGAGGCAGGGAGTCTTTATAGACGAGCTGTGGAGGCAGGGAGTCTTTATAGACGAGCTTTGGAGGCAGGCAGTCTTTATAGATGAGCTGTGGAGGCAGGGAGTCTTTATAGATGAGCTGTGGAGGCACGGAGTCTTTATAGATGAGCTGTGGAGGCAGGGAGTCTTTATAGATGAGCTGTGGAGGCAGGCAGTCTTTATAGATGAGCTGTGGAGGCAGGGAGTCTTTAAAGATGAGCTGTGGAGGCATTGAGTCTTTATAGATGAGCTGTGGAGGCAGGGAGTCTTTATAGATGAGCTGTGGAGGCAGGGAGTCTTTATAGATGAGCTGTGGAGGCAGGGAGTCTTTATAGATGAGCTGTGGAGGCAGGGAGTCTATATAGATGAGCTGTGGAGGCAGGGAGTCTTTATAGATGAGCTGTGGAGACAGGGAGTCTTTATAGATGAGCTGTGGAGGCAGGGAGTCTATATAGATGAGCTGTGGAGGCAGGGGGTCTATATAGATGAGCTGTGGAGGCAGGGAGTCTTTATAGATGAGCTGTGGAGGCAGGGAGTCTTTATAGATGAGCTGTGGAGGCAGATAGTCTTTATGGACGATCTGGAGACAGAGAGTCTCTATAGACAAGCTGTGGAGGCAGGGAGTCTTTATAGACAAGCTGTGGAGTTAGGGAATCTTTATAGGCGAGCTGTGGAGGCAGGGAGTCTTTGAAGACGAGCTGTGGAGGCAGGTAGTCTTTATAGACGAGCTGTGGAGGCAGGGAGTCTTAATAGACGAGCTGTGGAGGCAGGGAGTCTTTATTGACGAGTTGTGGAGGCAGGAGGTCTTTGTTGACGAGCTGTGGAGGCAGGGAGTCTTTATAGACGAGCTGTGGAGGCAGGGAGTCTTTATTGACGAGTTGTGGAGGCAGGAGGTCTTTATAGACGAGCTGAAGAGGCAGGGAGTTTTTATAGACGAGCTGTGGAGGCAGGGAGTCTTTATAGACGAGCTGTGGAGGCAGGGAGTCTTTATAGACGAGCTGTGGAGGCAGGGAGTCTTTATAGACGAGCTGTGGAGGCAGGGAGTCTTTATAGACGAGCTGTAGAGGTAGGGAGTCTTTATAGACGAGCTGAAGAGGCAGGGAGTTTTTTATAGACGAGCTGTAGAAGCAGGGAGTTTTTATAGACGAGCTGTAGAAGCAGGGAGTTTTTATAGACGAGCTGTAGAAGCAGGGAGTCTTTATGACGAGATGTATAGGCAGGCAGTCTTTATAGACGAGCAGTGGAGGCAGGGAGTCTTTATAGGCGAGCTGTGGACGCAGGGAGTCTTTATAGACGAGCTGTGGAGGCAGGGAGTCTTTATAGACGAGCTGGAGACAGGGAGTCTTTATAGACGAGCTGGAGACAGATAGTCTTTATGGACGATCTGGAGACAGAGAGTCTTTATAGACAAGCTGTGGAGGCAGGGAGTCTTTATAGACAAGCTGTGGAGTTAGGGAATCTTTATAGGCGAGCTGTGGAGGCAGGGAGTCTTTATAGGCGAGCTGTGGACGCAGGGAGTCTTTATAGACGAGCTGTGGAGGCAGGGAGTCTTTATAGACGAGCTGTGGAGGCAGGGAGTCTTTATAGACGAGCTGTGGAGGCAGGGAGTCTTTATAGACGAGCTGAAGAGGCAGGGAGTTTTTATAGACGAGCTGTGGAGGCAGGGAGTCTTTATAGATGAGCTGTGGAGGCAGGGAGTCTTTATAGACGAGCTGTAGAGGTATGGAGTCTTTATAGACGAGCTGTGGAGGCAGGGAGTCTTTATAGACGAGCTGTGGAGGCAGGGAGTCTTTATAGACGAGCTGTGGAGGCAGGGAGTCTTTATAGACGAGCTGTAGAGGTAGGGAGTCTTTATAGACGAGCTGAAGAGGCAGGGAGTTTTTTATAGACGAGCTGTAGAAGCAGGGAGTTTTTATAGACGAGCTGTAGAAGCAGGGAGTTTTTATAGACGAGCTGTAGAAGCAGGGAGTCTTTATGACGAGATGTAGAGGCAGGCAGTCTTTATAGACGAGCAGTGGAGGCAGGGAGTCTTTATAGGCGAGCTGTGGACGCAGGGAGTCTTTATAGACGAGCTGTGGAGGCAGGGAGTCTTTATAGACGAGCTGTGGAGGCAGGGAGTCTATATAGATGAGCTGTGGAGGCAGGGAGTCTTTATAGATGAGCTGTGGAGGCAGGTAGTCTTTATAGATGAGCTGTGGAGGAAGGGAGTCTTTATAGATGAGCTGTGGAGGCAGGCAGTCTTTATAGATGAGCTGTGGAGGCAGGGAGTCTATATAGATGAGCTGTGGAGGCAGGGAGTCTTTATAGATGAACTGTGGAGGCAGGAAGTCTTTATAGATGAGCTGTGGAGGCAGGGAGTCTTTATAGATCAGCTGGATGGGGGGGGGGGGGGGTTGTTTTTGTAGAAGAGCTGATGGACGACTGCTTTATAGACTATCTGGGGGCAGGGAGACTTTATAGACGAGCCGGGGACAGGAAGTCTTTATAGACGAGCTAGAGAGATGGAGTCTCTTTATAGACTAGCTGAAGCGAGGGAGTCTCTTTATAGACGAGCTGAAGCAAGGGAGTCTCTTTATAGACGAGCTGAAGCAAGGGAGTCTCTTTATAGACGAGCTGAAGCAAGGGAGTCTCTTTATAGACGAGCTGAAGCAAGGGAGTCTCTTTATAGACGAGCTGAAGCAAGGGAGTCTCTTTATAGGCGAGCTGAAGCAAGGGAGTCTCTTTATAGGCGAGCTGAAGCGAGGGAGTCTCTTTATAGGCGAGCTGAAGCGAGGGAGCATCTTTTTAGACGAGCTGAAGCGAGGGAGTCTCTTTATAGACGAGCTGAAGCGAGGGAGCCTTTTTTTTTTAGACGAGCTGAAGCGAGGGAGCCTCTTTTTAGACGAGCTGGAGATAGGGAATATTTATAAACGAGTGGAGATGAGCCGAAATAAGTTTTTAGACGAGTGAACTGGAGAGGGTGTCTATAAAAGAGTGAGTTGGAGTGAGTGAATCTTTATCAACGACCAGGATGGAGAGCTGGAGAGAGCTTTATAGGCTAGGGGAGGAGAGTCTCTGTATAAGTGCTGAAGGGAGTATTCTTTTCCAAGATGCATAAACCGCAAACCACTTAGATATTTTTGCCTTCTTCAATTTAACAAAATTGAATACATTTATTTAACTTCCCACCTCCTGATATTTTTCAGCTTCTCCTTAATATATTTAAATTAAATGTCAGCTAAACTCTATTTCCTTGGACCATGCAATTATTCAAAACATAAACACTTTATAAAAATATATAAAAGTTTCTAATCACGATTTTCCTCTTATTTGCATCTCTTCCACTCTCTCACTACACCCACGCCAAACAGACAGCAGTGCTGGAAGTTGTTATTCCGCCCGACATTATCAACGAAGAAACATCAGGTGATATGATGGTCCCCGAAGGTGGTTCAGCTAAATTAGTGTGTCGTGCTAGGGGCCATCCCAAGCCAAGGATAACGTGGCGTCGCGAGGATGGCAGAGAAATTATAGCTCGCAATGGTGCCCATCAAAAGACAAAAGGTAAGCGAAACAATATTTTCGCTAATGAAGTAAACACCCGAGTGCTGGCTAAAAACTCTTGGCACTTGCGAAGAATGTCAGAATTAATGAAAGCATATGTGTGTGAGCGTGAGCGGCCAAAAAGTGCATGTACAAATTACATTTACATCAAAAACTCATAAATTAAGTTGTAAAACGTTTTAGCCAATGCTCATAAGAAAATGTCAGTAATTTTTGTGAACTTTTTTTTCTTTTTTCTATTTTCCGCTTCTTTTTCCAAAATATTTAGCTTTAGCCGTGGAAGGTGAAATGTTAACATTGTCAAAGGTCACGCGATCCGAAATGGGTGCATACATGTGCATAGCATCCAATGGTGTTCCGCCATCGGTTAGCAAACGTATGAAGCTACAGGTGCATTGTGAGTATAAATGAAAAATTTATATAGAACTATTTCCCATTACATAAACTTTAAAATAAATGGGTTACACTTATTGGGGAAATGACTTGCGGAAAATTAGGGCAATAAACGAAAAAAAAACGCAATTAATTTAAACAAATTTTCGGGAAACGTAAATATTAATTATGACAAAAGGGTTTCTGTTGAAAGAGTCAATTGATTTTCTCATAGAAAGGCCGCACCGATTTTCAATAGAAAGTCTTATCGGTCTTCTAAAAGAAGAACGCAATAGCTTTCATAAAAAGAGTTCGTACTTTTAATTATAAAAGAGTGTGTAGATATTCTAATAACAAGTGACTTTTAACTAAAGGATTAACAGATCCTCTAATGAACGATACTCATGGATCTTTTAACAGCAGGACTCATAAGTCATGTAAAGCACGAGGTCATAGGTCCTCTTCCAACGAAAGAGCTCATCGATTTTCCAATAAACGGGCTCAAAGGTCTTCTAAGGGAAAAGCTGATTGTACTTCTAATAAAGGAGCTCATAGAGGAGCTCATAGAAACTGACCTTCGATAGAGGATATTAATTTAAAGTAGTATAGAAGGAAGCCTATTAATATGGCCTGAAGGGTGTGATAAGAGCGACTTCGAGGACGTCTTAAAAGAAGATCAGATAGAGGTCCATAAGTCTACCTGAGCGTAGACTTTATATACGTCCTGAACATAGTATTAGCCAGGTAAAGGCTATATATGGGGACGAGCTGAAGGGAAATTTTTTTTTATAGATGACCTGAAAAATGACTCCGCAGATGAATTGAATGGAGTCTCTACAAACGCTCTAATGGGAGTCTCGATAGATCAGATGTCGATAGACGAGTTGAAGGAAGTATCCATTGGGAGTCTGGTTAGATGAAATTAAGAGAATGTCTATACACGAGCTGAAGGAAGTCTCCATAGGCGAGCTGAATGAAATCTCTATAGGCGAGCTGAAGAGAGTCTTCGTAGATGAGATGTATGGAGTCTCCTTAAAGGAGGTGAAGGTAGTCTCCATAGAGAAGATGGTGGGAGTCTCCACAGAGGAGATGAAGGGAGTCTCCATAGAGGAGATGAAGGCAATCTCCAAAGAGGAGAAAAAGGCAATCTCCAAAGAGGAGAAAAAGGCAATCTCCATAGAGGAGATAAAGACAATCTCCATAGAGGAGATGAAGGGAGTCTTCGTAATGGGAGATGAAGGGAGTCTCCATATGGGAGATGAAGGGAGTCTCCATATGGGAGATGAAGGGAGTCTCCATATGGGAGATGAAGGGAGTCTCCATATGGGAGATGAAGGGAGTCTCCATAGAGGAGATGAAGGGAATCTCCATAGAGGAGATGAAGGGAATCTCCACAGAGGAGATGAAGGGAAGCTCCATAATGGAGATGAAGGGAGTCTTCATAGAGGAGATGAAGAGAGTCTTCATAGAGGAGATGAAGAGAGTCCTCATAGAGGAGTTGAAAGGATTCTCCATAGACGAGATGAAGGGAGTCTCCATATGGGAGATGAAGGGAATCTCCATAGGCCATAGAGGAGTCAACGAGAGTCTTCGTAGACGAGATATATGGAGTCTCCATAGAGGAGATGAAAGAAGTCTCCGTAGACGATATGAATGGGAGTCTCCATAGACGATAGGAAAAGAATCTCCAGGCTCTCGCTGAGAGTAGTCCTGATCGATAATATGAAGGGAGCGTCTATACGTGAGATGTGGGGAGTCTCCACAGATGAGCCGAAGGAAGTCTGCCTAGATTAAGGAGAGACTACCTTAACATAGGGAGTGTCTATAAACATGATGAAGGATATTTTCATAGATCAGCTGGGGGAAATTTTCGCGACGACATGTCTCCATAGAAGCGCTGAATGAAGCATAGATCGAGCTGACACTGGTCTCCATAGATGATTAAAATGTAGTCTTCACAGACGATATGTGGAAAGTGTAGTTGAGATGAAACGAGTTTTCAGGCTCTCGCTGAGAACTGTCGTAATCGATAATTTGAAGAGAGTGTTTAATGGCCGAGATGAAAGAAGTCTCCATAGATGAGTCGAAGGGAGTCTCCGTAAAGTATATAAAGGGAGTCTTGTCTATAGACATGAATAAGGAAATCTACATAGGCAAGCTGGCTGTCTATCTTCATATACGACTTGACAAAAGTCTACATAGCCCGGCTGAATGAAGTATTTATAGACGAGCTGGAAGTCTTCATAAACGAGCTAATGGAGGTCTCCATAGACGGCAGTGTGTCTTTACAGACGATGAGGGGGGTAGGGATTCTTTACAAGGTCAGGGAAGGGATTCTCCATAGCCGAGCTGGAATTAGCCGAAAAAGCGAATAGAATTAAATTTAAAAAAGTAGCTAAAGCACATCCTTAAAATGGGCAGAAGGGAATCCTTAAATGCTACGAAAAGTGAGTTTTTGAAAGGAAACCTCCTTGAAAGCAGTCTCTATAATCTTCAGTATTGCATTGTAATATTTTAAATTAAAAATGTATCAAGAGTAGCAAATATCGAACTGCTTCTTATTATTTGTAGGGACGTCATTATAAAGGAGCTGGAGAGAGGAGATAGTATTTGTAAAGATGCAGGAGGGAGGGGGTCTTTATTAACCTGTACTGGGGTGTAAGTGTTTATAGACAAGCTGGAGGAAAGGAAGTAATTTTAGATATTAATTTTTGTAATTTAGGTGTAGAAGAAGCCTCTATTTTCGACCTGTGGGAATTTTCTGTAGACGAGCTGAAAGGAGGTAGCCGGAGAATAATATAGAATGATGAAAATCACATTCTTAAAATTGACAAGAAGAGCCTCTCTAAAGACCACTACAAGGTGTCCTTCCAGACAACCGGAAGATAGTCTTTTAAGGCAACAGGAGAAACACTGTTTGAGAATTAATGGTGTTTAACAGGGGATTTCTAAAGGCGGACAAAAAAGAAAAAATCTTTCAGACAAAGAAAAAAAAATATTTAAGAAAATATAGAGTCATCATGGCGACTAAAATATTGTCTTAAAAGCCTAATTATGAAAAAAAATTATATGAACAAGTTTGCTTGGAAAAAACTGTTAATTAAAATCATTATTTATTGTCTTCACAAATTATTCCAAAATCATAGCTCTCTCCGTCCTTTCCTTATCAATTTATGTGGATTAGATTCCCAACAGCCTAAGTTATTTCTTTTAAAGTAATTTCCGGTAGATTATCAATAATTTCCTTTAACTAATGATTTCCACCGTTATTACACACGTGAATCTGAAAGGACATTCCACACTTACCTGCAGCTCTACATTGGGACAGAAAAATAAAATTTCGCAGAAGAAAAACAAGAACAGAACCCAAACACAAAGAGACGGAAGCAATCCAACGTCAGCCAATAAACAGTTAGATTTATATTAGTTTCCGTCTCAGCAGGTTTTGACTTTTATGAGTCAAAACATATCCAGGCATCTAGACACGCATACCACATAAAGAATTCAAACAATTTCATGGCAGAGAAACAAAAACAAAAAAAAAGAGAAAAGAGAGAAAAACGCCACGCAACACAAGGACACGTCATGGCAGGAGGTGACCACAACGAAAACACAGCAGTGGCAGCAGCAACAACAATGGTAATAATGCCAATGCAAACTGGAATCAATTGACAGCGGGACAGAACCACAGAATTGAAGGAAGGTGCAACACAGCAACAGAAGTTTCCGCCAGTTGCAAGTTTGCACTTTCTTTGATGGGTTTCAGTGTTCATTCGTTTGCCGTCGTCTTCGACTTCTTCTTGTTCTGATACTTTTCTTCCTTCCTTTCTTCTTTCCTGCCTTCCGTCCTTCCCTCCTTCCTACTCGGTTCACACTTTATTAAAGTGTCGATGGAAATTGCAAAAATTTCCGGTTTGTAAGTCTTGCAGCGTTCTTCTGCTCCAGCCGAACTCCACCAGAGTTGTGCCATGGCCTCTCTTCTTCGTCTGCACTCACAGAAGCATAAACTATTTGGCAGCACATTAAGTTTTTAGCACCGGTAAAGTGCATGATTGTGCAGGCATGAAAGTGCTAATACGTGCGAGACACACTTAACCAAGTTGTGAGATGACTTTAGTTTTCGTTTCGCCCCGACGGGCCAACATTTTTTTAAAGCAATGAAAACTAATTTAAATGTTATGCGTAGAAAATTTCAAAGGGAATGGATAAGTAGAGACAGAGGGGGGAGAAGAGGGGAAGGGTGGGAGGTAGGGAGTTTTTCGTCGAGAAGCAGAGGAGTAGAATTTTAGACCAGGTATAAGGACTTTTGTAAGCACCTAAAGGGAGTCTTTGTAGACAAGCTGGAGGGAGTCTTTGTAGACGAGCTGGATAATGTCACTGTAAAAGAGGAAGTCAGGGCTGACGAGCTGAAGGACGACGGCTTTATAGGTGAGCTGAAGGATGACTGCCTTGTAGATGAGCAGAAGGTTAATAGACGAGCTGAAGATCGGTCGGCTTAAAACACGAGCTGCAGATCGGTCGGCTTTGTAGACGAGCTGAAAACCGGTTTTATAGACGAGCCGAAGGCTGGCTTTACCGAACATCTGGAGGCCGGCTTTATAGATGAGCTGAAGGACGGCTCTCTATAGACAAGCTGAAGGTCGGACCAGCTGAATTTCGGGTCGGCTCTATAGACGAGCTGAAGGTCGGGTCGGCTCTATAGACGAGGTGAAGGTCGGGTCGGCTCTATAGACGAGATGAAGGTCGGGTCGGCTCTATAGACGAGCTGAAGGTCGGGTCGGCTCTATAGACGAGCTGAAGGTCGGGTCGGCTCTATAGACGAGCTGAAGGTCGGGTCGGCCCTATAGACGAGCTGAAGGTCGGGTCGGCTCTATAGACGAGCTGAAGGTCGGGTCGGCTCTATAGACGAGCTGAAGGTCGGGTCGGCTCTAGAGACGAGTTGAAGGTCGGGTCGGCTCTAGAGACGAGGTGAAGGTCGGGTCTGCTCTAGAGACGAGGTGAAGGTCGGGTCGGCTCTATAGACGAGCTGAAGGTTGGACGACTCTACAGACGAGCTGAAGAACGGTCGGCTATATAGACGACCTCAAAATCGGTCGGCTTCATAGACCAGCTGTAGGGCGTCTCCCTCTATAGACCAGCTGGAGGGCGTATCCGTCTATAGACGACATGGAAGGGCATCTCCGTCTATAGACGACCTGGAAGGGCGTCTCCGTCTATAGACGACCTGGAAGGGCGTCTCCGTCTATAGGCGACCTGGAAGGGCGTCTCCGTCTATAGGCGACCTGGAAGGGCGTTTTCGTCTATAGACGACCTGGAAGGGCGTCTCCGTTGAAGGTCGGGTCGGCTCTATAGACGAGCTGAAGGTTGGACGACTCTACAGACGAGCTGAAGAACGGTCGGCTATATAGACGACCTCAAAATCGGTCGGCTTCATAGACCAGCTGTAGGGCGTTTCCCTCTATAGACCAGCTGGAGGGCGTATTCGTCTATAGACGACATGGAAGGGCATCTCCGTCTATAGACGACCTGGAAGGGCGTTTTCGTCTATAGACGACCTGGAAGGGCGTCTCCGTCTATAGACGACCTGGAAGGGCGTCTCCGTCTATAGGCGACCTGGAAGGGCGTCTCCGTCTATAGGCGACCTGGAAGGGCGTTTTCGTCTATAGACGACCTGGAAGGGCGTCTCCGTCTATAGACGACCTGGAAGAGCGTCTCCGTCTATAGACGACCTGGAAGGGCGTCTCCGTCTATAGACGACCTGGAAGGGCGTGTCCGTCTATAGACGACCTGGAAGGGCGTCTCCGTCTATAGACGACCTGGAAGGGCGTCTCCGTCTATAGACGAAATGGAAGGGCGTCTCCATCTATTAACGACCTGGAAAGAAGTTTTCGTCTATAGACGACCTGAAGGGCGTCTCCATCTATTAACGACCTGAAGGGCGTCTCCGTCTATAGAAGACCTGAAGGGCGTTTTCGTCTATAGACGACCTGGAAGGGCGACTGCGTCTAGACGACCTGGAAGCACGTCTCCGTCTATAGACGACATTGAAGGGCGTATCCGTATATAGATGACCGTCTCCATCTAAAGACGACCTGGAGGGCGTCTCCATCTAAAGACGAACTGAAGGGCATCTCCATTTAAAGACAAAGGCCGTCCCTACAGAAGGCCTGAGTGGAGACTCTATACACGACCTGAAGGGCGTCTCCATCTAAAGACAAAGGCCGTCCCTACAGAAGACCTGAGTGCAGACTCTATCGACGACCTGAAGGCAGCTTCTATAGACAACCTAAAGGGAGCTTAAGTCTGAACTGTAAATTTATTTTCTTTGTTATTTAGTCTTTCACTTTATGTGCTCCACCTCAAAATGATGTTCTCTTTAAATAAGGAAAACTTTCTTAAACCTCAATATACATTTTCCCAACCTTTATCTCTCGTAATCTATCTCCAGACACCCGAAGTCAATAAACACATTTTCACATACACACAGATCAAAGGAGAGGCACGCACATGAACCATGACATAAGTGTTCTGTATATTGATGGGACATGTTGATTCACACTGATATTATACGCACACACACCTGGTGTCAACACATACCCATAAACACTGCCACACACAAATCAATTCCCATAATAAGCTCCATAGAATGAACGAAGTCTGAAGAGAGTAATGTAATGTCTTGGCTGGGTAAATTAATTTTTTTCCTCTACTTCCTCTCATGCTGGTATCTTTCATCACCGACATCGTTCATGGTCGCGGCAAAGATGCTATGGAGCAAGGTCTGCGTTACCTATACGATATGCCTTTGGGTGCGTGTTAAGACCGGGAAGGAGTATCTTAAACGTTGTTTTCTTCATCTTCAGATTTGGTGTTTAGTTTGCTTTTGATGTTGGCGATGGTTGCGGTGGTTTCAGTGATTTCAAATATTTTGACTGTTGATTGATTTTAATCAGAAAATTAAGTGGCTTTCCTTATTTCGCCTTGTGCGGAAAATTCAAGGTGCTAAACAAACTGTGGCATCGAATGACGATGGCGGGGGAGGGCAAGGTAGATACCCAAACAAAAAGTGAAGGAAAACGAGCGAGCGACATAAAGGTGTCAGCAACAGGATATTTTCACATGTGGTAAAATATATGCGAAACGCTTGATTGGGTATCTCATCAAAGGTAGTGAGTAGCATTAGGGATGACGTTGTGGAAATCTTTGAATTTTATAGATCATTATATTTTTATTTTTCCGAAACAGGTGGGCTCCTGTCATTTGTATGAATACTCAGCGTATGAGTGATACGAAATGTAGGAAATTTATGAAATCACTCATACTTTTTGGAGCTGGTGTACTGAAATATGACCTACATTGGCGCAACTCTATTACCCATTAAGGCTTAGTACTCCAAAAAATTCCTATTTTCAAAATTTCAAAATCCCTTCAATTACAAAATCATTCATCCTTTGACATCCCTACTTGCCATTAACATTTGACTTTTCCCCCCTCTATTTACCTTTCCATGTACGAATGTATGTTGGAATTCTCGTCTTCTTCTTTTTATTTTTCCAATTGATTTCCATTTGACTTGAATTAATAGCTTCAATGTTGGTTGAATGTTTGTGGAGCGCAAAAATAATATCAGACTGTTGATTTAGGTTTTACATAAAACGAAACACCTGCTTATCCAAATATTGTATTTGACGAAAAGTTAGCCAAGTCACATTTGAATTTAATTAAATGTTTGCGTTTTTCGTTTTCTGTGTTTTTTTTTCGATTGAATGTTCGTGTGTGTCGTAGCCTGGCGTTGATTCGATTAAATTTGTTCTGGGAAACAATGACCCTGTCTCGTCGGTTTTTATTATATCTTAGAAAATCATGTGAATTATTAAAGAATTTAAGGTCATGTTGGGTTAGCAAGTAAGTCGTTTAGGAGACTTTAAAAGGACGCTTATTAACAAATAATTTAAAATTAATAAAATTGTTAATACCCTCCACCATTTGAAAAAAATTGCAAAATATGAAAAAACTATATTAAAGAATGTCGCTATAATTTAAAAAATCTCAAATATCTGGTGTTACAGTTATATTGGCGTATACGGAACTTGAATCTCTAAAGCCAATTATCTGCCAGAGAAGGTGGTGATTTTGTTGCAAAATTTTGGGAAGTACCTTGTATGGGGGCTATACGCAAATGAGGATACAAATAGCAAATTATCTGCCAGAGAAACGATCTCTAAATACAAAGTTTGAGATAATTCAAGGAAAGGTCAAAAGTCGGCCAGAACGGACTATATGATACCCTACACCACTATGCAAATTTAGTAGAGCTCCCGTAACAAAAGAGTTTATATTGGAAATTAATGAAAAGTAGATCATACCAACTATGAACCAAATGACATTGCAGTATGTATGATTTGACAATAGATATGCCGAACCGAGTTTCACCAAATGGTAAAATTCGTTTAAATATGAACAAATTTATTTAATTTGAACTGATATTACATATATGGTAAGCAATAACCGCAAAATCGGATGAAGATGCGTATAAACTCTGAACCGATCCCTATAAAATTTGGCAGAGGTATTTTCGAGCAGTATCTGAAGCCCGGTATCAAATGTCCTTGTTGTGGAGGGCATATTACATATGTGAGGGACTTTAACACTACATGCAATGAAACATATACAGGGTGAGATATAAAAATGCAAAAAAGTCAAACGCCATAATTTTTATTTTTATTTATTTATTTTTTTTTTTTAAATTTTATTGAATGAAAGCAAAAAATGTCGGATAAAGCATCAAATTTTAGAATAAGTTTAGATTTGTTCGAATTGGTTACCCTTGGCACGAATTATGGCCTTCCAACGACCAATGAAATCCTCACACGCTGCCCGAATGTTGCTCTGCGGTATTTTGGCCCATTCCCGGCGAAGCGCTTGCTTGAGTTGATCGACACTTTGGTATTCTTGCCAACCTTGCTTTCCAAAATACTCCAAACACAATAGTCCAACGGATTGGTATTCTGAGATTTTGGTGGCCATTGTGCGCTGGAAATGAAGCGAGGCGTCATTTTGTAACCATTCTTGGGTGGCGCGTGTTGAGTGCGATGGTGCTGAGTCCTGTTGGAATGTCCAAGGTCTGCGGCCAAAATGTTTGCGTACCCAAGGCTTAAATACACCCTCCAGAATATTTTCGCGATAATATTCGACATTTATTCTGATGCCACGGTCGATTAATACGAGCGGAGAGCGACCATCGGCTGTTATGGCGGCCCACACTATCACCATAGACGGCGCTTCAGTTCTGGTGGCGAACCGAAGGTGCACATTTTGAGCTGACCTCTTTAGCAAGTAAACACGATCATTTTGTTTGTTTACAAACTGCTGGTGTAAGTTCTTGCACTTTTTTGGAATTTAAATGGCTTTAACAGGAGCTCATTTTTCAATATCTGCCGAATGGAATATTGCGATATATTCAGCACACGAGTCGCTTCTTTACTTTTCGAACAATTTCTGCTAATTTTGCTGTTTTTATACCCTCATCCATATGGCTGCAGGGGGTATATATCATTTGATACGGTCAAAACGTGCCTAGTCGAAATAACGGTTTTAGACCTTAGGTCTTTTGGAACAAATCCGTTTAAGGACATTTGGAGTCGTTCTAGCGATGTACGTCCGTCCGTCTGTCTGGCTGGTGCGCACGATAACTCTCGAAGGAGTATCCGATTTGGTCCTAACTTTGTACATCATAATACGGTTATCGAATTTAGATCAAGTTCGGAGATGGGCAATATCGAACCACTCTTTTGTACCTCCCCCACAAAAGGTCGAAATTTTCAAAAAAATATTTTTTGCTCAGAAAGAGAAACGATAATGCTCTAACTTTGCAAATCCTAATATTTGTGTCAGTTCTAGATCAGGTGCAAAAATGTACAATATCGGTCCACTCCATCAAGTGCCCCCCACAAAGGTTAAAAATTGTAAATAATTACAACACTTATAAAATGTGATGTAATAGTCCGATTGTCTTCAAATTTCACACATCCCAATAATTTTACTAACCCAAAGTCTGGTGTCAAGGTGGAATACATCGGTCCACCTCTTCTGATACCTTCTGAAAAAAAGTTCAAAATTTTCCAAAGAAAAAAATATTTTCTGCACAGAAAGAGAAGCAATAATCCGATTTTGTTCCAACTTTGCAAATCCTAATATTTGCGTCAGTTCGATGTCAGATGCAAAAAGGAATAATATCGGTCCACCCCATCAAGTGCCTCCCCCTCAAAGGGAAACATTTTTGAATAATTATAACTCTTATAAAATTTGATTTAGGAATCCGATTATCTTAAAATTTCACACATCCCAATATTTTTATAAACCCAAGATCTGGTGTTAAGATGGAATATATTGGTCCACTCCTTTTGGTACCTCCCCGACTCATAAAACGCGAAATTTAACCTACGGTTCCATTCAGACTTGGTATATCTCAATATTTTCATCAACATAGGATCTGTTATAAAGATATCGGACCATTTCTTCGGGTACCTCTCCCATATAGAGAAGAAGAAAACCGTAATGCTTAAATAAAACGAAATAACATCCAACTCCCTTAAAATATTACACAATTTTCAATATTTTATCTGTCATAACTTGCGAAACATGACAGCGATTCTTTACAACTTGCTTCAAATATTGCTCTCAACCAAAATCCTGAGTTGCATATGGAATTTATGATTTCGCAATAATTGGTATAATGTCCGACTTTCTTGTAATTTTGTCCATAAAATATTCTTATCTGCATTAGATGAAGTATAAAAATGGAATAAATCGGTCGACAATTTGAATAATCATAACAGAAGTTAAAATATATAAAATATTTGCTGATGGTATACATCTGTTGGCACAACCGACTGATACTTTTTAACCTGTTTCTTATAGTCCGAATAAACCATGACATTTTACTTCACTAGAATGTGTAATAAAGAATCATATCCAGATACAAAAATTAACCACTTGAAATCCAACTCTAAATCAAAAAACCTACATATGCCGAACAACAAAGCCCAATATGTTAATAAATGCTTTTTAAAAAGTCATTTAAAGTTCTTAAAATAAACTTCAACACTCCAAATGCAAACACTTCTGATCATCTAAAACACATTTTAAATAAATTTGCTTTCGAGGCTATAGACGCACAACTTGTCTATTTTATATTAAAAAAATCACAACCCAGCAGATTCCTAGAAGATAAATATATATTTAACACACACACACACACACACACTTACAAATCACTTCCGGTATCATGATTCTACTTAGCAGGCCAATAAAATATTACAAGCCATAAACAATATTATAAGACAATATGTTGCAAACACATACACGCTGTGGCATAGCCAGGGGCAGAAGGCAGCAATGAAGGATATTTGTTCATAACCCAGCAAACATCCATGTAAACCATGTGAATCTTTTGAGCTCACTTGATATGTATCGGACTCTTACATCTCTCACATTATTTAAACACATATCCTGTACACTCACACACACACACATACACTGTGTTGAACTTTTGCAACAGATGTCCAAAAGTCAAAAACTAAAGTGGCAACCATAAGTGGTTTATCAGTTTCACAAAAAGGCCAAAGCAACACATCTAAATACTTTGTTTGTTAGAACAAATTCAATAAATTGACCAACATTTGAACTATCGACAAGAATGGCCATAGCCATAGCCAGCAACAACTAAAAAAGCATTCTAGTTACACACACTCAAACATATCTATCATCAGAGCTTTTGTAGTTGTTGTTTGTCTTGTTAGTTTGTTTGTGTTTATTTATTGTATCATAGATTGGCATGAGGAGATAGCATGTTGAAGCAAAAATGGGAAAATGTCAATGAAAGGGGTATTAAATAAGACATCAATAATTAAAAGTAGAATATTTTCTTATATGACTGACTGACGGCTAAAGCCAGAATCTTGAAATTTTGCATGTGGGTCAATGTGTGATGCGGGGGGAGATGATGCTGGGATTCGAGCTATTAGTGTAATAAAGAGTATTAAAAGGTACTACAAATAGAAACCCATTGTATTGGTAAAATGGATAGAGCTGAATCTTCGAAAGAGGATATCGAACAATAAATATACAAAAAAATTTCAAATTTCTACCATGTTGGTAATGCTGTAAAATGTTGGTAAATGCTGTAAGAATTAATTTGGCAGAGTAGGGCTGATAAAAGGAGGTAGTCCTGCAAATGTGTACCATGTGTAAGACATGTAATAAATGATACTAAAATTTGGTAGAATTTGAGGTTGAGTCCCTGTGTAGGGTTGAGATTTGATTGTGGTTTTGGAATGCTATTATAAAAAAGGACGAAAAGTACCGAATTGTACTAAATTTAATATATGAGGAAGGGATAGAGTTGGAAATCTGAAATTGGGCATTATGGACATTTTTTGTCAGGTGAGGATGAGATATGGTGGTAGGTGAACTGATAATGCAGGAATCCTGAAATTGGGACATAAGATTTCTATTGAATTGTAAAATGTAGATTATTATGGAAATTTGTACTTATGTGTACTAAATAGTACTACATTTTGTACAAATTGTTATTGTGGGAAACGATAAGCTGGATTCTGACATTTGGAATTATGGTTACTATTGACGTGTAGGATTGGGGTATGTGCTGAATGGTACTAAATTCAGTAAAATGTGGATTACTAAATAGTACTACATTTGGTACAATTTGCTTTTGGATTGAGCGGATTGAACTGCTGGTGAATAGGGTTAAAATAAAGAATTGGGTTTAGACATGCGTTTATCAAGCATACGAAAAATTCTTAATAGTACTAAATTTGATATGCGTGAACGGAAACGGTTTGAAATTTGAGATTCCAATTAGTGCATATGGTTCAGATTTGATAGTGGTTTTGGAAATATGTACTAATATGTACTAAATGGCAGTTGAGAAAAATATTCAGATTTAGCAAGTTGTAAAGAATCGCTGACTTGTTTCGCAAGTTTTGACAGATAAGAGTGTTGAAAATTGAGACCCTATGTGGGTGAGTTACCAGAAGGAATTCGCAGATATATATTATATCCACAACAGATCTTGTGTTAGCAAACATTTTGAGAGAGTTGGATGCTTATTTCACTCTCTTTGAGCGTTTTGTTTTTCAAAATCTTAAACACTTTGTGGCGGAGGTACCAGAAGAAATGGTTCGATCTCCACCATCTTTATAATAGGTATTCTGTAGATAAAAATATTGAGATGTACAAAGTCTGAATGGTATCGAATTTTAAATTCGCGTTTTATGAGCTTCATGGATATTCAAAATTTTGTCCTTTTGTAGGAGAGGAACCAGAAGAGGTGGGCCGATATTCCATCTTCACAGTAGATCTGGTGTTAGTAGAAATAATGGGATGTGTAAAATATGAAGAGAATCGGATGCTTATTTGGATTTTATAATCGTTTTGGTTTTATTGGTTTGGTTGGGTTTCAAAATGTAGATCTTTTGTGGAGGAGGTACCAGAAGAAATGGTTCGATCTCTACCATCTTTATAACAGATCTTGTGTTGATAGAACTATTAAGGTGCGCCAAGTCTGAATGGAATCGGATCTTAATTTCTCGTTTTATGAGCTTCATTGTTATTTAAAATTTTTAGCCTTTGTAGAGGAAGGTACCAGAAAGAGTGGGCCGATCAATTCTATCTTCACTCCAGACCTTGGGTTAATAAAAATATTGTGATGTGAGTAATTTGAACATAATCGGTATCTGATATCACATTTTTAAAACCTATAATTATTCAAACTGTTGACCCTTTGTGGGGGAGGTACTTGGTGGAGTGGACCGATATTGTCCAATTTCGCACCTGACCTAGCACTGATGCAAATATTAGGAATCGTAAAGTTGGGGCAAAATCGGATTATCATTTCTCTTTCTGTACAGTAAAATATATTTTGGATGGTTTTGTGGAAAGGAGTGGACCTCTTCGAAATGTTCCAAATGTTCAAAAACGGATTTGATCCAAAGGGACCTAGGGTCTAAAACCATTATTTCGATGAGGCACATATGGAAGAGGGTATAATAATTGACCTCATAGAAGGAGAAAGGATCATTTAATTGCAAAATTTGCAAATTCCAATATTTTTCATTGCTAGGTTAGGTGCAAATATGGACAATGTCGGATCACTCCATTAAGTATCTCCTAATTACAACTCATATAAAAAGACGGTTTTGGGACCAATTTTCAAGCATATCTGGCGATTTGGCCATATTTGGGTAATTAAACGTCTTTCAAAAATATCTTGCAAATAGCCTATTTGACCGTAAATCAGGTTATTATCACCTTGTGGAGGATATAAAAATTCTGGCTCGTCTAACATAACATATGGTTTCTTTTTCGTTTTATACCGGATACTTTTATGGGAGATGTACCAGAATGAGCAGACTAATGCATTACGTCCTGATAAAAAAAAAATCATTATACGGTAATTCGAAAACGTAGTAAAATCTATAATGGCTACCATCCCCAAAATCAAATTTCCCCCCTAAAATCTTGTATTTTTCGAAAATCCTAGTCTTAAAAACATGTTTGAATTTTTCTCGTTCCTTTTATAATACCCTTATTGTTCCCCCATTCACTGCCAGCCACTACAGCACATCTTTGTGTCTGTTCATAAGTGGAGAATGTGTGTTTTGTTCGCTCGTTCGTCCATTCTGTTATCCTTCAGACTTGATGCTTTATCCTTGTCCGCATATATTGGTCAACGGCAATAAGTCATTTTATAAAGTTGTGTATCTCTCTGTGTATGTGTTTCTTTGTGTGTGTGTAAAGTGAAAAAATAATGAATCTTGTTGGCTCCCGTTCAAGCTTTGCCTTTGATATTAAAAAAGTCAACATTTTTGCATTGGTTTACCAAACAAAAACAACATAATCATTGTAATCATGGACAATGGCTACCATAACCATGAACATTATTATATTGCTGGAACTAACTGTGTGTGATAGGACATACAAAGAAGCAGTCAGGGCAGTAAGGATAGAAAACTAAATAAAGTGAAAGAATGTCAATATGTTGTACAGTACTTGGATAGGAAAATTGGCAAGTGTTAAACAGCTGCCATTATTTAGCTTAATTTCAGTAGGGGTTTTTAGTCGAAGTTACTGGTTTATTTATCAGTTTTTGAAGAAATAGCGATATAAAGAATCAGGAATAACAATTCCCAATAATTATGGAAGATATGGCTAAAACTCTCTATTAACATTTCCGAAGCTATTAAATATGTTTCTTAGCTCTTTTGTCTCCTCTCGTGAATCGGCTTCACCTCTGGGATCTGTAAGTCGGAATACGATAGACCATCTCGATTCATTCACATTCAATAGAACTTTGGGAAATTTTTTTTTTTTTTAATTTTTTGATGCCTATCACTATTCCTATTTAGAAGAGCTCCCATACCAAGAAAATAAAATGTTTATATTGGGAATTTAAGTGAAGTAGATCACACAAACTATGAAACTTATTTGAATCATCATGGCTCTAAAGTGGTCACAATTTGGGAACAATATTCAATTCTGAATCGATTTTCAACAAATTTGACGGTGGCTTTTGTATCAAATAACATGTGGATCATATGACTTCTATGAGAGTTATATTAAAAAAAAAATTATTGGAGCAACAGATATACCGAACCATATGCAACCAAATGTAAAAACTCGGTTGAATATATAAAATCTATCCAATTTGGGCTGATAATGCATATATGCCGAACAAAAATCGTAATATCAGATGAAGATGGCGCAGCCATACAAAAATCCTTACCGGTTTCGATAAAATTTGGCAGAGGTATTTTCTAGCTCCATCTGATATCCGGTGTCAAATATTATTGTTGTGGAGTGCATATTACGCATGTGAGAGACTTAAACGCCAAATCGGATAAAACATTTATGTGGGAGGTATAGATATATATGAACCGATTTTCATCAAATTTAAAGTACTTCTTTCTTGGTTGAATTCAATCGGAATTGCCAAGATTCAGATCATTTGGGCTGATATTAGAAATTTGGTGCACAATAAACCTGAAATCGGATAAAGATATATGTAGAAGCTATAGCTAAATCTGAACAGATATTGACAAAATTTCAAACACTTATTTCTGAGCTGTATCTGATATGTGGTACCAAAGATGATTCTTGTGATTACGCATGTGAGGAACTTTAAACCCCAAATCAGATGAAACATATACAAAGTGAGATAAAAAAAAAAAACTGCAACAAAGTCAAACGCCATAATTGTTACATTTTTTTTTCATTGAAAAAAAAAATTCTGAAAAAAATTCTGAAATAGCAATAAATTTTAGAATAAGTTTAGATTTGTTCGAATTGGTAACCTTTGGCACGACATAAGGCCTTCAAACTGCCAATGAAACCGTCACAAGCTGCCCGAATTTCGCTCTGCGGTATTTTGGCCCATTCCCGGCAAAGCGCCTGCTTGATGTGATCGACACTTTGGTATTTTTTAGTGCCAACCTTACTTTCCAAAATACCCCAGACACAATAGTCCTACAGATTGGTGTACGGAGATTTTGGTGGCAAGCGAGGAACCTCCGTTTGTAACCATTCTTGGGTGGGGCGTGCTGAGTGCGATGGTGCTGAGTCCTTTTAGAATGTCCAAGGTCTGCGGCCAAAATGTTTGCGTGGCCAAGGCTTTAATACACCCTTCAGAATATTATCGCGATAATATTCGGCATTTATTCTGATGCCACGATCAACTAATACGAGTGGAGAGCGACCATCGGCTGTTTTGGCGGCCCACTCCATCACCATGGCCGGCGGTTGAGTTCTGGTGGCCAACCGAAGGTGCACATTTTCAGCTGACCCCTTTGGCAAGTAAACACGATCATTTTGTTTGTTAACAAACTGCTGGACAACGAATGTTTTCTCATCGGAGCGGAGAAAACCAAATTAGGCAGTTCACCACTTTCGGCCAAGCGAAGCAGTTCTTTAGCTCTTTTGAGTCTATTTTCTTTCAGTTGCGGTGTAACTTCTTGCACTTTTTGGAATTTCAATGGCTTTACCCCGAGCTCATTTTTCAATATTTGCCGAATGGAATACTGCGATATGTTCAGCTTACGAGCCATTTTTCGGCCACTGCCACTGCGACGCGGGTTTCGATCAAGTCGCTTCTTTACTTTTCGAACCATTTTTGCTGATGTTGCTGTTTTCTTCCGTCCACTTTCTTGACGTCCAGCTACGCTACCAGTATCACGGTAACGAGCGATGATACGAGACACAAAAGTTTTATTCACATTTAAATGCTGGAGTGCTCTAACGATAGCCACTTGTGGTTTTCCGGCCAAATATAAAGAAATCACGCTATCACGCTTGAATTTCATCACGAATTAATTTTTTCTGGAAAATTCTCACCAAACTGCTTCTGAACGCTTGTAAACTATATAATGAGCTGTCACTGGAAAAAAAATTTAACAGCTGTCGGAGGAGTGGCTTACAAATGACAGCAGTCTGAAGTTGGTTGGAGTTTTTTAACTCACCCCGTATATAATCTTCACAACAGATCTTGTGTTAGCACAAATGTTTGAATGTGTGAAATTTTTGTAGAGTTGGATGCTTACCTCGATATCTTTGAGCATTTTGCTTTTCAAATTTTTGGGAGGTACCAGAAGGAGTGATTCGATCTCTACCATCTTTATAACAGATCTTTTGTTGATGGAAATATACCAAGTCTAAATGGAATCGGATGTTAATTTCGCGTTATATGAGCTTCATGGTTATTTAAAATGTTGACCCTTTGTGGAGGAGGTACCAGAAGAAATGGTCCGATCTCTACATTCTTTATCTTTATTACAGATCTTGTGTTGTTAGAAATATTAAGATCTGATCAGACTTGATCAGAATCGGAGATTAATTTCGCGTTCTATGAGCTTTATGGATATCCAAAATATTGAACCTTTGTGGGGGGGGGGGGGGGGGGGGTTGAGCGAACAAAAGGAGTGGGCCGATATATTCCATATTCCCTGCAGATCTTGTGTTAGTAGAAATAATTTGATGTGTGAAATCTGAAGAGAATTGGATGCTTATTTCGGATTTTATAATCATTGTGGTTATTCAAAACTGTGACCCTTTGTGGGGAAGGCATCAGAACGAATGATCCTATCTCGACCACCTTTATAACAGATCTTGTGTTGATGGAAATTTTGAGATGTGTCAAGTCGGAATGGAATCGGATGCTAATTTCGCGTTTTATGAACTTCATGGGTATTCAAAATGTTGACCCCTTGTGGCTGAGGTACCAGAAGGAGTATGCCGATATATTCCATCTTCAAACCACGCCATGGGTTAGCAAAATGATTTTAATGTGTGTAATTTGAAGACAATCGGACTTTGAAATCACATTTATAAGAGTTATAATTATTCAAAATTTTGATCCTTTATGGGCGAGGCACTTGATGAAGTGGACCGACATTGCCCTACCACTGATGCAAATATTAGAATTTGCAATGTTGGAGCAAAATCGGATCATCCTTTCCTTTCAGTGCAGTAAAATATTTGTTTTTTTCTGTTTCGGCTTTTGAGAAGGGGGTAACAGAAGGTGTGGACCAATATTGCCCATCTTCAATATGACAATAATAAACGGATACTCTCTTCGAGAGTTATCATGCGCACTTGCCAGGCAGACAGACGGACGGACATCTCTAGATCGACTCCAAATGTCCTGAAACGGATTTGGTCCAAAGAGACTTGGTGTCTAAATACGATATTTTGATGAGACACGTTTTGGCCGTATCAAATGATATATACCCTCTCTAGTCATATGGCTTTTTTTAGGTAAGGATACAAGAAAGTCTTCGCGATATGGTGTTACTTATTCCACCAATTGACTTGAAATTTTAAATCCGCTCAAAAAAAAATAAATTTTAAAAAGAAATCCTTGACTTCTAAAAACAAGAAACACCCCAAAAATGAAGCAACAGCCTCCGCCAAAGTTCTTCCCAACAAAAAGTGTACCATTTTGTTGTAGCTGCAAGCGCGCCAAACAAACTAATTCATTTTCAATTAAAATCGCATCAGTTTGAGAAAAAGGGATTTTTTCCTGTCGCTTCGATGTTGTGCTTCGACTGGGTCGTTTTTTTTTTTTGTGTTTTTCTAGATTGAACTCTCAGTGTGCATCACATTTACAAGGCAGTGGTTTTTGGAGTTTTCAATGGTTTTTTGTGCGATTCCAGCCAACAACAGATGTGGTCGGAGTAGAAAATAAAAAACTGAACCCAAAAAACAAAAACAGGATAGAAAAACTAAAATAAATCAATACTGGGTAGAAAAGTTCGACAAAAAGGTTAACCATGGACCACTTTGGTGGATATCTTTTGGATTAAATTCAACCAAAAAAAAAGGAAAAAAGAACAAAGTTTGTTCCGGACAAACAAATTCATTAAAGTTACGGGGTGGAGTGTGAAGAAAAGTAAATTAATTTATTATTAAAGATAAACTCAAAATACCACACAATTTATTTATTAATCACTGTTTTGTTGTTGCTAAATTTTACTTATCTTTCTTTTTTTTTTGTGTTTTGCCTGTCTATCTTTACAGTTCATCCTTTGGTACAAGTTCCCAATCAATTGGTGGGTGCTCCCGTCTTGACAGATGTCACTTTAATTTGTAATGTGGAAGCATCACCCAAAGCCATCAATTATTGGCAAAGAGAAAATGGTGAGTATTGCTGGAGTATGTCACATAGTTGTGCTGAAGTTCTCTTCGTTTTTAATTCCTTTCAACAGCATCGCATTGGTGGCATTTCGAGGGGAAATTCAACAATTTTTCAATTTTCCACTTTGTTGCCAACATCGTGTTGGGAAAACAATATTTCATTTCAAATGTAATTTGTCTTTATTAACTTCGTGCTTTAGTGGTCTAAAGCAATTTTTGTCTGTCATTCGCTGTTGCGAAGTGAGGGAGTGGAGGGTTTTTTTTAAAAACTAGAAATACTTGAGTGACATGAAGTGAAGAATTGAAATTGACTTGAATTGTCTTATCATTTGTTTTAATGTCTTGTTAATTGTCCATAAAGTGATTGTTTATGTCAGCTATTAAAGGATGTTGAGATAAGGTCGACATAAATTTTGTGTAAATATCACACTTTTAATGCTTTATACAATATTCTTGAACTGCTTATTTTAGTACTAATAGCAAATATAAATGTCAGTCCAAGCAGATTTTTACCATGAACCAATACACGCCACGCGAGCGCTCTGAAATAGTTGAAATTTACATTCAACAGTAGAAGTCAATTGTGAAAACTCAACGTGCTTCCAAAACATTAAAAAATGTGAGAAGTGCGCCTTCTAAGAACACCAATAAGCGTTTATACGAAAAATGTTCGACTGGTAAGGCTCTTTCTAATCCGAAGAGGCCATATAAAAGTCGACCAAGGCGATGGGCCAAGAATATCTCTGAGGTCCCCAAGAATATTCCAAAAACGCCGTTCCCAGCAGTTGGGCATGGCCACTTTACAACGGATTATTCGCATTGATTTGCATTTGTTCCCGTACAAAATTGAATTGACGCAAAGAATGTTGCATGCGGACAAGCCTCGTCGATTGGAATGAGCCCAAAGAGTCATCGAAAAAAACATGGGTCCGTCGAATATGGGCAACCCTGTGCAAAGGCATTAGCTGAGCGGGGCCGACCATGTGACAACCTACCAACCAATTTTGGTCGATTTTTTGAAAAAATTCCATTTTGTACTTTAAAAAATTTCCCTTTAGTTTTTGACAGGATGAGATGAAAAAACTGCAACAAACTTCAGACTGCTGCTGTCATTTCTAAGCCACTTACCCGACAGCTTTTAAAATTATTCCAGTGACAGCTCATTATATTGTTTACACAAGTACAAAAGCATTTTGGTGAGAAATTTCCAGAAAAAAAGGTATTCGTCATGGAATTCAAGCGTGAAAGTGTGATTTTATTTGATTTGGCTGGAAAACCACAAGTGACTATCGTTAGAGCACTCCAGCATTTAAATGTGAATAAATCTTTTGTGTCTCGTACCATCGCTCGTTACCGTGATACTGGTAGCGTAACCTGGTGTCAAGGAAGTGAACGGAAGAAAACAGCAACATCAGCAGAAATGGTTCGAAAAGTAAAGAAGCGACTTGACCTAAACCCGCGACGCAGTGGCCGAAAAATGGCTTGTGAGCTGAATATATCGCAATATTCCATTCGGCAAATATTAAAAAATGAACTCAGGGTAAAACCATTGAAATTCCAAAAAGTGCAAGAACTTACACCGCAACTGAAAGAAAATAGACTCAAAAGAGCTAAAGTGGTGAACTGCCGAGTTAGGTTTTCTCCGATGGGAAAACATTCGTTGTCCAGCAGTTTGTAAACAAACAAAATGATCGTGTTTTCTTGCCAAAGAGGTCAGCTGATAATGTGCACCTTCGGTTGGCCACCTGAACTCAAGCGCCTGCCGTGGTGATTGTGTGGGCCGCCATAACAGTCGATGGTCGCTCTCCCCCCGATATTCGGTATTTTGATGATTTTAGCGACATTATTTAAAGGAACTGTTCCAAATTTGGTATTTGAAGTTCGTAATAGATACTGCAGCATAAAACAGAAAATGGGCCATGTAAGTCGACGTCTTCGTATAGCCCCCATATACCGTACCCTCCGATATTCGGTATTTTGGTGATTTTAGCTACATTATAAATACATTTTTCTTCAAGTTTCGCATTGGTTATTTTAATAACTTCTGACAAAACTTGGCTATTCAGATCCACGTCATCGTATAGGCATTCGGTATTTTTAAGATTTTAACAAAATTTTAAACGGATTGTTTTTTTTTTTTTTTTTTTTTTTTTTTGGAAATTGCCAAATTTGTACCAAATGGTGAAGGGTATTAAAAGTTTGGCCCAGCCGAACTTACAGCTTTTTTACTTGTTTTAATTAGTCTCATATAGTAATTTGTTTCCCTTGGAAGACATTAAATGATGACCACCAGAGTTGTCGACATTATAGGCGCATTTGATGTGTTTTAGAAAAAGTATTAGCTTAGGTGACCCATTATATATTGTTCTAATTCTACTCCCTCCAGTTATAGACACATTGCCATATGAATATTTCACTCATTGATAAAACTTCGATGAATAGATTTTGATTGATTGTGGTCTACGATACCTTAAATTTATAATTTTATTCCTTTTTTTTATTTTTAGGTGAAATGATTATTGCTGGAGATCGTTATCTACTTACCGAGAAGGAGATCAACATGTATTCCATTGAAATGGTGCTGCATATCAGACGTCTACAGGCCAGTGATTTTGGTGGTTATAAATGTATATCGAAGAATAGTATTGGTGACACGGAGGGCACCATACGCTTATATGGTAAGAAAGAAATTTAGATTTTTTTAAATTATCACTTATAAAAATATATTTCACGGAAATTTATAAAGATGTTTCATATTATATAATCGGTTATTTTGACTGACTATATATAGCCTTCATTTTTCAAAAAAAAAAAAAAAAAACTTCCATTTTGGAAGATTTCGTTTTTTAAATAATGTCTAAACATAATACAATGGCCATCCAAAATGCTAGACTTCTTTCCTGTCCTTAACTCCCTTCTCCTATACAATTCCGCGTCGATTGCTTTTCAATTATGACATGTAGAGCGACTGTAAAATCAGGAAAACTTTAATTTTAATTTTGACCCAAGCCCTACCCCCATGCAAAATTTCTTTAGATAATTGCGACCTGTATACAGGGTGCGATGAGAAAATTGCAACCAACTTAAGACTGCTGTCATTTCTAGTCACTCGTCCGATAGTTTAAATTATTCCAGTGAGATTTCGTTATATTGTTTACAAGCCTACAAAAGCATTTTGGTGAGAATTTTCCAGAAAAAAAGTTATTCGTGATGGAATTCAAGCGTGATAGTGTGATTTCTTTAAATTTGGCTGGAAAACCACAAGTGGCTATCGTTAGAGAACTCATGAGAAAACATTCGTGTTTACTTGCCAAAGAGGTCAGCTAAAAATGTGCACGTTCGGTTGGCCACCAGAACTCAAGCGCCGGCCATGGTGATGGTGTGGCCGCCATAAATGCCGAATATTATCGCGAAAATATTCCGGAGGATGTATTAAAGCCTTGGGCACGCACTCATTTTGGCCGCAGACCTTGAACATTCCAAAACGACTCAGAACCATCGCACTCAGCACGCACCACCCAAGAATGGTTACAAAATGAAGTTCCTTGCTTAATTTCTAGCGCAAAACGACCACCAAAATCTCCGGATACCAATCCGTTGGACTATTGTGTCTGGAGTATTTTGGAAAAAAAGTTGGCACTAAAAAATACCAAATTGTCAATCACCTCAAACAAGCTTCGTCGGGAATGGGCCACAATACCGCAGAGCAACATTCGGGCAGCGTATGAGGGTTTTATTAGCCGTTTAAAGGCCATAATTCGTGCCAAAGGTAACCAATTCGAACAAATCTAAACTTATTCTAAAATTTGATGCTATTTCTGACATTTTTTGTTTTTATTCAATAAAATTTATAAAAAAAAAATCTAAAAGTTATTGCGTTTCACTTTGATGCAGTTTTTTTATCTCACCCTGTATATCCTATATCTTGGCTATCAACGGCACTGTCATGGTCAGAAGTGGCCTTTGAATGTATGTGTGATTTGGCAGGGATTAAAAAATTTCGAATTTTTTGACATAAAAGTTATACTTTATTCTACCCGCTAAATATTGACCGATGACCGTTCAAATTGATAGGCTTCTGCCCAGCCCTAAATTCTAACTTCATGCGAAACTCCGCGTCGATTGGTCTATAATTGTGGCCTGTAGAGCAACAGAAAATCAGGATTTTTTCTGTTTTTTGTTCATTTCAAACCCTAAACATTTTACGGTCATCACCCAAAACAATAGGCTTCTATTCTGACCTTAATCCCACCTCCATTTTCAGTTTCATGAGGATCGGCCCATAATTGCGCCCTGTAGAGTGATTACAAATTAACATAAACAAACGGACTGACATACATAACTCAGATCTGCGAGATATTACCCTATATCGGGGACCAATATTTCGAGGTTTTTTTTATTCTTGACCCAATCAAACTTATAATACCCCAACACACAGGGTATAATCATTTTCTAATATTCTATTATATCCTCATTACATCGAATTGAGTAAACTAATGTATCGTTAATTTTGTTTTACACTTTTTTATAGAAATGGAAAGGCCAGGAAAGAAAATCCTTCGAGAAGAAGATATGAACGAAGTAACGGTAAGTTTAATTTCACACATCAATATAATTTAATAAAAAATCCCAGTTTAATTTAATTTGACAATACCAATAATTCAAAATTTACCACCTTTTTCTTCAAATTCCAATTTCTTCTTCCATTCCCTACAGAAAAACGAAATTGTCCTCAAGGAGAATCGTCACGAGGACGGTGCACGAAATCAAAACGGCCGCCTGTACAAAGAACGCGGCAGCGATCTAACCCAGTACAATCATCACAATTCAGCACTGCCACAAATGCGGTCACCTTCGATGCCATTGATAATTGTATTAATTACACTAATACTCTTATTAGCGTCAACACGTACACTTAACGATATTGGCCATAATCAAATTGTCGATGACAGGCCTTGGCGACAACAGGCGGCAGCGGCGCCCTCATCCTCACTGTCGTCGTCATCATCGTCGTCGTCGTCGTCATCAATACAATTGGCGCAGTACATAAATGGATTATAGCTCAATTACAATGTAATTAATCATAATTAGTAAGCAAATATGCATGTACATATCTATATTAGACAACAACAACACTCACATAACCTAACCTTCTCTCCCTCTCGTCCACTCTCACTCCCTCTCTCTCTCTTTGTGTGTCATGTAGTTATAGTTGTTGTCATTGTTAGTGTTGTAAGTTGTAATTAACACAAAACTCAATTCACTTCAGTGACAATAACTGTGACTGGTATTTATTTCCTCGTTTCCTTCTTTTGGGAAACAATATCTCCCCCTAGCCATAATCTCCCACTCCATGTCCCCTCCCTACCTCTCGCTCTCTCCCTCTCTCTTTGATATCGACAAACTAACAATAATAACAGTCAATAATAACTAATGATAAACTAAATAAATTAAATACACAAAATAAATACGAAATATTATGAATAAATAACAGCAACAAGAAAAACATGAAATACAAAAAAAAACAGTGAAAAAATAACAACAAATGAAAACTACAATAGTAGATACCACCACCACCACAACCACGGACAACAACTAACTAAGGCCATCAATTATTTGCACGAATGCAAACATGATCTGGGTATATTGAATTGTGACTGCTCAGGAAGTGTTTTGAAAACTGTCATTTTGTAAACATTGAGAGCTGTATCGAGCCCTATTTGGTCATGAAAAAAGAATACGTTTTTTGGGAATTTTTTAAAATGTGAATTTCATATATTAGTTTAGCCGACATGCAACCATCTAGTATTACCCCATAAATAATTTTTATTTTTTTTTTTTTTTTGAAATTTTAAATTTACTTTAGAGTTTCGGTTTTAGGAGCATTGAAAAAATAAAGATAAACAAAGGCCAGGGTTTTATTGACTTAATACCCTAAACCTAATTTGAATTTACCCAACCAAGTTTTACTATTGTGCTAGTAATTCGTCTGGGGATTTTAAATAACTGGTCAAACTTATACGATAGTGGATTCTGAAGAAAATGGGTTCTGAATTGTTTTGTAGGATTTTCTATGATTGCAAAATTTTATTAGCTCTAATTACTTACCAAAGTATAAGTCGGTTTTGCCGACAGATGTATACCCTCAGCCGATGTTCGTTGACTTGCGCTATGATTATTCAAAATCTTTACCTTCGGAGGTTCCGAAGGAATGGACCAATATTGTCAATTCGTGTCGGAAATCAATAAATATGATAAAAAATATTGCAAGTTATCCTTTTCTGGCAAGAGACTATTCCGAAATTGTGAAAATTAGTTCAGCGGTTTTTGACTTATCATATATCTAACTAACATTCCCTTTTTTGATATATGCGATTGTATATATTTTGCTATATATGCGAGATTTTGTATATGAGCATCAATGTAACGGTCAGAAGTGACATTTTCGTGTATTTGTGATCTGGCCGGGATTAAAAATATTCGCGGTTTAGTGGAAAATTTCGTATTTTTTACAAAAAAGTTATGGTCTATTTTACCCGCTGAATGTGGTCCGAAGACCAACCAAATTTATTCGCTTCTGCCCAGTTCTAAACTCTAACTCCATGCAAAATTGGTTTAAAATTATGGCCTGTAGAGCAACTGCAAAATCAAGTATATTTTCTATATTTTCTTCAACAACTAAATATTTTGCGATCATCTCCAAAAACAATAGGGTTCTTTTCAGACCCGAAACCCACCTCCATTTTCAATTTCGTGAGAATCGGGCCAAAATGGCGACCTGTAGCTTGATTACAAATTAACATGAACAGACGGACGGACGGACATACTTAGCTAGATCGACTCAGTCCGGCGAGGTAGGAAGATCCATATATACTTTCCTATGTGGGTAACCAATATTTCGAGGTGTTACATAATTTTTGGCCCAATCAAACTTATAATACCACCAACACATTGTGTTGTAGGTATAAATATTGGTATCGGTAAATTACCAGAAAATCTAACATATATATCCATATTTTGCGAAATTATAGATTCCATATTCATCTTGGCTGGTTTCGCAAGTTATGACAGATAAAAGTATTCTAAATTGTGACCCTTTGTGGGTGAGTTAACAAAAGGAGTTCACTGATATATATTTTTCACCACAGATCTTGTTTCTATGTGGGATATTTTAAGAGAGTTGGATGCTTATTTCACTTTCTTTAAGCGTTTGGTTTTTTTTTTTTTTTGCAAAATCTTGAACCTAATGTGGGAAAGTTATCAGAAGAAATCGTCCAATCTCTACAATATCTTGTGCTGATGAAAATGTTGAGATTCACCAAGTCTGAATGAAATCGAATGTTAATTTCGCGTTTTATGAGCTTCATTGATATTCAACATTTTGACCCTTTGTGGGGGGAGGAGAAGACCGATATATTCCATCTTCACACCAGATCATGGGTTAATAAAAATATTTTGAGGTGTGTAATTTAAGTTATAATTATTCAAAATTTTGACCCTTTGTGGCGAAGGTACTTGATAGAGTCGACCGATTTTGTATATTTTTGCACCTGACCTAGCACTGATGAAAATATTATGATTTGTAAAGTTGGAGCAAAATCGGATTATCCTTTCTTTTTCTGTGCAGTAAATAATTTTCTTTGAAAGTTTTGATGTTTTGTGGCGGAGGTACCAGAAGGAGTGGAAGTTTGACAATAATATTACGATGTACCAAGTCTGGTCCAAATCGTATACTCTTTTTGAAAGTTATCGTTCGAACCTGCCAGACACACAGACGGACTTCCCTATATCAACTCTAAATGTACTAAAACGGATTTGGTCCAAAGAGACCTAGGGTCTGAAACCGTTATTTCGATAAGGCTCGTTTGAGTCGTATCAAATTATATTAACCTCTCTCTCCATATTGCTGAGGGTATAATTAGAAATATCACGAACAAGAAATGGGTTACTTTCTCCTTAGCTGTCTTTGAACTGTTATACGTATACAGGTCTTTAGACTTTTTATGTCTTCTGGGACCTACAGAAGAAATTTAGAACAACATACATTTTAAAAATGTTTTAGCTTGCCACGATCCCGCTTAAAAGGAACTTTTAACCACAGTATGACCAAAATTACCCCTCGGTGACTTGCAAATCTTAAAAATACCGAATGTAGCCGTATATTATGGTCTATACGATAAAGTGGACCTGCATAGGCAACTTTTGTCACAATATATTACAATATTCAAATGAGAAACTTGAAAAAAATCTGTTTATAATGTAGCTAAAATCATCAAAATACCGAATATTGGGAGGTACCATGGTGATTATAAAACGTGGACCTGCACAGACAATTTTCTGTCTTAGGATGTAGTATGCATTACGAACTTCAAATACCAAAATTGAAACAATTCCTGTAAATAATGTCGCTAGAATCACCAAAATACGAAGACGTGGACCTACATGGCCCATTTCAATGCAGACAAAATACACATTTGAGTAAAATGTTACAAACCTACTTCATTTCGTTCGGATGCTAGAGTGATTTCCACAGACGAACAGCAAGAAAATGAGGCATCATCTGTGGTTCTCTTTATAAAATAGCTTTCATGCTAAAATTCCTTATTCTATTTTTATGCTAACATCATCTCTCGTACTAAATATCATTGCTATAGAGCGTATGAGATGTAGTATATTTAACGGACCCATATGTGAATCGATTTTCACAAACTTTGAGATAAATACACAGTTGGTGTGCAGTGAACGATCCAAATCCGATCGAGTGTTCAAAAGTCATTATATTTGGACTGATAGTACACATTTGGTGAATAATAATCTTGACATCGGACGAATATATATACCGCCAATTTCAACAGGGCTCAGCCCGCGCCAAACAAAAAAATTGTGAAAAACGTCATCTCAATCGGACAATAAATGTGACCTGCATTTTGATTAAAAATATACATGGACAGATAGATGGAGATGCATAAATCGACTCAGAGTCCGATTCCATTAAGGTCATTAGAATAAACTATGAGTTTTTCTCCAATTTAATGTTTCAAACAAATGCACAAACACATAACATCACGTGCAATAGTGTGGCATAGGTTATAGAGTCTAACTAACTCCTTCAGCATCTTTTTTCTCCTGACAGTCATAATTCAGTGTCCAACGACGCATGAAGTGTAAATGACTTAATCAAGTGACAAATACAGTAATGGAGGAAATAAAATAATAACTAAACCATTAACAGATTATTTATAAAAATAATTAAATGATAAACACAGGCGATGAAATATTTATGAAACATTAAAAAAAGGCAGAGACACTAACATTTGTAATTATCATTTCAAAAAGGAAGACTATCGCAAATGTTTGAGTTGAAAACATCTTGAAATAAATTAAACGCCTTGTTAATTAATACATAATGAGCTATCTTGTTAGATTGATATTATAATTTATTTTTATTTTACAGAAATCTAAATTTATTAATGAAGACACTAAAGAGTTTTGAATTTTACATATATATTTTTTCCAATTTTAAAAGATATGTATATCACATCCGGTTGTTTTACATGGCGTATGCATTTGTTTCATTAGCATATTAAGTATACGCCCCATTGTACGCTATGCACAACTTCACTCATAAATTTTAAATTTTTTATATATTTTTTTTTTAAATTCGTAAAAATGATTTCAGATCTAGGCTGTAAAACTTTTATTCCCGCTCAATGGTTTAAACAAATTATTGACTTAAAGTCATAACTGAGTGAGATAAAAAAAACTGCAACAAAGTCAAACACCATATTTTTTAATTTTTTTTTTAAATTTTTTTGAATGAAAGCAAAAAATTTCGGGAATAGCATCAAATTTTAGAATAAGATGAGATTTGTTCAAATTGGTCACCTTTGACACGAATTATGGCCTTCAAACAGCCAATGAAAACGTCACACGGTGCCCGAATGTTGCTCTGCGGCATTTCTGTGCATTCCCGGTGAAGCGCTTGCTTGAGATGATCGACACTTTGGTATTTTTTAGTGCCAACCTTGCTTTACAAAATACTCCAAACTCAATAGTCCAACGGATTGGTATCCGGAGATTTTGGTGGCCATTGTGCACTGGAAATGAAGCGAGGAACCTCATTTTGTAATCATTCCTGGGTGGCGCGTGCTGAGTGCAATGGTGGAATGTCCAAGGTCTGCGGCCAAAATGTTTGCGTGTCCTAGGCTTCAATACACCCTCCAGAATATTTTCGCGATAATATTCGGTATTATTCTGATGCCACGGCCGATTGATACGGAGATAGCGGAGAGCGACCATCGACTGTTATGGCAGCCCACACCATCACCATGGCCAGCGCTTGAGTTCTGGTGGCCAACCGAAGGTGCACATATTCAGCTGACCTCTTTGGCAAGTAAAAACGATAATTTTGTTTGTTTACAAACAGCTGGACAACGAATGTTTTCTCATCTGAGCGGAGAAAACTAATTTTGACAGTTCACCACTTTCGGCCAAGCGAAGCAACTTTTTAGCTCCTTTGAGACTATTTTCTTTTTTTTGTTGCGGTGTAATTTCTTGCATTTCTAGGAATTTCACTGGCTTTACCCCGAGCTCATTTTTTAATATTTGCCGAATGGAATATTGCGATATTTTCAGCTCACGAGCCATTTTTCGCCACTGCCACTGCGACGCGGGTTTCAATCAAGTCGCTTCTCTACTTTTCTAACCATTTCTGGTGATGTTGCTGTTTTCTTCGGTCCACTGCCTTGACGTCGGGCTACGCTGCCAGTGTCACGGTAACGAGCGATGGTTCGAGACACAAAAGATTTACTGACATTCAAATGCTGGAGTGCTCTAACGATAGCCACTTGCGGTTTTCGTGCCAAATATAAATAAATCACACTATCATGATTGAATTCCGTCACGAATAATTTTTTTTTTTCTGGAAAATTCTCACCAAAATCCTTTTGCACGCTTGTAAACAATATAATGAGTTGACACTGGATTAAATTTAACAGCTGTCGGATGAGTGGCTTAGAAATGACAGCAGTCTGAATTTGGTTGAAGTTGTTTAATCTCACAATTTTTTTTAAATTTTTTAATATTTTTTTTAAAATTCATAAAATTGGTTTTAAGATCAACGCTACAAAACATTTATTTCAGTTTAGTGATTTAAGGAAATGTAGATTTAAAGCCATTATAACTATGGTCAAGGTTTTCTTTTGAAAATATTCAAACCAATTGTAGTTTTTTCTGTCAATAAAATTGAGCTGCAAATAATCTCTTTGAAAGCTTTTGTAACTTTTACAACACGTTCTTTTTGTGCATAGCAGAACATAAAACTATTAGTTCAATGTAAAGAACCAGTTCCTTGTCTAGTTCCGGGGACTCCGGGCGTTTGTATGAAAACTCCGGGTATGAGTGATATGAAATATATGCAATTTATGAAATCACTAATACTTTTAGGAATTGGTGTACTGAACTACGAGCTATATTGCCACAACTCTAGTCATAGCATCTTCTATGGAATAATATTTAACAAAAAATTACATAGGTGGCGTATACATTTTAGATTTGGGTTCAATATCATGTATACGCAAGGCAGTTATGAAAGTAGGAGTCTATTACTCTATGGCGATTCAAAGAAAAACGCATATGAATAACACCAATTTTTAAATAAAAATTAAAATTCAAATCATAAATTAAAAAAAAAAAATGCAAGGAATTCCACTTGGCATACAAAAACTGGTCAAAATCTTTAAAATTCGACTTTTTCCTTTTTTTAAATATTAATTTTGAGTATTTTCTCATTATTGATTGATTGATTATTACATTGTATCCAATAATGAATTATATAATTTAGTTTAAAGTTCGATCCCTTTAACTTAAAAGTGTATGTGTATTAAATATATAAAAAATTAAATCAGCTTTAAACAAAACTAAAACACACTTAATTTTTATTTTAATCTTTAATTGTATATATGTTTTCTTTATAAAATGCTAAAAATAATTTGTTACAGCTATTTCTTTATTTTCCATTATTGCAATGTAAATAATCAGACAATTTAGTTTTATATTTAATATAAAAAATTAAAAACACACACAGAAAAAAAATTAGTTAAATTAATTAGTAATTCTTTGTTAGCTATAGTTAAAAATTAAAAAAAAAAAAAAATAAACGAAATATAAAATAAACTTTAAAAGAAATGAACAAAAAATCAAAGCTCAGAAAAACGCAACAAATATTTATTACTCTTTAAAAAAAACAGAAAAAAAACAAAAGCCTATAAACTATCAACTTTTTGGAAAATGTTTTGGAACAAAATGTAAAACTTATACAATTGAAATATATACATATAACTTAGAAATTAATTGCTCAAAGCTTCAATGAAACAAACGAAAAAAAATATATTTAGAGTATTATAAACAAAAAATAAATTGTGGAAAAATATTTATATAGTTAATGTGGTGAGTCTTGTAATATAAGTGAAATTTCTTACAAATTTATATATACAAAAGAATGTGCCAAATACATATGTTACAAATTAAATTTATTTCAAATTAATACCTTAATATTTAGTTTGCTCATCATTCTTAAGTTATTCCACTCAACATATCTTACCACTGCATATCATTTTTATTTTACAATTTTTTATTAATTAGTTTTTTATTTATAAAAAAAATATCATTATATTATTCAACATATATACTAATGTATATAATTTTCATATGATCTCAAAATTTTCATTTATTTAAAAAACATATAAATAGTTATATTAAGAGCCTGACGTTCTAAATTCAAATAGATCGGGTTCGGAGCTTTAATATATCGGTACACATTTTCTGGTACAACCCTTAAAAAAGGATTACTTTTTGCAAAAAGTGTAATAAATCTCGCGAAATTGGCTATTTTTTTTTAATATTTTGAATCATTTTTTATATCCTCAGTCATATGGCTATATATCATTTGAAACGGCCCAAACGTGCCTAGTTGAAATAACAGTTTTAGACTTTAGATATCTTGAACCAAAACCGCTTCAGCACATTTGGAGTCGATCTAGCGATGTCCGTCCGTCCGTCTGTCTGTCTGGCTGATGCGCACGATAACTCTCGGAGGACGTATCCGATTTGTTCCAAACTTGGTACATCGTCATATTTTTGTCAAACTTAGATCGAGTTCGGAGAGTGGCAATAAACAAAAGTTCAAAAAATTCACAGAAAATAATTTACCGCATTGGAAGAAAACGAATAATCTGATGTTGTGCAAACTTGGCAGATCGTGATATTTGCGAGAATGAACAACTTCGGACTACTCCTTCTATTACCTCACCCACAGAGTCCAAATTTGGAATATCTAAAAAGCTCATAAAATGCGAAATTATACAAATTCTCTTCAAATTACACACATACCTATATTTTTAACATAACAAAATCGGGTGTAATTATGGAGTATGGTTTTCTATACTCCTTTTGGTACCTCCCACACAAAGGGTCAAAATTTTGAATAACAAAACGCACATAAAACGCGAAATAAGCATCCGAATATTTTCAAACCTAGCACATCCCAATAGTTCTTCCAAAACAAGATCTGTGATGTGAAGATGGGATGTATCGGACCACACCTTTGAATACCTTTTCCACAAAGGGAAATAAAATGCGAAATATGCATCAGGGTTTCTTTAAATTTTGCAGATCACAATATTTTAACCAATACAGTATAGGATGTGAAAATTCGATTTACCGGCTCACACCTTCTGGTACCTCCCCACAAAGGTCAAAGTTTTGAAGAAGATGGAATATATCGGGCCACTCCTTCTTATACCTTATCCACAATGGGTCAACATTTTGCATTTAATACCTATTACAAAATATGAAATAAGAGTCCTAATATCTTCAAACTTCGCACATCCCGACATTTCTACCAACACAAGATCAGGTATGAGGAACGGATGGAACGAACCTTCTTATACCTCCCCCTCAATAGATCAATATTTTGAATAAACAAACATTTGGCATGCGAAATATTGTCTACTCCATCGGTGGCTCTCCTACACATAGATGGTCAAAATTTTGAATAATAATAAAATATATTTGAATAAATGGATAAAGGCTGAGGGTATCAATATGTCGGCAATACTCTTTAACTTGTTTCTAGGACATTTAAATATTTTTTATGGAGTCACAAATTAAACATGATCAAATTCGAAATAATACTTTTGGCATTTCTCGGGTATAAATTCCCAATATTTTTTTCCAAAAAAAAAAAAAAAAAAAAAAAAACAGCACAACTATTTTTAATTTTTCGAAAAAAATTCTAAAACATTCCGGCTTTATAAATCACCAATTTTTGTAAATATACGTTCATGGTCGATTTTTTAGGCATAATTGTGAAATTTGTACTTTATGCTAAAAAGGCCAGGTCACTACTTATAATTCAATTATTAAGGTTTGTGTGTACGAATCCAAACCACAGTCCACAAAATTTATGGAAGAAAAGTTGTATTTAATGGACGGTCCAGTGAAATTCATACTAAAAGTTCGGATCTTCACTTAACGATTTTTTTTTAAATTTTCAAATTCTTTTCAAATGGTGTATATTCAAAGTTCGGGCCGCCCGAACATACTGCTTTTTTACTTTTTCCGCTTATGGTCGTCAACTTACCTGTCAACATCCTTAGTTAGTTCCCTGGGGCAGGGATTATTAGAGTTAGTACGACGAAGCTCATCTCATCCCTTTTTGCAAATGACCCCGCTCCCTCTGCTGAGAAATTTGGTCTTATTTCAGGTTTTTGATTTTTTTCGGGTGGTCTGTTGATGGCGACGATAATTATATGTTTTTTCTCTGCCCTGCTCATCGCTCTACACCCACAGGATTCGGATTAACTTAAACAAGGATACAATCTTGGACATGTACTAAATTTTGGCAAATATAATTTCCTACTGAATTTCCCATGAACATCCGTGCGAGTTCGGTCCGACTTCGGTTCGAAAGTCGGTAAAAAAAAAAAAAAACAGAATTTCATCCTGCCGATAAATTTCGGAGTGAACTCGGAACGGACGCATCTGAAATCGAAAGTTTCGACCGACCTTTGGGCCGAAGCGCGTTCGAACTGGGCAATTTCTTACAGATTCTGAACGAAAATCGACAAAAAAATAGAAATCCGTACCGGTCCGAAATCGATCCGACAACTCTGACTTGCTTTCGAATTTCCCATGAATATCCTTGAGCGTCTGCCCGACTCCGTGTAAAACTTCAGACTTTCATGCAATATTTCGGCACAAATACACATCAAATACCCAAATCGGAAGTTTCAACCGACCTCTTTTGGTTAGCTGGGCAGTCAATGATTTTGATTATTTTTGTTTGCCAGAAGTCGGCCACACTCAGAAAAAAAATTAACCAATTGACAATCTTACCTTACCTTACCTTACCTTTAAATCGTACCATTACATTATCCACAAAAAATGTCAATCACATATTTGGTCTAAATGGCCTAGTGTTTCAATCCTCCTTCTATAAAAACTTAAAATTATCACTTTTATAATGGAGAACAATTTCAAATGAAAACATTTATTATTTCTAATTTTCGTGGAAAAGGAATCCAGGCTCCGACTCCAACCACAAATGTACCAGCATTGGAAACTTGACTATATTTCATCCACAAATTTAAAAAAAATATCCGAATCAAATAGATATTTCCAATTATTTAAAATTTTTTATATCATCATTTATTTTTTATTTTTTAACATTTATTTTTTTAAAGTGTTTTGTTTCTAGAAACAAAGTAAACTCAAATTAAATTAAATATACGTACGAATAAATAATTAGAATAATAAATGTTATCAGATATAAGTAAATATTAGCATATCGTTAAGTTAATGAAATTTAAATATTGAAAAAAAAAATAAACAAAAAAAATATTAATTAAAATATATATTTAAAAGAGATTTGAAATGATCAAAATAAATATTATTTTATGTTATTTGATGAAAAAAAATTATTTTTTCATAAATTCCAAAAAATAAATATTAACTATTTTGAAACCATTTTGAATCTCCTCAAAGAACATAGAAAAAAAACGAAAAATCCCTAATAATAAATGTCTATGAAATAAGTTGTTAATTGCGCATATCCAAAAAAAAATGAAATAAAAATCCCCCTCTTGAATCTCCTGTTAGGTCTTTCAAATTATATATTTATAAAATAAAAAAAAAATACAACAAATTAGTATACAAAACAAAAAACCACAAAAAAATACAAATTAAAAAAAATAACAAAAAATAAAATAAACGATACGATTGAACTTTAAAATGATAATGGCATTCAAAATGGCTATCAATACAAAATTAAATCAAGTGGGTATAAAATAGACGGAAAGTTCGTGTTATAAATAATCATTATAATTATTATTACATACAACAACTACAAAAATTGCTGCATTATGATAATACAAAAAATAAATATACAAACATATATACCAAAAAGTGAATATCATATAAAAATCATAAAAATAAAATAAAAATACTATACATACTAAGTACCATACATTAATGTTAGCCATACCTACATACATACATAAATGGAGATGAAAGTATTATTAAAATTAATTAATTATAAATTGTGTATATACTATTTGTATTGTAACATAAATGAAGATGAGTATGCGACTAAAGTAAAAATTAAATAATAAACAAATTGCAGAAAAAAAATCGAAAACGAAATGAAAATAAAACTAAACTAAATATTATATTAATGAATAAATAATTTATTGAAATGGAAAAAGGAAAACAAAATAAAAATACAAATAATTACCAAAAAAATCAAACATACACATTGTTTTTGTTATTGTTGTAGTCTTAAAACTGCCATTGGTTTTCTTATGCCAATGGCGCCCCAACAGAAATTAAGGAAAGAGGGGATATGGTAAGTAATCACAGCAAGGGATAAAAAGCTTGATGCAAAGCAAGGGACTAAGGTTATAACTGCTTTTCTTTATTTCAAAAATAAATGAAACTGACTAAACATATCACAACCAGTGAATTTGTTCCATCAGAGATACACATCTTCAAGAAGGTATTGAGCAATTACAGGGTGAGGGCAGAGCAAGCGCTTCTCCGGTAATGGGCCAAAATACCGCCGAGCAACATTCGAGTTTCATTGGCCGTTTGAAGTCCATAATCCGTGCCAATTCGGTGACCAATTGGAACAAATTCGAAATTAATCTAAAATTAGCTTTCATTCAATAAAATTTAAAAAAAAATGTAAAAATTATGGCATTTGACTTTTTGGAGTCTCACCCTGTAAATAAAGAAAGCTGGAAACGGACAACCAGTGAATATGTTCCATCGGAGATACACATCTTCAAGTTAGTGAAGGTGTTGAGCGATTACACTGGGAAAAAAGAAGCTGGAGATAGTATCTGCCTTACAACGCCAGGACACTGGCCGATTGTAAATACTTCTTCAACAAGGCTGTCCACTACGTTCAGAGGACTTTAAAATGCAAAAAAAATCACTTGCATGGACGCTAATACTAAAACGTGGATCAATTATCTCCAAATTCTCGGAATATCGGGTTGTAAATTTCTGTTAAAATCTTCTAAATATGAAACGTACGGACGTACGATTATACCAATGCTTTACTTATTTTGTAAATTACCTGCAGATAGAGCTAAGTTCTCATAGATCCTGAAGCTCTTAATCGCCATTTTTTTGCAGATATGTCTCAAACTATAGACTATTCTTAAGTCGTGAATGATAATTTATCAACTCGAAATATCACGAAAGTAAATTGATGCCTGTGCAAAGGCTTAAACGTCTGTCTTCGTGATAAAAATTGGAGTGGGGATGGGTAAGGTTTAGTCGATGATTACCAAAAATACATTCCTGTTAGGTCTCCAACGAATATTTCGAGGTAGCGGGTAGCTGACTGATAACTTTTATACTCCAAAATAATTAAACAAAATGAGCAGAGCATCGAAAAGTCCATCTGTGAAAAAGTGCTTATTCGAAAGCCTAATGGCTGCTCTTGTAAACGTAAAAAAAAGAAAAAATGAGTGGTAATGACTGGTGACGTCACTACGTAAAATCTAAGTTATTTGCATAAAATATTCGAAATAAGACTTTAAATTTATTCAAACTTTTTCTTCTGAAAACTTTTGCCAATATTCAATATATTTTGAAAACGGAAAGTATCAATGTCTCCATCCACTCCTTCTGCTCCAACCTTGTATATCCTAATATTTGCTAGGTCAGGTGCAAAAAATGGACAATATTGGTCCACTCCATCAAGTACCTCCCCCACAAACTGTCAAAATTTGGAATAATTATAATATTTATAAAATGTGATGTAAAAGTCCGATTGTCTTCAAATAACACACATCACAAAATTTTTGCTAGTCCAAGGTCTGGTGTGACGATGAAATGCATCGGTCTACTCATTCTGGTACCTCCCCCACAAAGGTCGACATTGTGAATATTTATGAAGCTCATAAAACACGAAATTATTATCTGAACCCACTATGACTTGGCACATCTCAATATTTCCATCAACACAAGATTTGTTATAAAGATGGCAGCGACCGGACCATTCCTTCTGGTACCTCACCCACAAAGGGTTAGCATTTTGAGTAACCAAAACGATCATAAAATGCAGCTCATAAAACACGAAAATATCATCCGATTTAACTCAGACTTGATACATCTGAATATTTCCATCAACACAAAATCTGTTACAAAGATGGTAGATATCGCACCATGTCTTCTGGTTCCGCCAAACGCCATATTTTTAGTATTTTTTTTTTTAATTTTATTGGATGAAGGCAAAAAATGTCGGAAGTAACATCAAATTTTAGAATAAGTTTAGATTTGATTTCAGTTTGTTCGAATTGGTCACCTTTGGCACGAATTATGGCCTTCAACGGCCAATGAAAACGTCACACGCTGCCCGAATGTTGCTCTGCGTTATTTTGAGCATTCCCGGCGAAGCGCTTGTTTGAGGTGATCGACACTTTGGTATTTTTTAGTGCCAACCTTGCTTTCCAAAAACACTCCAGACACAATAGTCCAACGGATTGGTATCCGGAGATTTTGGTGGCCATTGTGCGCCAGAAATGAAGCGAGGAACTTCATTTTGTAATCATTCTTGGGTGGAGCGTGCTGAATGTGATCGTGCTGAGTCCTGTTGGAATTTCCAAGGTCTGCGGCCAAAATGTTTGCGTGCCTAAGGCTTTAATACACCCACCAGAACATTTTCGCGATAATATTCGACATTTATTCTGATGCCATGGTCGATTAATACGAGCGGAAAGCTACGATGTTATGGCGGCCCACACCATCACCATGGCTGGCGATTAAGTTCTGGTGGCTAACCGAAGGTGCATGTTTTCAGCTGACCTCTTTGGCAAATAAACACGATCATTTGGTTTGTTTACAAACTGCCGGACAACCAATGTTTTCTCATCGGGGAAAACCAAATTCGGCAGTTCAGCACAAGCAAAGCAACTCTTTAGCTCGTTTGAGTCTATTTTCTGTCTGTTGTGGTGTAATTTTTGGCACTTTTTGGAATTCCAAGTGCTTTACCCCGATCTCATTTTTCAATATTTGCCGAATGGAATATTGTGAGATGTTCAGCTCACGAGCCATTTTTCGGCCACAGCGAAGCGGGTTGCGATTAAGTCGCTTCTTTACTTTTTGAACCATTTCTGCTGATGTTGCTTCTTTCGTCACAGAAGATTTATTCACATTTAAATGCTGGTGTGCTCTAACGATAGTCACTTGTGGTTTTCCAGCCAAATATAAAGAATTCTCACTATCACGCTTTAATTCCATCACGAATAACATTTTTTTCTGGAAAATTCTCACTTTTTTACGCTTGTAAACAATATAATGAGCTGTCGCTGTAATATTTTTAACAGCTGTCGGACGAGTGGCCTGGAAATGACAGCAGTTTAAAGTTTGTTGCAGTTTTTTCATCTCACCCTGTAGGTATTGCAATGTAAGATATGAGTATTGTAACGCCTTTGCGGGAAGGTACCAGAAGAGGTAGGCAGATATTTCCCATATTTACATCAAGAATTGTTTCAAATTCGGTGTTTGAAGTTCGTAATGAATACTACAGCCTATGACAGAAACTTGTCCATGCAAGTCCAAGTCTTCATGTAGACCCCATATAACGGTATCTCCCGATATTGGGTACTTTGACGATTTTAGCGACATTATTCCCCGGAATTGTTTCACATTTGGTATTTGAAGTTCGTAATGGGTACTACAGTCTATGATAGAAAATTGTCTTCGTATAGCCCCCATATAATGGTACTTTCCTTGTTTCGTTATTTTAGTGATTTAAGCGACATTATTCACCGGAATTATTTCAAATTTGGTATTTGAAGTTCGTAATGGATGCTACAGCTTATGACAGAAAATCGTCTGTGCAGGTTCACGTCTTCGTAAAGACCCCGTATAACGGTACCTCCCGATATTCGGTATTTTGATGACTTTAGCGATATTATTCACCGGAATTGTTTCACATTTGGTATTTGAAGTCCGCAATGCATACTACAGCCTATGACAGAAAATTGTCTGTGCAGTTTTACGTCTTCGTATTGCCCCAGTATAACGATACCTCCCTATATTCGGAATTTTGATGATTTTAGCTACATTATTCACCGAATTTTTTTATTCAAGTTTCGCATTTGAATATTGTAATGGCCTATGATAAAAGTTGCCAATGCAGGTCCACGTCGTCGTATGGACCCTAATATAACGGTTATATTCGGTATTTTTTTTTTTTTTTTTTTTTTTTTGAAAATTGCCAAAATCGTTCCAAATGGTGGAGAATATTCATAGATCGGTCCGGCCGAACTTAGAGCTTTTTTACTTGTTTTTTTTTTTTTTTTTTTTTTTTTTTTTTTTTTGTTTTCGACTGTGGAAAAGTTGTGAACGTCGAAAACGTCAAATACCTGTTTAAAACGTGGAAATGGTATAAAACATCATAAACTTCTAAAAATTTGTAATATTCCAAATAATGCATTGCGAAGTGGTTGATAACCGGGAAGGTCGTTTTCTTGTGTCAAATATTTGCCAAATATTGCAAAGTTACCTCAAAGAGCTTTAAATCGGAGGCTGGATATTTGTTCTATTGAAACATGAAGTGATAAACATTTTCTTTATAAAATTTTTCATTTAAAATTTGTCGTCTTTATTAAGGCTTTTATTTCAGATTACCATAGAATTCGAATTGAGCCACTGTGTTTAGTTGTTGCAAAGTAGCCAATCTTAACACCGTTGGTTTTTTCATTAAACCAAATGCATTAACTGTTTGTTTTTGTGGCTTTAATCTCTACAACCAAAGTAACAATCATCCTTTCTGAGGTCTGTTTATAAGGTCTTCTGAGTCTGCTGTTTATGGAAAATATGGAACGATATCTCAGATGATAGTCATGCGATTATTAATGAGCTTAACTATTCAATCACCTTGTTTCTGTCAAAAATTCTAGTTAACTGCCTAGGGTTACGACTTTTACAACGTATGTATGGCATGGCGGAAAAATACGTCATATACGTCACAATTTCTGACAGGTCATATACGATAAAGACCCAATAACACATTAATCTATACAAATCCATATATTATATTTATAACAATAAAAAAAAACAATTCAATTTAACACTTAGAAGGCATGACCTTCAAACGCTCGTATGCGGCCTTCTCCAATTTCTCACGATGCTCGGGTTGGGCGACTTGTATCAGCTCATAGGCACGTTGACGCATATTTTTTCCAAACAGCGAAGCAATTCCATGTTCTGTTACCACGTAATGGACATGGGCGCGAGAGGTGACCACACCAGCACCAGGTTTAAGGATGGGTACAATTTTACTCTCTCCCTTATTGGTTACTGACGGCAGGGCAATTATGGGAACTCCTTTGCCATCAATTCCCTCAGCAGCACCACGTATAAAATCAACCTGGCCACCAAATCCAGAATAGAACCGGGTTCCAATTGAATCCGCACATACCTGGCCCGTGAGATCCACTTCGATGGCTGAATTTATGGCAGTCATGCGAGGCAGTTGCTTGATGACGCTGACACTATTCACATAGTCTATGGCATACATTTCAATGGATGTGTTGTCATCGACAAAATCATATAGAGCCTCATCGCCAATTAGAAAGGAGCCCACAATGCGGCCTTGATGCATTTTCTTAAAGCGATTGGTCACTGCTCCAGCTTTCACCAGATTCACAACTCCATTGGCAAACATTTCCGAGTGAATACCCAAATCTTTGTGGCTGTGCAGGGCATTGAGCACAGCATCGGGTATTACCCCAATACCCATTTGCAAGGTGGCTCCATCACATACCAGATTTTCCGCCACTAGTTTTCCAATTTTCAATTCTTTCTCACCTGGTTTTCCGCCATGTTGGGGTAGCTTGACATCAACTTCAGTCATGGCATCGAAATGCGAAGAATGTATACAGGCATCACCATAGGTCCTTGGCATTTGTTTATTTATCTGGGCAATAATTTTCTTTGAGTTTAGCAGAGCTGCCCGAACACAATCCACACTTGTGCCCAGCGAGGAAAATCCATGACGATCTGGTGGTGAAACATGTATCAGTGCCACATCCGGTTGGACAATTTTCTTGTAGAACAACAATGGAATTTCATGTAGAAATATGGCATAGTTATCACCACGCCCCTCGGCCACAGCTTGACGAACATTTCCTCCCATAAAGAAAGAAGTAGAACGGAATATTGCACTATTTTCTGGAGTGCAATAGGCTGCAGGACCTTCGGTATGCATATGGCACACGGTGATATCCTCTAGGCAGTTCTCTTTGGCATGTTCCACCATGGCGGAGATAAGAACATTTGGTGTTGCTGCAGCTCCCTGGCAGAATACGACATCACCTGATTTAATGCATTTGACGGCTTCTTTGGGTGCCACATTTGGAGGCTTCCTTGGCAATGGGTGTGCAATTTCATTGGCATAACTAAAGAACGATTTTATTGCGACTTTCCATGGATTTTTGTAGAGATTTCGGAAGGTACTTCGAGTCGAAAATCCAAATGGTTTCATGGCTTAGGTGTCAGTTCCGATCGTTACAAAAAGAGTAGCAAATTTATAGAAATGTTGTCTGACAACCAGAAATGTATTTTGTTTATACATTTTTTTTTTTTTTTTTTTGGATATTAGGGGGACCTGAAAATTCTGTTTATTGGGAAGAAAAGCACAGAAAACGTTTGCTTATTAATGGGAAATAAGCTAATCTTTTCCTACGTTCCCGCAACCGTGCCAGAGGTTATCATATGAAAATTTGAGGCACTTTGTATAATTTGAATTAAGGCAGTGGACAGTTAATACCGCAATAAGTCTTCTTAAGATTTGGGTAATTTACGGACTCTGAGCGAATGACTTAAAATTAGATGTTTATTAATAGACTAAGTCGGATGCAGTGGTCTGTATTTATTTTAAAATTTACCTGAAACTATCAATTCCAGCTACTGGCGCTCTCTGGACTTAATTGGAAGAGGCTTCTGCTCCAGAGATTTTGCCTTTTTTTAGTTATTTATTTTATTTTTGCAAATTTATAAAATCGGAATTTTTGACACCCTCTAGATTTCATTGAATGAGGATCCAGTCATTTTCTTTTTTATTCAGGACCCTCTTTAGTAAGGAAAGATATTGAAGTATTGAAAATTCCCAAAATCTATGTGAATTCAGAATCCTTAAATTTTGGTCAGCCTTGGGGTGGGGGTGCGAGATTAGGTTATGTTTTTCAATATTCAAGGTGGAAAATACTACAGGGTGAGATAAAAAAAAACTGCAACAAAGTCAAGCGCAATAATTTTAACATTTTCTTCTTAAATTTTATTGAATGAAAGCATCATCGGAAATAGCATCAAATTTTAGAATAATTTTAGATTTATTCGAATTGGCCACCTTTGGCAGGAATTATGGCTTTCAAACGGCCAATGAAACCGTCACACGTTGCACGAATGTTGCTCTGCGGTATTTTGGCCCATTCCCGGCGAAGCGCTTGCTTGAGGTGATCGACAATTTGGTATTTTTTAGTGCCAACCTTGCTTTCCAAACGGATTGGTATCCGCAGATTTTGGTGGCCATTGTGCGCTGGAAATTAAGCGAGGAACCTCATTTTGTAACCATTCTTAAGTGGCGAGTGCTGAGTGCGATGCTGCTGAGTCCTGTTGGAATGTCCAAGGTCTGCGGCCAAAATATTTGCGTCCCCAAGGCTTTAATACACCATCCAGAATATTTTCGCGATAATATTCGGCATTTATTCTGATGACACGATCGATTAATACGAGCGGAGAGCGACAAACGACTATTATGGCGGATCACACCCTCACCATGGCCGGCGATTGAGTTCTGGTGGCCAACCGAAGGTGCACATTTTCAGCTGACCAGCAGCTGGCAAGTAAATGCGATCATTTTGTTTGTTTACAAACTGCTGGACAGCGAATGTTTTCTCATCGGAGCGGAGAAAACCAAATTCGGCTGTTGACTACTTTCGGCCAAGCGAAGAAACTCTTTAGCTCTTTTGAGTCTATTTTCTTTCTCTTTTTTGTTGCGGTGTAAGTGCTTGCACTTTTTGGAATTTAAACGGCTTTACCCCGTGCTCATTTTTCAATATTTGCCGTATGGAATATTGCGATATGTTCAGCTCACGAGCCATTTTTCGGCCACTGTGACGCGGGTTTCGATCAAGTCGCTTATTTACTTTTCGAACCATTTCTGCTGATGTTGCTGCTTTCCTTAGTCCATGTCCTTGACGTCGGGCTACGCTACGAGCGATGGTACGAGACACAAAAGATTTATTCACATTTAAATGCTGGAGTGCTCTAACGATAGCCTTTTGTGGTTTTCCAGCCAAATATAAAGAAATCAGACTATCACGCTTGATTTCTATCACGAATAACTGTTTTCCTGGAAAATTCTCACCAAAAATGCTTTTGTACGCTTGTAAACAATATAACGAGCTGTCACTGGAATAATTTTAACAGCTGGCGGACGAGTGGCTTAGAAATGACAGCAGTCTGAAGTTGTTTGCAGTTTTTTCACCTCACCTTATATACCCCTATATGGGGGCAATACCAAAACGTGGACCGACATGAATCATATTATGTACAAATGATTATACATATAACCCTCAGTCTCGTATCAAATTTCCAAGCTCTTTTTTAAATATTGCAAGATATAGAGCAAAATATTTGAGGCTCTTTGTGTAGGGTTAAGCCTATATAATGTGTCCATGAAAAAAGTTTGTCTTGGGAATCCTTAAACTCTTTTAAGATTTCAGCACCATTAATAACTTTTTGGTATTGGTTTAAATTCGAGTGTGTTAGTCTACTTCTTGGCATCTAATACTTTCGGAATTTTTGTGTTCGAGTTTGAAATAGTTTTTTTTTCTGAAAAACTTAGTTAAAAATTATAGCTCTATAAATGCCTATCCCCTTAGCATTTCTGACTAGTCCCTAGAAAGAGTCTTATACTACGTTCTTATCTAAACTCACGTTATTATAAGCTGGTCCTATCTTACCTTTATTTCGGAAGTAATGTTACAAAGCTCGTCGGATCTTGAATAGAAGTTCCCATTTTCATGTTTCCCAACATTTTAATCTTTCGAAAGAAAGTGTTACATTTTCAACCTTGAGGGCAAATATCCTACGTCCTGTCATATCATAATATAAAATCAACATTACTTTGATAATAGTTTTATGCTCTGTTAATTATTTTGATGTCAGATTTGCTCGATATTGTGTTGCACATCAGTTGCAATGGCTCTGAGAAATTTATGTAACAATTTACAACACACATACATACATACATACATATTTTTTAATGTATATAATAATCATTTCCCTGTTGTTGGTAATAGTTTTTGTAAAGGTCATCCATCCAACCATCCTTTGCAACTGTAACTCCTCTCAAAGCTGATGTAATGCTGGGGAAAAAAAATATTCACACACACACAGGATCAAAACATAAAAAGCAAGCTTGTCTATTAACATACACACACACACACACAAAAAATACCTTTTTTTTTGATCACATCTGCATAACAAAGACTTTGTTACCATAAATTCCCAGGATAGCAGTAGAACTGGAACAAATGGTAAAAATAACAGCAAAGTAATTACAAATTATACTTTGTTGTTGCATTTTTGCATTTTACTCTTTTTTTGGGATTACAAAAAAAAATAGTGTATTGCATGTGTATTTTATTTTCATATTCTTCGGGTATTACAATTTGTTGTTGCTTGCATATATTTCATGGTTTAAAGAGCAAACCTGTATATACTCTGCAATGTCTCTGGTGTTCTATGCTCCGTATTTCTTACCCACTTACCCCCCTTCGTTATGGTAATAACCTTTATTAAACATTTTTGCATAGTTCTCTCTCTGTCTTTTGAGTCTCGATGTTATTATCAACACCATCTTTATTTTGCAAATCGCATTAACGCTGATGTTGATGTTCGGTCCATGAAATGTGTCAGAAGGAGTAGAACAGTGAGTGTCTAGAGTAAATATCCTAATTTCATGCATTCAAATTCTTTCAAGATGTTCACGACTTCATTCATAATTCTAATGACGATGCGACTGAGAATGATAAGGATGCGATGCGATGCAATGCGATGGCTTTGATGATGAAGCAATGCATAACTGGGAAAGGAACAGCAGCATGATATTGCAAGAGAATATGCAATACAAAACGGATTTATGAAAGAGCAAACACAACCAGCCAGTCATTTAATGTACGGAACAGTGGGCCGATGTAGGGAAAATATGGAAAATAATATATAAACTTATGAGAAGATAAAATATAGCAATAAAATAGTAAAGCATTGACTGACGGAGAGACTTACTAATTGATTCATCAACGCCCAGTCGAAACGGCTGAAGCTAAAATCTTGAAATGTTGGGTGAGGTTCACTTTTGGTCCGAAGGTGTCAAAAAAGGCTGGATTTTTGGAAATTTTTACTAGAACAGTACGAAAATTAAAAAAGGTAAGGTGAATATGGTACCCTTAGTATTTGAGGAAACAGTAGAACTAGAACTCTAAAATTTTAAATGGTCACTGATGGAGTGTATAATGGATAAACCAAAGGATTATTCGAAATTCGCACTAAAAGGGCACGAAAAGTACTAAAATGTACTGCACACGGTTCGTATCGTGTGAACGGTTAGATCTAAAACCTTCAAATTTGCAATGGGATTCAAATTTGAGAAGTAGAGTTGGAGGTAGTTTTCGACGTGTGCACTCATGCATACGAAAAGTATTAAAAGATACTAAACGTGGTACACTTTATATATGACGAACCAGTACAGCTAGAACTCTTACGTTTGGAAGGGTCACTTATGGAGTGTATGATGGATGTACCAAAGCGTTTTTGGAAGTTCGCACAAAATTTGTGCGAAAAGTACTGAAATATACTATATTTGGTAGCATTTCGTATCAAGTGAACGGTAAGAGGTAAAAACTTGCAAGGTTAAGGAATAGGGTCGACTTAGGAGGTAATTTTGGAAGTACGCACCCATGTGTACAAAAAGTACGAAAGAGTTAAAATTGGAGGTACGGTGGAGCTGGAATCCTGAAATTTAAAATTAGCAGTTCTGGCGTCGTGAGGGATTGAGGTACGGAGGTAGTTTTCCAAAGTACAAATGGTACTAAATTTGGTACAATTTCAATTTCGATAAACCGATACAGCTGGGATGCTGAAATTTGGAAATAAGAATACTATTGCATTGTAGAATGTGGGTATCTAAGAAGGTTTTAAAATTCCTACTTATGTGTACTAAATGGTACTAAATTTGGAATAATCTAAATTTTGGGAGAAGCAGTACATGTTGAACTTGGAGGAACAGATGGAGTTGGAATCCTGAAATTTGAAATTAAAATTTCAGTCGGAGTGTAGTACTGAGTGCTAAATGGTACTATATTGGGTACAATTTCAACTGTGTGGACTGTGGTATGTAGATAGTTTTGGAAATTTGTACTCATCTGTAATTTTGGAAGAACCGATACAGTTGGAATCCTGAAAATTAAAAAAAAAGATTTACTATTGGATTGTAGGAAATTTTGGAAATTAGTACTCATGTAAACTAAATGGTACAAAATTTGGTACAATTTAAATTTTTGGGAAGCCGATAGAGTTGAAGTCCAGAAAAATGAAAATTTGTACTGTAAGTGTACTAAATGTTATTAAATTTGGAACAATTTGGATTTGGGTGCACGAAAAGAGCTTGTATCCTGAAATTTGGATTTAAGATTACTGTTGGAGTGTAGATTGGGCTACGTGGGATGTTTTTGGAAATCGTATTTATATGTACTAAAATGTACTCAATTTTAAGTATAGGATTTGTGTATGTAGGAAGCTTTGGAAATTCGTACTCATGTGTACTAAATGGTACTTAATTTGGTACAATATGGAATTGTGATGAACCTGGAATTCTGAAATTTGGAATGAGAGTCACTGATAGAGTGATGTACAAAAGAGTTTTTGGACATTCAAAGTTTAAGTCTATGAAAAGTTCTAAATGGTACTTAACTCATGAAATGGTACTATTTGGAATTATGTTAAAAACTTGAAATTTTGTATAAAAATTAATTTTGGAAAGTAAGTTTGAAGGTGATTAAATGGAACTACATTTGGAACAGTTTGGTTTAGGTTGGACGGATAGAGCTGGAATTCTGAATATTTGTATCGAGGTCCCTGTGGTGGTGGAATTGGGATAAAAAAGGTGGTCTTGGAAATTTGTACTACAAGTGCACGAAAAGTACTAAATAGTATTATATTCGAGCAAATAGTGCTTAAAATCCAAAATTCGGTATTAGAGTCGCTGTTCATGCAAAACTTGGATATATGGAGTTGATTTCGGATATGCGCCCTATATGTGTACAAAAATCACTGAATGGTAATATATTTGATATTGGGTGAAGAGATAGAGATAAAATTCCGAATTTCGATATTTAGATTACTGATGGTATCTGTGCTTGAGATTGGGCGGTGGTTTTGAAATGCTTCCCATATTAGTACGGAAAGTACTAAATAGTACTAAATTTGGTATTATGTAAGGGAATAGGGTTTGAAACCTCAAATTTGATATTGAGACCTCTGTTGGTATCTGAAATTGAGATATCGGGGGCAGTTTTCGAATCGTGTACTATAATTATACGAGAAGTACTAAATTTGGACTTGGACGAAGGACAGAGCTGAAATCCTGAAATTTTATATGTATGTCATTGTTGGTACCTGTGGCTGAGAGAGCTGGGGGGAATAAAAGAACTGAAATTTTGAAATGTGGTATTAAGTTATCTCTTGGTATCTGGGATTGAGACATTGAGGTGATTTAGGAAATGTGCACTAAGTGTGCGAACTGTTGTAAATGGTACTAAATTTGCAAGAGTTTGGCTTAGAGTGAAGGGGTGAAGCTGGAATTTTAAAATGTTGGATGGGATCTCTGTGAAAAGTAGGTTTGTGGTAAAAAAGTCATTATAGAAATATGTGCTACAAGTGCACTAATTGTACTAAATTGTACTATATTTGGTACAATTTGGTAGTGGGTGAAAATATAATGTTTTAAATGTGAAATTTGGTAATAGAGTCGCTGTTAATGTGTAGCTTGGACATATAGAGGTGCTTTCGGAAATGTATACTACAATTGTACAACAAGTACTGAAAGGCACCTTATTTGGTATTGGGCGAAGGGATAGAGAAAAAATTCTGAAATTTGATATTTAGAGGTGAGGGGGGTGAGTTTTGTAAATGCGTCCGATATTTGTACAAAAAGTACTAAATACGGTACTAAATTTTGTGTTGAGTTAGGGGATAGGGCTTGAATACTCAAATTTGATATTGAGGTATCTGTTGCTCAGTGCATTTGTCACAAATCTATCACTAACAGGGACCCCAATACAAAAATTTTAAAATTCCAGCTCTATACGGCACCACGCTCCAAACTGTTCCGAGTTTAGTACGATTTAGTACAGTCCACACTCTTAGTACACATCAAACATCAAACTTACTTTCCAATCTCATAACAATTTTTTAGCTTTATCCGTTCACCTAATACCAAATGGTAAAATTTAAGAAGTTTCGTAACTTATTGCATATTTTCGGAACTTTTAAGCTGGAACTTACTGAAACCCTTTGGTACATCTATTCTGCACTCCATTCGTTACTCTCATTTAAACATTTTAATTCTAGCTCATGTCCAATACAAAGTATTCAAATTTTAGTACATTCTAGTACTTTTCATATTCTTTTAGTTCAAATTTCCAACAACCCAGCCTTATCACATTCCTACGCACAAAGAAAGGCCCTCATTCAAAATTTCAAGATTCTAGCTTCAGCCGCTGATTCTCGTCAGACAGTTATATACTATACATTTCACTTTTGTTGGGTATTTGTTTCCGATTTCAGCCCACTGTCCATTATTCCTTTGTATGGCAGATTACATTCACTAATAGCAAATAGTGGTTAATGTTACTTGACATTTTGTATTTGCCTTCATTGTTACTGCTTTAGCCGATGCTGGTCGGATTGTTCTCGTTGTTGTTGTTGCTGCTTTTGCTGCTATTTTATCCAGCATCTTCGACTGTATCGTTATTTACTTTCTGTCCAAAATAGAGTCTAGAACTGGCATTTAGTGTTAATGAAACCAATGGCTCGTTAATATCTTCTTCACTGCTGTTTAAATAGAACAATTGGAACAATGGTCGAAATCGGTCGTTGGTGGTCAATATCGATTGACCAAATGGTAATGAATGTTAACAGCAAGAGTTCATTTACAGCACACAATTTTCGATGTGGATTCACACGTATGTATGTGTGATATTTATGTATATAAATGTATGCCAATGTATTAAGGTATTCTTATAGTTAGGGAATGGAATTGAAATCAGTTATAAAATGAAAAGGTTAATTTTAAATTGTAATGGAAGTCATAGAGGGGCTGAGAAGAAATGTAAAAAATGTTAGCACGGAGCTAAAAATCGTTTAAAAATAATTGAAAACATCGACAGTTTTTAAATAATTACATTAAGGCTTATTGCTTAAACATATATAGGGTAAGTGTACCAGTAGTCGGCACTTTTAGGATTTGCGCGGTTTTAATCGCTCACCATATTAAGTGGAACATTTCAATTATTACAAAGTTAATTTATTTAATTTATTTAATTATTGAGATTCGAAATTTTGTATAGTTTTTGCAATAATAAATAAAGTTTTAATAACTTTTTATTAAATTTCATAAATTTGTAGTTTTATTAAAACAGTGCTTTTTTGCCAGTAGTCGGCACCACTTGCTAATTGTCGGTATGGCATTTTCCAACAGTCGGCATACCAATTTTTTTGTAAGAATAATTAATAATAATAATAAATTAATTCATTAAAATATAATATTTTTGTTTAGTTAAACTGATTCGACGTCTTTATTGTACTTTTCTTAAGAATATGAATTGTTTAGGACCTTCACAGACAAAAATTTAATTTTTATTAGAATAAATCATCTTTTCTTACCGAAATTGTTCACAAAGATAGCTGACAATATATTTGAAGTAAATAAAATACATTTAGTTATAATAGTTTCATTTATTTGGGCTTAAAAATAAAAAGTGCCGACTACTGGGACATGCCGAACTTAGGCACACTTACCCTACCTCAGGGCGTGCATTCACTATCCATTTTAAACGAATTCGGTAGCCATTTCAAAAATAACTTTATGTTGCATTATCTAAAATTCGGCATAGCGTACACAAATATTCAAGTTCTCCACTATTGTAAAATGTTTTGTACCTCCGTATTACCCAATGATGTCAGGTCTATATCTTAGAATCTACCAAATTAAATCTTTGAAAAAAAAATATATATATAATTTGTAATGGACAATTACAAACATTCACATTTTTTGTATTGTTAGTTTCCATTTTCAACCACGAAAAAAAAATTCAATTTTAAGTGTTGAAAATGTTCAACTTTGAAATTTTGTTTACGCCCGACGTATTAGAGTAACAATCATATAAATACATGTGTTTAAATTGTGTGGTGAAATACGTCAAACGAGTCCGTCGAATTTTAGGTAACGCTGATATAAGAAACCATGAACGACTAAAGTTAATGACAATGAAGAATACCATACCAGCAAGGAACAAAAAAATCCATAGGACAACATATTTACTTTTTAGATCTGTATCAAGTTCCAATCGACTTGTCTAGGGTAACATTTTTTTACAACCTCCCTTAAATATTAGATCTATAAGGAGACTGAAAACTATAAATCCTGATAAAACATATATATGGGTGTTGTAGATATAACTTAATTGATTTGGTCTAATGATGGCAGATTTTATTATCGTCGAAACTTTATCGTATGACCCGAAATTCACCCTAGTTGAACAAATGTAGCATCCTGAACCGACCTCGGTAAATTTGGCCAAAGCATTTATAGACCGTATATTATACTTTTTACTTTGTATTCTAGTTGTAGGGAGCAGAGCAAGACTTTGAGGATCCTAAATGTATATTTATTATTATACACTCAGCCACATGGCTAGAGAGGGTATATATACCCTACATTTGATACAGAGAAAACGTTCTTTATCGAAATAACGGTTTTAGACTAAAGGTCTCTTTTGACCAAATCCGTTTTAGGATATTTGAAGTCGACCTAGAGGTGTCCGCCCGTTCGTCTGTCTGGCTGGTGCGCACGATAACTCTCGAAGGGAGTGTCCGATTTGGTCCACACTTTGTACATCGTGGAATAATTATCTAAGATCGAGTTTGGAGGTGGGCAATAACAGTCAACTCCTTCTTGTTGTATACGGCACAGAACGAGATTCGATCCGATTTTACTCCATCTTTGCAACTCCGAATAATTGCATCACTGCTAAGTGCGAAAATTGACATTATTGGTCCACTCCATCACGTACCTCCCCCACAACGGGTCAAAAGTTTGAATAATTATAACTCTTATAAAATGTGATGTATGAGTCCGATTGTTTTGAAATTTCAGTCATCCCAATGTTTATACTAACCCAAGTTCTGGTGCGAAAATGGACAATATCGGACCACTCCATCAAGTACCTCCCCCACAAAGGGTCAAAATTTTTAATAGTGCTGGGCAGAAGCCTTCAAATTTCGGTGGTCATCGGGTAATATTTAGTGGGTGAAATAGGCCATAACATTTGCGTTAATCAACAGTCAAACAGCGAATATTTTTAATCCCGGCGAAATCACAAATAGACGAACAGGCCAATTTTGACCGTTACAGATGCCGATAGTAAATATATCGGATCTATGTGGCGAAATATATACAATGTATATATATAGCTAGAATTCTTATATCTCAAGAATGGCTGGACCGATTTTCACAAATTTTGTCAATTCAGAATGTCCTCTTGACCGGAAAGTATAAAATGTAAAAAAAATCGCATAAAAAGATTCCAATAATGATGTTAATATTGATTTTGCAGTATTTTGTGACATTTTTTTTTTCATATTTTTTATCGCATGCGATTCTTTTATTTGACTTATAATATTCAAGGGTATATTTCGTACTATTTTTTCACCTTACAACACAGGTTGGGGATATTATATAAGTATTGCAAATATCGTCCGATCCTCATGCAAATATTCACAAGGGTAGGGTTGGGCTCAGAAAGGTTAGGCCTATTGTTTTCAAAGATGTCCGCAATATATTAGGGGGTTGAAATGGACCAACAACTAAAAATTTTCCTGATTTTGCTGTCGTTATAAAGGTCACAAATAAAAACCAAAGGACACGAAATCTAGCATGAAGTTAGAGTTTAGGACAACAGGCAGAATAGACCACTATTTTTGTGTGAAAAAATACCAACATTATTTACAGGCGATGTCCGAAATGCACAAAAGGCGAACTTCTGGCTTGGAGATGATCGCAAAATATTTAGGGGTTCAAATGAACCAAAAACAGAAAAATTTTCCCGATCACACAATTGAAGCCAATCGACACGCCTGAGAAGAAAGTTAAGGACAGGGAAAAATTATAGCATTTTGAATGACCATTGGATTATATTAAGCTGTAAAATGGATTACAACAACTAACAGCACGACGGAGTGCGTAAATATTGGGCAAACGTCCCTGGTCAAAATGCTTAAGGTAATATCTGGGAACGGAGAACTGTGACATAATTTCAAAAGCGAAATCTTCCAAAATGGATTTGGACATAAGGTGGCTTCTAACATATTGTAGTGTTGTAGCCCCGCACGACTATGGCCTTACTTGTTTAAATATTTGTTTTCGTCTTACCTTAAATCGATAACATTTTTTTAGGCAATCTTAACCTTAAGAAATTTTCTATTTTAAATTCCACATTAAATTTCATTGGCTTTGTGTGAAAGTGCAAAAATATGGTCATGAAAAAATTAAAATGCGTTGGAAAAAAAGTCGACCCTCTTTCTGGAGTAAAAAGTCATTGCTGCTGTTCTCCTTGTGCCTTGTTTAAATTACATTAAAATCATAAATTAATTTTTAATGTTTTCATAATGTTGTTTTGTTCATTGCTCTGATGTTTGTTTGTATTTCATTGCGGCAGAGGGCATTCTCTCTCTCATTCTGTGTGGACTCTGTGTGTATGTATGTGTGTCTGCATGGATTTGGTTGTTTGCCCTTTGGTTTCATTCATTTGCTTTGCTGTTGGTGTTGTTCATTTCCATTGATGTTGTTGCTTTTTTATTCTTTGTTGGTTGTTGTTGTTTTTTTTTTATTGAGTTAATTCAAATTTAACTTGAAAACTTCCTCCTTAAAGAATCCACATTTTTTTATTGCTTCCTTTTTCGCTTCTACTCCCACCCAACCAACCACGGGCTGCTTGGTGCAAATTGGTGGCACTTTACAATGTATTCATGCATGTAGACAGGTGGGCAGACAGACAGACAGACGCACACACAGCACACATTGAATTGCGTTAACACCTTGGTGCTTTCAGAACAAGTTGTGGTGGTGTGGGTGCTGCTACTCTTCCCGTTGTTTGCTGCTGGTGGTTTTATTGCCTTAAAAGTTAATAAGCAAACATATCTACAGATGCTAATGAAATATAAAGGAGAAAAGTTTTCCCGTTTCCACTTTATTTTCCCAAACAAAAATATTTGCTTCAATGCATTGCTGAAAAGCCAAAGAAAAGTTTCCGGATTCAGTTAAAACTTGAGAAAATGTTTGTAATTACCTACTTTTCGGATTAAATGGGTTTAAATTCAAATGATAAACATGTTATTTAAATCTATGATTGTATTCAAAATTGCATCAGTAAAAATCAGGGGAGTGCCTTCAAAATTCTAAGATATCATTAAATGGAACCAATAACAAAAATTGGACCTTAATTGAAACCATGGACTTCTAGTATAATTTTCAGTATAACTTTTATACCCCCAAACATTTTGCCAAAGTTTGGTTTAATGAAAAATGGGATATCTTTTGGGATGAAATCAGTTTCAAGGCATTTTTAGCCAAAGTAGTCATGTCCGAACGATAGATTGAAAGGAGTATCTGATTTAGGCCAATATTGGTACATCGAAGATAGGGAGTATCGACTTATTTGTTCTGAAAACCCTCCGAAAGTTAACCATTTTGAAAATTCAAACCATTTGTTATTGTTGAAAATTCAATTGGTTGATTACTTAAGTTTGTGACCGTGACAAAAATTGAAAAACTGAATGCAACAAATTTTGACTTTACCACTGCAAATAATCTCTTAACCTACCAAAACCGCATTTGGCAACCCAACGTAGGGAATGTGGAATTAGGGTCGAATGTTAAGGTTATATTTTCACTAAAATACATTGTATAAGTTCGATATTTTAGTTACGCCAACCATTTTAGTTTACCAACTGGTCCGACGTTAAAATCGCTGAAAATAAGTTTTTAAACAAGCTAAATAATATCAGTCGGTTTTGCCGACAGATGTATACCCCCAGCCTTGAGTTATGATTATTCAAACTGTTTACAATTCGCATCTGTTAAGGCTGTTATAAATATTACAACGTGTCAGATTTGGGCTATATATGCATTAGTGTACATACTTTATATGAGATATGTTCAAATTTTTGGAAAATGTGGAAATATACGTGAGGTAACAGATATTCAATTTATTCCAAAAATATCGGTATATGCAAAATTTGAAGGAAATTGACCATTTATATCCAATCATATGCGAAATTATAAATTTCGAGAAATTACATTTTCATATCTGATTTCTGGTTGAGAGAAATCTTTAGATATAGCAATTTGTAAAGAATCACAAACTTCATTCGCAAGTTATTGGAAATTGTGACCCTTTGTGGGTGAGTGGGGAGTTGGCAGATGTACAGGGTCAGATAAAAAAACTGCAACAAAGTCAAACGCCATAATTTTTAATTTTTTCTTTTTTTAATTTATTCAGTAAAAATGTCGGAAATGGCATCAAATTTTAGAATAAGTTTAGATTTGTTCGTATTGGTCACCTTTGGCACAACTCACAACGTCACACGCTGCCCAAATGTTGCTCAGCGGTACTTTAGCCTATTCCCGACGAAGCGCTTGTTGAGGTGATCGACACTTTGGTATTTTTTAATGTCATTCTTGTTTTTCAAAATTCTCCGGACACAATAGTCCAACGGATCGGTATCCGGAGATTTTGGTGACCATTGTGCGCTGAAAATGAAGCGAGGAACCTCATTTTGTAACCATTCTTGGGTGGCGCGTGCTAAGTGTGATGGTGCTGAGTCCTGTTGAATGTCCAAGGTCTGCGGCGTGCTTTAATATACCCTCCAGAATATTTTCGCGATAATATTTGACATTTATTCTGATGCCACGGTCGATTAATACGAGCGGAGAGCAACCATCGGCTGTTATGGCGGCCCACACCATCACCATGGCCGGCGCTTGAGTTCTGGGGGCCAACAGAAGGTGCACATTTTCAGCTGACCTCTTAGCAAGTAAATACGGTCATTTTGTTTGTTTACAAACTGCTGGACAACGAATGTTTTCTCATCGGAGAAAACCAAAATCGGCAGTTCATCACTTTCAGCCAAGCGAAGCAACTCTTTTGGATCTATCTTCTTTCTGTTGCGGCGCACGTTTCTTCACTTTTTGGAATTTCAATGCCTTACCCTGAGATCATTTTTCAATATTTGCCGAATGTAATATTGTGATATGTTCAGCTCACGAGCCATTTTTCGACCACTGCGACGCGGGTTTCGATCAAGTCGCATCTTTACTTTTCGAACCATTTCTGCTGATGTTGCTGTTCCGTCCGTCTTCCGTCCACTTCCTTGATGTTGGGCTGCGCTACCAGTATCACGGTAACGAGCGATGGTACGAAACACAAAAAAAATATTCACATTCAAATGCTGGAGTGCTCTAACGATAGCCACTTGCGGTTTCCCAGCCAAATATAAAGAAATCACACTATCACGCTTAAATTCCATCACGAATAACTATTTTTCTGAAAAATTCTCACCAAAATGCTTTTGTGCGCTTGTGAAAAATATAATGAGCTGTCACTGGAGTCATTTTAACAGCTGTGGGACGAGTGCCTTAGAAATGACAGTAGTCTAAAGTTGGTTGCAGTTTTTTCATCTCACTTGAAATCAGAGATATAGCAAAATATACGCAAAAATCTGAATTTTCAAATACTGTTTCAAATTCTTATAAGTGCGTATATAAGGCAATTATTACGGAATTTTACATTATTTTACGACTCCGGAAATGTTTGAACGGAGCAATGTAATAATGACATCCATGGACTTTAAAGGGGAATTTATAAAATTATTTGTAACCCCCTCAGAATCAAACCTGATATTCATAATTATCTCTTAACAAGCCCTATTGTGAATCCCATTATTTTGAGGGCTTTGCTTAAGCTTAGGCAAGGCCTAACAGGATTTTTAGGAAAATTGTATATAACCACCCAATCAAAAATTCCTGGATATTTAGGAAATTTTCTTGGTGGAATTCCCGATAAAAAAATTTTATTTTTATACCCTCCACCATAGTATGGAGGGTATATTAAGTTTGTCATTCCGTTTGTAACACCTCGAAATATACATTTTAGACCCCACAAAGTATATATATTCTTGATCATCATAAAATTCTATATCGATTTATCAATGTCCGTCTATCCGTCTGTCTTTATGTATTGAAAATTGGCCATGTAGGTGCACGTCTTCGTATAGCCCCCATATAACGGTACCCCGCGATATTCGGTATTTTGATGATTTTAGCGACATTATTTAGCGGAATTGTTTCAAATTTGGTATTTCAAGTTCGTAATAGATATTACAGCATGAAACGAAAAATGGGCCATGTAGGTCCACAGGTTCGTATAGCCCCCATGTAACGGTGGGGTGATATAACGGTGGGGATAATGATTTTAGCGACATTATTTACCGGAATTGTTTCAATTTTGGTATTTGAATTTCGAATTGAATAATACAATCTATAACAGAAAATTGTCCGTGCAGGTCCACGTTTTGGTATAGCGCCCATATAATAGTACCTCCCGATATTAAATATTTTGCTGATTTTAGCGACATTATTTACCGAAACTATTTAAAATTTGATATTTGAAGTGAATATTATAGCCTGTGATATAAAATTGTTTGTGCAGGTCCACGTCTTCGTAAAACCTCTATATAATAGGACCTCCCGATATTAGGTATTTTTATGATTTTAACGACATTATTTACCGGAAATATTTCAAATTTCTCATTAAAAACCCGTAATGGATATTACAGCCTATGACAGAAAATTGTCTGTGCAGATCCACGTTTTATAACCTCCATGGTACCTCCCCATATTCCGTATTTTGATTATTTTAGCTACGTTATAAACATATAGATAGACCCTGATATAATTTCTACATTCGGTATTTTTAAGATTCTAACAGAAGTTTTAACGGATTTTAATGTTTTTGAGAATTGCCAAATTCGTTCCAAATGGTGGAGGATATTCAAAGTTCGGCCCGGCCGAACTTACAGCTTATTTACTTGTTTTTGAGATTTTTTTTTAAAGTAATCTCCAAAATATTTTAAAGACGTTTCTTTTGAACGATTTTATGCTGCTGATATTGATAATATAAAATCCCTTCAATAGAGAATTACTGCAGAAAGGAGGGTTTTATCTACAGTTGAGCTTATCTGCAGTTGGATCAACATTCGTGCTGTGGATTTTTTCTCAAATCAGTTTCCTATTGCCATTTTTTTCCAGATTAGTAAAACATTGCAATTTCAACATTCAAATTGCCGCATGTCATTCAATGCACACCACAATATTAACTAATAATTGATTTTTATTTTTTAAATATTTTTTAATTTTTTTTTATGGCGACGGATATACACAGCAATCATATGACCAAATGATATTTGCTTTTTTATGTTTTATTCAACTCAATATTTTAACAATGTTATTGAATCGAACCGAATAACACCCTACCACCTGGTGGAATTTGCAACAAATACCAAATACAAATAATGCAAAAGAATTATAATAAATGTGTGTATGTTTGTACAACAGATGCAGTAGATCTGCCAACCACTGTAGGGCATTAATTGTACATATTTATCAATAAATCGTCTGATTGTATACTGGCTGCATCAAACATATACAGGTTAAACAATAAATAAATAAATAAATAAATAAATGAAATAAAGAAAGAGAGCAAAAAAAAACTTGCTCTAGCCAATAAATGCAATTTATTTGCATTTAAACAACAACAACAAGAATAGCAACAACAAAGAGAATACTATTTGCCATTTTTTTGGTTGGCAAATATTAAAAATGTTTAAAATTTACATCTGACGAAAAAAAACAACAACAAACAAATAAATAAACAATTTAAATCGCAAATACCGGTTCGGTTCTATGTAAACAAATGTCAGGATGAATGATGGCAATTGAATGAACTACGGAACATGGGAAACATCAGAGATCATTTAAATTTAAATGATTTAATTTAGTATCTTTGGTGTCGACAATTTTTTTGATTTGTTACGGCAATGTCCGCTGCTAATGGTGGGGTTGTTTGGTAATATTTTGGAATATGTTAGAAAATATTATTCATTATTTTGAGAATGGTTCGGAATGAATCTTTTTCTTCCAGCAAATAAAGGCAATATGATTATTCACTAGAAGCGTTTCAAATTTAGTATTTGAAATGGATACTACAGCCTAAGTTAGAAAATTGTCTGTGCTGGTCCACGTCTTCGTATAGCCCCCATATAACGATACCTCCTGATATTCGGTATTTTGATGATTTTTGCGACATTATTCACCGGAATTGTTTCAAATTTTGTATTTGAAGTTTGTAATGGGTACTAGAGCCTGTGACAGAAAAGTCCATGTCTTTATATAGCCCCCATATAACGTTACCTCCCAATATTCGGTATTTTGATGATTTTAGCGTCATTATTCACCGGAGTAGTATTCAAATTATATATTTTTATTATTTAGAGTTCGTAATGGACCTACGTATTTTAGGTCCATATATCACTGCCTCACTATATTCGGTATTTAGACGATTTTAGTTACAATACTCACCGAAATTGTTTGAGATGTCGTATTTGAAGTTCGTAATGGATGCTACAGCCTGTGACAGAAAATTTTCTATGCAGGTGTAGGTAGGTCTTCGTATAGCTCCGATATAATGGTACCTCCCAATATACGGTATTTTGATCCTTTTAGCTACATTATTCACTGTTTATTTCAAGATTCGAATTTGAATATGGTAATGGATTATGACCAACAAAGCATATGTAGGTTCATGTCGTAGAGACCCCAATATAACGGCTATATTCGGTATTTTAAAGATTTTAATAGAATTTTTAAGGCAGTTTATTTGTTGAATATTTCCAAATTCATTCGAAATGGTGGACGGTATTCAAAATTCGGCCCGTCCGACTTTCTACTTTTTTCCAAAGGAATTATCCAAATAATCACTAGAGAACGTCAAAAAAACGGACTATGTCAAGTTCTTGCGGAACCATCGAAAAAGACGAAAACAGAACAGAAAATTGGTTCTATACTTTTTAGTCTACCCCAAAATTTTTATACATGACCTAATTCAGAAGGAAAATAAGGATGAATTTTTCAAGGACATTTTCCAGATTCTGAGAACTCAAAATGCTAAATACGGTAGCAAACAATATAGTTAGAACACCCATAATATCTTAAAACGGGTGGTACTGTTGTATGTGGGACATAACAAGTCACGAACCGATTCCAGAAAGTTATCGTACCGAGGTAGACTCCAAATACCAAATTACAGCCAAATATTGACCGATATCATTGTACAGGGTGAGATGAAAAAACTGCAACCAATTTCAGGCTGCTGTCATTTCTAGGCCACTGGTCCGGCAGCTGTTAAAATTATTGGAGTGACAAAAAGTGCAATAACTTACACCGCAACAAAAAAGAGAAAGAAAATAGACTCAAATGAGCTAAAGAGTTGCTTCGCTTGGCCGAAAGTGGTGAACTGCCGAATTTGGTTTTCTCCGATGAGAAAACATTCGTTGTCCAGCAGTTTTTAAACAAACAAAATGATCGTGTTTACTTGCCAAAGAGATCAGCTGAAAATGTGCAACTTCGGTTGGCCACCAGAACTCAAGCGCCGGCCATGGTGATGGTGTGGACAGCCATAACAGCCGATTTTTGCTCTCCGCTCGTATTAATCGACCGTGGCATTAGAATAAATGCCAAATATTATCGCGAAAATATTCTGGAGAGTGTATTAAAGCCTTGGACACGCAAACATTTTTTTGCCGCAGACCTTGGACATTCCAACAGGAATGTGTGCATTTAGCACGCGCCACCCAAGAATAGTTGCAAAATGAGGTTCCTCGCTTCAATTCCAGCGCACAATGGCCACCAAAATCACCGGATATCAATCCGTTGGACTATTGTGTGGAGTATTTTTGGAAAGCAAGGTTGCCACAAAAAATGCCAAAGTGTCAATCACCTCAAGCAAGCGCTTCGCCGGGAATGGACCAAAATACCGCAGAGCAACATTCGGGCAGCGTATGACGGTTTCTTTGGCCGTTTGAAGGCCATAATTCGTGCCAAAGGTGACAAATTAGAACAAATCTGAACTTATTCTAAAATTTGATGCCATTTCAGACATTTTTTGCTTTCATTGAACATAATTTAAACAAGTAAGCAAAGGCTATAGCCGTGCGCGGCCGACCATGTGATATCCTACAACACTACAATATGTTAGAAGCCTCCTTGTGTCGAAAACCATTTGGAAGATTTCGCCTTTGAAATTATATGATGGAACACCCAGATATTACTCTTAGCATTTCGACCTGGGAAATTTGCTGTGCTCTCTCCTCAGGCGTGTCAATTGGCTTCCATTGTGTGATCAGGAATTTTTTCTGTTTTTGGTTCATTTGAGACCCTAAATATTTTGCGATCATCTCCAAAAACAAGAGGCTCCTCTGAATCTCCAAATTTAGATTCATCTATATGATTTGCTTGTCTACGATTTTTGGCTATATTCGTCAAAGAAATAAGTGTATTTAAAAACAGAAGATCACCTTTTGTGTATTTCGAACATCACCTGTAAGTAATGTTGGTATTTTTTTTCACACAAAAGTAGTGACCCATCCTACCCACTCACACAAAAGTAGTGACCCATCCTAACTTAATGCGAGATTTCATGTCCTTTGGTTTGTATTTGCGACCTTTGTAACGGCTGTAATATCAGAAACATTTTTAGTTGTTGATCCATTTCAATAGGCCTAGCCCTTCTGACCCTAAATCTACCCTTGTGAAAATCGGGCGATAATTGCAATCTGTTTATAATAACCCCAACCTGTGTTGTAAGGTGAACAAATATTACAAAATACACACTTCAATGTTATAAGTCAAATTGGAAAAATTGCATGCGATTAAAAATATGAAAAAATAAAAAATTTCACAAAATCTATGTTAACATCATTACTGACATCTTTTTATGCAATTTTTTGAGATTTTATACTTTTACGTCAAGAGGTCATTCTAAATTGTTAAAATCGGTCCAGCCATTCTTGAGATATAAACATTCTTGCTAACATCCCCTTCCTTTGTATATATTGTATATATTTCGATGAAGATGAAGAATGAAACTGGAATACTTTGGTCGACTATATCTGGTACCTCACGCACATTTTAACATTTTCTAAAAATTATTACATGTCACTCATATGAAGCGATGAAAGAAGTGGATATAGTCCAAACCTGGCTCGTCGCAATATTTATATCATATTTATCAAATGGACAGTATTGGTCCATTCCATTGGAACTTACTTCATAGAGGGTCAACAGTTTGAATAATCAATAGAGAAGTCACAATATCTATTTAAATAATCGAAAATCGGCTGCGGGTATACCTCTGTGGGCAAAACCGACTGATACATTTTATTTTTTTTTTTTTTTTCTGATAAAGTTCGAATATGGACTTTACAACTTCTTTTAATCTATTTTGTATTAATCTTTTTCCATTTCCTATACGCTTATTGTTTGGCTTATCCTTGAAAACAATGTTCCAAAAAATTACTGATTAATTCTCAGAAAGTTCGAGTTCGGTTGATCCTCAAAAAAATCAATGATTTTTGTTCGGTTTGTCAAAAATATGTAAAAATCCAAAATCCTAGTCGCTTTAGCCTTCCTTTTTCCGCATTTGAGGCCTTCCTGTCGCTATGGAAAATCTTGTGGTCTTCTATTTGCTGTAGAAGATCTGGAGGTATTCTATTGGCCATAGATAACTGTAGGTTTTCTATTGGCCATAGACGACCTTGAGGTTTTCTAGTGGCCATAGAGGACCTGAAGGTCTTCTATTGGCCATAGAGGATCTGAAGGTCTTCTATTGGTCATAGAGGACCTGAAGGTATTTTATTGACCATAGAGAACCTGAAGGTCTACTATTGGCTATAGAGGACCTGAAGGTCTTCTATTGGCCATAGAGGACCTGAAGGTCTTCTATTGGCCATAGAGGACCTGAAGGTCTTCTATTGGCCATAGAGTACCTGAAGGTGTTCTATTGGCCATAGAGGATCTGAAGGTCTTCTATTGGCTATAAAGGATCTGAAGATCTTCTATTTGCTGTAGAGGATCTGAAAGTCTTCTATTGGCTATAGAAGATCTGAAGGTCTTCTTTTGGCCATAGATGACCTGAGGGTCTTATATTGGCCATAAAGGACCTGAAGGTCTTCTACTGGAACGTAAATGCATTTGCAAAAGAGTCAATGTCGTCTTTTGAGTTCATATGGTCCATAGTCCGATTATAAAGTATTTATTCAAATATCCCCAGCTAACCATCTTCGGTATTTCCATTAAATGCACCAAGTCTCATATAAATACAAAGTGTTCATTCGATCGATCCGTCGTTTATTTTTTAGTTTTGTTACAGTTTACATATTTTATTGTATTTATATAGTCTTTAAATGTTTATTGCACTTTAATGGGATTTCGTTTTTGCAACTCGTTGCTGCTTCGCGTATTTGTAGTTTTTCCCCCCACTGCAACCTTACAGCGGTGGTACAAATTTTGTATGTGTGTAATGTTTATATGGTGGATTTTTTTCAACCTCTGACCGATTTTTTACACATTCGTGTGTATGTGTGTATTTGTAATTCGCTATGTTTATCAGACTACATCAGTTTTCAAGTGTGTGTGTGTGCGTGTGAGTGGTCGTGTATGTTAGACTCAGCATGCACATCCTTTGTATTCATTTAAGCCACACACACACATATACACCGACACAAGCATACCATTACCATTTCCATTGCATGGTGCATTGGTACAACTGGACGCTTTACTAGTAAGTTTTTGGTTTTTATCTGATTCTATTTTTTTTTGTTTTCTTTGGCGCTGTTGTAGTCACTGCCATTGTTTTTATTGTTGCTGTTGTATTTTTTTTTTTTTTTTTTGTTATTATTGCTGTTGTTGTTTGGCGGTTGTGCTGATGGTGTTATTCTATGGCTTTTATTATGTTAAAGCATCACGGGTTTTAACAACATTTGTAAACACACAACCCATAACAACTTCACACAATGCAACACATCCGTTCATATGTATGTACTTACAGATATGTGTGTACGTATGTATGTCATTGTTTTAGTAGTGGTGAAGGTGGTCATTGCATAAAAAATTGTTGTTAAGGAATATACTCAAATATTTGATTCAAAAACAAAGAAAGAAAAAAAAAACAACACAACCTGCATGAATTAAATACTGCAGAGATTCGTAAAAAATGGGAATATATGCAGAACGAAAAAAATCGTGTTTAAAAATTACCACTACAAATGTATATTTATTTTTAGTTATTTATTTGTTTTATCAAATTCAATGACCGGTTTTATTTAAATGTATTTGAGTAAATTTTATTAGTTTTTCATGATGTTGAGTAGACGGCAATTTTATTGATCAACTATCATATTCAATAACAATATAATTTAAAATTGGAACTTCAAAATGTTAAATAAAAGAGAAATAAAGGTGAATGTGCAAGTTCCAAACCCGCCGTATGGACTTCCTGTGGTCCAAATTCTGCTAAGTAGATTTTGAGCTGAAATTTATTTTTGCACAAAAAACGAACAACAATATTATTCAGCAAAATGCTACAAGCACTTAAGTTTGTTGTCTGCAAATTGAACACCTGAAAATAAACTTTAATTTACAAAATGACACTGCAGGTCAATTTATTTATAAATTCGAATATTATTTTCTTGGATCTGGCGATCTGCATAATAAATTTCAACTTCAAGAAGAAGAGTAATTTTTTCTTGGTGGTAATGGGACCTAATCGATGAATTATTTATCGTGTTCGATAATATCTAGGGGTTTAAATGGACCTGATTTTGCAGTTGTTCTATAGGTCGCAAATATAGACCAATCGACGAAATTTAGTATGGGGCTAGAATTTAGGGCTGGTCAGAAGCCTACCATTTTCTTAGGTCATCGGACAGTATTAAGCGGGTAATATATAACTTAACTTTTACGTAAAAAATACGAAAATTTCCACTAAACCGCGAATCCTTTTGACCGTTACTTTGATACTCATATCCAAGACATCGCACCTACAAGGTGAGATGAAAAAACTAAAACCAACTTCAAACTGCTGTCATTTCTACGCCACTCGTCCGACAGCTGTTAAAATTATTCCTGCGTAAAAAAGCATATTGGTGAGAATCGTCCAGAAAAAAAATTATTCGTGATGGAATTCAAGCGTGATAGTGTGATTTCTTTATATTTGGCTAGAAAACCACAAGTGGCTATCGTTAGAGCACTCCAGTATTTAAATGTGAATAAATCTTTTGTGTCTCGTACCATCGCTCGTTACCGTGAAACTTGTAGCGCAGAAAGAAAATATACTCTTTCTTCGCTCTCTGATCGTATCAATCAACCCTGGCATCAGAATAAATGCCGAATATTATCGCAAAAATATTCTGGAGAATGTTTTAAAGCACGCAAACATTTTGGCCGCAGACCTTGGACATTCTAAAAGGACTAAGCACCATCGCACTCAGCACGCCCCACCCAAGAATGGTTACAAGCTGAGGTTCCTCGCTTGCCACCAAAATCTCCGGATACCAATCTGTAGGACTATTGTGTCTGGAGTATTTTGGGAAGCTAGATTGGCACTAAAAAAATACCAAAGTGTCGATCACCTTAAGTAAGCGCTTCGTCGGGAATGGGCCAAAATACCGCAGAGCAACATTTGGGGAAGCGTGTGACGGTTTCATTGACCGTTTGAAGGCCATAATTCGTGCCAAAGGTGACCATTTCGAAAAAATCTAAACTTATTTAAAAATTTGATCCAATTTCGACATTTTTTGCTTTTATTCAATAAAATTTAACAAATTTTAAAATTATGGCAGTTGACTTTGCTGCAGTTTTTTTATATCACCCTGCTTATCTGAGTTTTGCTACAATCTCTACATAATTGAATCTCCAGATATTTCGGATACATAATATCTGGAGATTCAATTATGTTGAGATTATAGCAAAACTCAGACATGTTTCAAATTTGGTAATTAAAGTTCCTGATGGGTACAACAGACTATGACAGCGAATTGCATATGAAGGTCCAACTTTTCGTATAGCCCCATATAACGGTACCTCCCTTTATTGTTGGCCTATGACAACAATTCAGTTCACCATAGGCTCCAATATAACGGTAACTCCCTATTTTTTACGATTTTAGCACTTTTTTTGGATGAGCTTTTTCGCTTTTTTAACAAGATATTTAAAGGTCTAAAATGATAAATGATCCTTGAAAATGAAGAATATTGCTTTAAAATATTGTTACTTAGTTAACATTATGGCCTTATTTGTCCTGAAAAATTAAAGGACACATTCATTGATTTGATTGTCCTTAAAAAATATTTTATAAAAATTCCACAATTTATAGCCTTTAAGATAAGAATTCAAATCTGCCATGAACCCCAAATGCAAAGTTTCAGCTTATTTCATTAAAAATTGTGGTAAAAACGTTCAAAATACCAAAAATCTAGAGTTACGTTCAAAAATCTTAAAAAATAACATGTATGCATCTAAAACCCCTAAAAATTACAAAAATTCAAATTTCAATATCTGTGAAATTTTTTCTTAAAATATCCACGTATTTATAGATGTACTTTAAACAAATTTTCAAAAAAATACTTTTAAAATATCCACGCATTTGGTGATGCACTTTAAAAAACAATCTTCAAAAAAATATTTGTCTTATTGACATTTTGTAAAATGTGGATCGATTATTCCTTAAAAAATCAAGTTTGTAGATTGGATCAGATTATCAAAACCAAACATGTAGACCCCAAGACTTTTGAAAAAAATTAAGTTAATGGAATAGAAGGATATTGAATAAATCAAGATTATGGATCTGACTTCTCTCAAATAATTTGTGAACATGGTACTATTTGTATTCTTAAAATACGCCTTCTTGAAAATTTCGCCTTAAAACTCCCTTCCACTCAAAATGTGATTCTTTTGCATTGTGCCTCTTGTCGATCGATCTGTAATTTTAAACTTAAATTCATGAAAAAATCAATGTTTTTTTTTTTTTTTTGCTTGCTCAATAAAAATATTGTACATACAAGTACAAAATTCCAAAATTTCTAGGGTATCTCGACGCAAAGCGCTACATACCCTCAAATTGCAAAGTGTCTTGCTGAAAAGTATGGTCGTACGGCAAAGTGTCTTGCTGAAAAGTATGGTCGTACCGCAAAGTGTCTTGTTAGAAAGTACAGTCGTATCGCAGTGTCTTGTTAATAATTGTGGCGGTATTGCAAAGTGTCTTGTTAGAAAGTACAGTCGTATCGCAGTGTCTTGTTAAAAAGTTTGGTCGGATCGCAAAGTGTCTATTTTCAAATTATCGATTTTTTGGACCCGGAAAGGCAAGAATGTCAGCTATGACAATCACAAAAAACTCAAAATGTTACAAATTTTCAATCACGCAATAATAAAGCTGTAAAATATTCATAAAAAATCCTCTAAAATAAGTTTGGAGGTCCTTGATAAATATTCATAAAAACCCTCCACAATAACTTTGGAGATCCTTAGAAAATATTCTCACAAAATCCACGAGAATAGGTCCGAAATTCTGCACAAATAAACAGTTTAATGGTCCTTGGAAAATACTATTTTAAAATTCACGAATATTGGATTAAAAGTACTTATAAATAAAAAAAATATGTATGGTCGTATCGCAAAGTGCCTTGTTAAAAAGTATGGTCGTATCGCAAAGTGTCTTGTTAAAAAGTATGTTCGTATCGCAAAGTGTCTTGTTAAAAAGTATGGTCGTATCGCAAAGTGTCTTGTTAAAAAGTATGGTTGTATCTTGCTGAAAAGTATGGTCGTACCGCAAAGTGTCTTGCTGAAAAGTATGGTCGTTCCGCAAAGTGTCTTGTTAAAAAGTATGTTCGTATCGCAAAGTGCCTTGTTAAAAAGTATGGTCGTATCGCAAAGTGTCTTGTTAAAAAGTATGTTCGTATCGCAAAGTGTCTTGTTAAAAAGTATGGTCGTACCGCAAAGTGTCTTGCTGAAAAGTATGGTCGTACTGCAAAGTATGGTCGTTCCGCAAAGTGTCTTGTTAAAAAGTATGTTCGTATCGCAAAGTGTCTTGTTAAAAAGTATGTTCGTATCGCAAAGTGTCTTGTTAAAAAGTATGGTCGTATCGCAAAGTGTCTTGTTAAAAAGTATGGTTGTATCTTGCTGAAAAGTATGGTCGTACCGCAAAGTGTCTTGCTGAAAAGTATGGTCGTACTGCAAAGTATGGTCGTATCGCAAAGTGTCTTGTTAAAAAGTATGGTCGTATCGCAAAGTGTCTTGTTAAAAAGTATGGTCCTATCGCAAAGTGTCTTGTTAAAAAGTATGGTCGTATCGCAAAGTGTCTTGTTAAAAAGTATGGTTGTATCTTGCTGAAAAGTATGGTCGTACCGCGAAGTGTCTTGCTGAAAAGTATGGTCGTACTGCAAAGTATGGTCGTACCGCAAAGTGTCTTGCTGAAAAGTATGGTCGTATCGCAAAGTGTCTTGTTAAAAAGTATGGTCGTATCGCAAAGTGTCTTGCTGAAAAGTATGGTCGTTCCGCAAAGTGTCTTGTTAAAAAGTATGGTCGTATCGCAAAGTGTCTTGTTAAAAAGTATGATCGTATCGCAAAGTGTCTTGTTAAAAAGTATGGTCGTATCGCAAAGTGTCTTGTTAAAAAGTAAGGTCGTATCGCAAAGTGTCTATGGTCAAATTATCGATTTTTGGACCCTGATTTTTTTTTTATTAGACCTCTAAAAGAAGGTATAAGCATTGTAGCATTTTAGAAAGGTAAGAATGTCAGCTACATCTTGGCATCAATTTTGTTGACCCCCGTATTGGACCCTTTTTCGACTTTTTGGGGTCCAAAAAAAAAACGATGATTTGACTATAACTTCCGAATTGCTTATAATTAACCCCATCATGTGACCAATTGATGGATAGGCATTTTCGTTTACTTATTTTCAAGCGGTAACTATACTGTATATAACGTTGAAAGTGGATACGGGTCTAGCCAGGGTAAAAATATCTACTTCTTGAAAATAATTCGAAAAAATCGAAGAGTTTTTACAGAAGTAGAATCATTTAAAGCTGTGCTAATCTAGTTCATAGTTCAGAACACCAGTTCCTAAAGAATGAGTGATATCATAAATTTTCGAAATTACATATCACTCATACGCATAGTTTTCATACAAACAGCGGTAGTCCACGGAACTAGATAAGGAATTATTTCCAAGGACTCCGTTCGCGTGTATGAAAACTTTACGTATGAGTGACATAAAATATAGGAAATATATGAAATCACTTATACGATTAGGAACCGGGTTACTCAACTAATCTATTTTTCATGCAACGCTTTCTTTCCATTCTCCACATATGAATGTGTGTATAAGTGGCAACATTATTTCTTCGAATATTTATACAAATCCACACATGATAATCTTGTAATTGAAAATTTAGTTTAAACAGAACTGTTTCCTATAATCAGATTTACTAACTGACACACGAACGATAGCAAAAAATTATGCTTCGAAATGTATTCACTTGAACTTGTCTTCCCCGAAAAAAACTGAATTCCATTCAGTGTTGGTTTCTTCTTAACAAGTTGCTACATCTTTTTCTCTTTGTTTTGTTTTAAACAATTCCATAGAATTTTATACAATTTGCAGTAAATTTTTAGTAGAACTCAAATATTTTTCTTGCAAGTAAATTGGATTTGCAACGGATTGGTGGTGGTGGTGGTGCCGCGTTTGTCGAAAGAAAAAGTGAAAATGCGTGTTAAACAGGAAATAAGAATGGATGCAAAGAAAATTAAAACAATTTTTCGAACATCATTTCTGTGAAAACACGAACGAAGCGAAAGAAAAGAGAGGGGAACACTTTTTTTTATGTTGCCAAGAATGGCGTAGATTTTGACCGCAATGTAAACAATGTTGTGCGTAGCTGTAATATTTTGGTTGAAGGAGGGAGGTAACAAAAATATTGGCTAAGAATAGTAATGCATCATATTTAGGAGGTAGGTTACCAAAACTCCTATTTAATAGACATAGATTTTCCTCGAAAAATATTAATTTTCCAATATTCGACCCGAATGTAGGATATTGATCTGAATTATATATTATTTTAATATTATACCCTCCACCATACCATGGAGAATACACCGAATTCCTCATTCCGTTTGTAAGTCATTGAAATAATAATTTTAGACCTAACCAAATATATATATATATATATATATATATATATATATATATATATATATATATATATATATATTTCATCAGCATAAAATTTAGCCATGTCCAATTTAGACGATTTAGCCTTGTCCGACCATCTGTTCGTCTGTTGTAATAACGCTAAAGTCAAAACGAATTCAGATAGGTAGATAAAATTTTGCACAGATCAGTCTTTTGTCTGCAGGCAGGTCAAGTTCGAAGAAAGGCTATATCGGACCACGATACCGTATAGCCTCCATATAAGGGTACCCCCGATATTCGGTATTTTGATGATTTTAGCCACAATTCACACAATCAATGTCTTAAAATCCGCAAAAGGAGTTCCATCTGAGTACATTACCCCCTGGAGAAGAATTGTCTACATACGTCCACGTTTTAGTATAGCACCCATTTAACGGTACCCCAAATATTCGGAACTTTCATGATTATAGCGATATTCGGTATTACAGGTTAGCTTTGAAGTTCGAAATGGGTACTTCAACCTGTGACGGAAAATTTCCTATTCCAAATTTCATCAAGTCTTCGTATAGCTCTAATATAAAGGTATTCATTTGACAAGTATTTTTGGACGGAATTTGTTTTGAAAAATTTCAGGTTCCTCCCGAATAGTAAAGAGTATAAAAAGTTCGGCCCGGCCGCTTTTTAATAGTTTTTATACCCTACACCAAATAGTGGCAAGGGCATTATGTCTTTGTGCATTTCTTTGAAACATGTAGAAGGAAGCGAGATAGACCTATGGCTACTATTGAGGATCTTCATAGAATCACTTTCTGAGTCGATTTATACATGTCAGTCCGCCTATACTTTTGTGAACAAAATACAGGTCGCATTTATTATCCGATCGAGATGAAATTTTCCAAACAGTATTTGATTGGACGAAGCCTATTGAAATTGGTGAGAATAGGTTCAAATTTAGATAGAGCTGCCAAATAGCCAATATCAGTCCAACTGACCTGAATTTTTGCACATCCTAAGAGCAAGTAAATTAAATTCGGAAAAATTCGGTTCAGATATAGCAATAGCTCCCATATATATGTTTCATCCGATTTGGAGTTGTAAGTCCAGCACATTCATAATATGCACTTCATAAGAATACCGCTCAGAAATAAGTGTTAAAAATTTTGTCAAGATCGGTTCAGATTTGTATATATCTCCCAAATACAAGGTGAGATAAAAAAACTGCAACAAAGTCAAACGCCATAATTTTTAAAACTTTTTTTAAATTTTATTGAATGAAAACAAAAATTGCCGGAAGTAGCATCAAATTTTAGAATAAGTTTAGATTTGTTCGAATTGTTCACATTTAGTACGAATTATGGCCTTTAAACCGCCAATGAAACCGTCACACGCTGCACGAATTAGTGCCAACCTCGCTTTCCAAAATACTCCAGACACAAAGCCACCAACAGATTGGTGTCCGGAGATTTTGTTGGCCATTGTGCGCTGGAAATGAAGCGAGGAACCTCAATTTGTAATCATTCTTGGGTGGCACTTGCGGAGTGCAATGGTGCTGAGTCCTATTTGAATGACCAAGGTCTGCGGCCAAAATGTTTGCGTCCCAAGGCTTTAATACATCCTCCTGCATATTTTCGCGATAATATTCGGCATTTATTCTGATAGCACAGTCGACTAATACGAGCGAAGAGCGACCATCGGCTGTTATGGCGGCCCACACCATCACCATGTCCTATTTGAATGTCCAAGGTCTGCGGCCAAAATGTTTGCGTCCCCAAAACTTTAATACACCCTCCTGAATATTTTAGCGATAACATTCGGCATTTATTCTGATGCCACGGTCGATTAATACAAGCGGAGAGCGATCATCAGCCGTTATGACGGCCCACACCATCACCATGGCTGGCGCTTGAGTTCTGGTGGCCAACCGAAGGTGCACATTTTCGGCAAGTAAACACGATCGTTTTGTTTGTTTACAAACTGCTGGACAACGAATGTTTTCTTATCGGAGAGGAGAAAACCAAATTCGGCAGTTCACCACTTTCGGCTAAGCTAAGCAACTCTTTAGCTCTTTTGAGTTTATTTTCTTTCTGGTGCGGTGCGGTGTAAGTTCTTGCACTTTTTAGAATTTCAATGGCTTTACCCCGAGCTTATTTTTCAATATTTGCCGAATGGAATATTACGATATGTTCAGCTCACGAGCCATTTTCCGGCCACTGCGACGTGGGTTTCAATCAAGTCGCTTCTTTACTTTTCGATGTTGTTGTTTTCTTCCGTCCACTTCCTTGACGTCGGGCTACACTACCAGTGTCACGGTAATGAGCGATGGTACGAGACGCAAAAGATTTATTCACATTTAAATGCTGGAGTGCTCTAACGATAGCCACTTGTGGTTTTCCAGTCAAATATAAAGAAATCACACTATCACGCTTGAATTCCATCACGAATAACTTTTTTTTCTGGAAAATTCTCAGCAAAATGCTTTTGTAAGCTTGTAAACAAGATAATGAGCTGTCACTGGAATAATTTTAACAGCTGTCGGACGAGTGGCTTAGAAATGACAGCAGTCTGAAGTTGGCTGAGTTTTCCCATCTCACCCTGTATATTAATGCAACCATATATGTATATTTTGGATATTTTTTTTTAATATTTTACTTCGCACCCTCATTGCTTCTCTTCAGAAACTCCTCTCCTATTTTCCACTTAATTTTAATTTTTTATTATTACTTTAAGTGTTTAATTTCTGTTCTTTTATTTTCGTTTATTTTACTTCACAGGAAAGAGAGCTTAAAAGAAAATGTTCTTTGGTTTTGTCTGAGTTTGCAGTTGCCGCACCTTCCCTTCCCTTCACCCAACACTTTCAAGGTATTTACACACTTTGGATTGTGTTCTGAGACTTTTCTTAATCTCATTGTCTACTCTGGTGAAATCTTTTTTCTTTACTTCACTTTTTCACTAAAATATTTTGCCATCCACGAAAATGTGTGGCTGCAGTGTTTGCATGCGCGATATTTGCTAATTTTTGTTCGTTCGTTCGTTCTTTTTGTTAGTCTGCCTTTTTCGGTTAGCTTTTTATTTCCGGCACATTTAGACATAGTTTTTGGTTTAAGTGTATTAAATGTCTGAGTTGTTAAGTTTAAAAAAAAAAAAACAAGTATTTGCTGTGGTTTTTCTGCTGCTAATTTATTCACTTATTCGCCTCAATTACCCGGCGGATAATTAAATGATGTTTTTTGTTTTTGCATATTTCTATAGATTTTTCTGGTGATCTAAGAAAATTTAAAACAAAGAAACAATGTGTTTAAATTTGCTCATAGTGAATTGTTGGACTTGAATCTTTAAAAATCGTTGTCGTAAGATTCTATATGATGATACTGTAAATATCCAGGAACCAAAATGTCCATTCTATGAAAATGTCTAATTGTCAGGCTCGAGCCTAATGACTAGAATTGATACGGATTTCTTTGTCCACTGAGAACTTGCATGATTAAATCGGTCTTAACCTTTAAAGTATCTCAAAAAGATCGAGGTTTATTACATAAAATTATATAACAGGTAAAAATTGATTTTATATTTGGCCGATCTTAACTTGGTATAAGCTTAAATATAATACAAATCTGTGGGCTTAAAAATTTAAAAAATTGGAAGTTACCATTAAATGGTTCATGTCTCAGCACCCGAGCCTATGTTGAATAGATTTGCGTTATTATCGTTACGATTCAGGAATAACAATTTATAATCCACTCGATTGGAAAATAAATAATACCCAAAATTAGGGTCGATACTGAACATTTTAGTTTAGGGTTTTTTTTAGAAAAAAAAAACAACTAATTGGGTTGAAAATTTTGATAAAATTCTTAGAAATACTGCCAATCGGAAGGTAAATAAAAAATTAAGTAAATTTTATTATAACGTTTCTTTTATTCCCTCAGTCTTAAGGTTAAAGAGAGTACATATGATTTGATAATTTAATAATGATTTTAGACCCTTTTTTTGAATGAATATTTTAGGAATCGGGGGGATCTTTGAGCATCTTGATATTTGTAGATCGAATTCGAATATTGTGAATGTGGATCCTCTTCTACATACATTTCTAATAAAAAAACCCTTATCGAAGTGGAATTGAGTATTTGATTTGATTTATACTTTGTGTATTGTAATCAGACCTCCGAAAAAATTGCTCGAATTTGGAGTGCTCCTGGTAGCAGAAAAAAAAAGTAAACTCATATTTTCGGCATCGCTCGAATATGAGTGAGCATATTTTCCTTTTTTTTTTTTTTTTTTTGAGTGACATCGTTCGGTATCGAGAAGATTCTACTTTTACCGAATTCTCTAAGTTTTGTTCAAACCGTTGTTGTATTTCTATGCATGATTATTTTGCTCGCGATTAAGTTTCGCTTCCGAGTGAAAACGAGCAAATCTGTGGTCTGGTTGTAATATTTTTTCGTTTCTTGTGTATGGAGTGATTATAAGTTAAAAAGTATCAGTCGGTTTTTCCAACAGCCTATACCAAACATGTTTTGACTTACAATATGTTTACTTAAAATGTTGACCCTTTATGGAGGAGAAACTGAAGGAGTGGGCCAATATTATTCACTACTCATCTGAACATATTCTGATGAAATATGATGATATGAGATATGTGATATTTTTTGGAAAATTTTGAATTATGCGTGAGGTACAAGATGTATCGGACCGAAATACTGCACTTCTTCTAATACAGATACAAATTTATGTACGTGCAAAATGTAAGGGAAATTGAACATTTATATCCAATTTTATGCGAAATCATAAATTCCGATTAATTACATATTCATATCAGATTTTTGGCTAAGGTGGCAGATGTCTATCTTCTTCACAACAGATTTTTGTTAGCAAAAATATTTGGATGTTTGAAGACAGTTGGATACTTATTTCACGTTTTATGATCGTTTTGTTTTTCATAATTTTGAATAATGATATATCCCATTTCACAGCAGATCTTGGGTTAGTAACAATAATGGCATGTGTGTAATTTGAAGAGAACCGGATGCTTATTTCGGATTTTTTTTATCGTTTTGGTTACTCAAAATTTTGACACTTTGTGGGGGAGGTACCAGAAAAAACGGTCTTTTCTCTACTATCTTTGAAACAGATCTTGTGTTGATAGAAATATTGAGATTAGACAAGTCTGAATGGAATCGGATGCAAATTTCGCCCTAATGAAATTGGTGAGAATATTTTCAAATTTAGATAAAACAACCAAATAACCATCCGACCGAATTCAGCCTAAAAGCAACATGAAATTCGGAGAAATTCGGTTCCCATATATATATTTCATCCGACTTGGAGTTTTAAGTCCATCACACTCACAATATCCACTTCACAAGAATACAGCCCAGACATAAGCGTTTAAAATTTTGTCAAGAAAAGTTCAGATTTGGATATATCTCCCATATACAACGTGAGATAAAAAAACTGCAACAAAGTCATCGCCATAATTTTTACTTTATTTTTTATTTTTTCGGATGTAAATTTCGCATTTTAGGAGTTTCATGGATATTCGAAAATTTGACCCTTTGTTGGGTAGGTAAATTGAAAAGAGCCAGAAGCCGTTTTTTGGGATTTTATGATAGTTTTGCTTATTCAAAACTTCGACCCTTGTGGGGTCTGTACTATCTTTATAACAGACCTTGTGTTTAGGGAAATATTGAGATAGTACAAGCCTGAATAGGATCGGATGTTAATTTCGCGTTTCATAAGCTTTATGGATATTCATAAAATTGACCCTTTCTGGGGGAGGTACTTAATGCAGTGGACCGATATTGACCATTTTCGTACCTGATGTAGCACTGATGGAAATATTATGACTTGTAAAGTTGGAGCAAACTCGGATTATCCTTTCTCTTTTGGTGCAGTTACTTATTTTCTTTAAAAATGTAGACATTTTGTGCGATGTGTGGACACTTACATCACATTTTATAAGAGTAATGATTATTCAAAATGTTGACCTTTTGTGGGGGAGGTACTTGATAGAGTGGACCGTTATTGACCATTTTCGCACCTGACGTAACACTGATGGAAATATATGGACTTGTAAAGTTAAAGCAAAATTGGATTATTCTTTCCCTTTCTGTGCAGTAAATTATTTTCTTTGAAAGTGTTGACATTTTGCGGTCGGATGTGCCGAAATTAAGGTTATTTGGGTTGATATTGGCCATTTGGTGCACAATTAATCCGAAAAAAGTTGAAGATATATATGGGAGCTATATCTAAATTTTAACCGATTCTCACCAATTTCAATAGGGTTTGTTCACAACTTTGTTCACAAAAATACAGGTACAGACGGACGGCCAGATGGACTGACATACAAACATCGACTCAGAAAGTGATTCTATGAAGATCTTCAAAAGTAACTGTGGCTCTATCTCGTGTCTTTTCTCCATGTTACAAACAAATGCACAAAGACGTAATACCCTTACCACTATATGGTGTAGGGTATAATTATTAACAAATTAGTCCTAAATTTGTATAGCCTACGACACTATGTGTTGGGTATAATATTGGTATCCCATATAGGAAAGTATATATGGATCTTCCTATCTTGCCGAGCTCAGTCGATCTAGCTATGTTTGTCCGTCCGTCCGTCTGTTCATGTTGATTTGTAATCACTCTACAGGTCGCAATTATGGCCCAATCTTCACGACATTTAGAATGAAGGTGGGCCTAGGGCCAGAATATTGCTTTTAATCGCATAATATTTAGGGGTTGAAAGGGACCGAAAACTGAAAAATTTCCTGATTTTGCAGTTGATTTAGAGGTCGCAATTATAGACTAATAGCATGTTAGTTAGCATAGAGCTAGAGCTTTAGGCTGGGCAGAAGCCTTCCAATTTCGATGGTAATCGGGTAAAATTTAATGGGTGAAATAGACCATAACATTTGTGTTAAATAAAAGTCAAATTTTCCATTAAACCGCGAAAATTTTTAATGCCGGCGAAATCACAAATAGACGAACAGGTCAATTCTGGCTGGACCGATTTTGACAAACTTTGTCAATTCAGAATGTCCTCTTGACATAAAAGAATAAAATCTAAGAAAATTGCATAAAAAAATATCCGAAATCCACAAAGGGCGAACTTCTAGCGTCTTTATGCTGATTTCGTTGATGAATAAGCCAAATATCGTAGACAAGCAAATCATATAGATGAGTCTAAATTTGGAGATACTGAGGGGTCATTGATTTTGATTGCAAAATCTTTTGCGGTTCAAGTGAAGCAAAAAAGTGCTTCGTGACATAATTTCAAAAGCGAAATCTTTTAAAATGGATTTGGACATAAAGGGGCTTCTAACATATTGTAGTGTTGTAGGGTATCACATGGTCGGCTCCGCACGACTATAGCCTTTGCTTACTTATTATAGATGACGTTAGTTTATATTTCTTAGCGGCTTGAATTCCCTCCTCGTTTATTACAAACAAAAAAAAGCAACAATATAAACGATACAAATATGATACCAACGCAATGGGGACAATGACAGTAGCGAAATATCCTTCCTTTCTTCTTATTGCTGAAGACTTCGCTCTTTTCTTATCATTCACTGTCTCCCAATGGAAGGCAAATTGCGGCTTTGTCAAAAGGAAAACTTCATTCCGCACACACAGCCCCAGCCATAAAATACTACAATGAATTGCAGGAAGACCCACATACACACACACACGGCATTCAGCTAAATCCGAAGTGGTGTCATTCAAATCTGTCAAAAGACAAATTTGCATTGAGTGTTGCAGTGATTGGTTTCATTGAGGATTGCAATGTTGCAAATGGGCATGTGTGTGCGTCGCATCATGCCAGATGGAACTACACATGTCGGTCGTTGTTTTGTTCTTTACGAAGTTTGTTTAAACCGCACACACACGAGCATTGTTTACATTTTCCTATGTAAAAATGATATTCAAATTGTAAGGATGTGCATGACAGAAAATACGTGCATCTTGGTCAATTTTCTTTTTTGCTCCTTTAGTTGTATCATGCCAAAGTTTTTTTTTTCGTTTTTCATTTCAAACAAAAGTTCAACTCAATTTCAATCGATCACTTGTCAAAGTCAACAAATAATAGTAATGTGCTTTTAAAGTGTGTATGGGTGTGTGAGAGTGAGCAGTTTTATTCTTTCTTTCGTTTGAATTGTTAGATTGTCTGTTTGGATTTGGCCTGCATATCGGTAGTCTTCTTCCTGTTTCGCATTGAGTTCTTGGTAATCTTTGTGATTGCATTGCAATATTGTGAAACATGTTGCAATACATGTTTGACATATGTAAATTGTTCAATAAGTTTTATTTCCAAGAAAACGATTTGTTTATCGTAATCTATTTTGACGTTGCTGAGAATTTGAAAGGGTCTTGCTCTATGATATTAGCAGCATTTGCAAATATTCAAGGAAATCACTTAGGTTTGCGGGATAGAGACATAAAAAATATGAAAAAAATATAAGGAATGAGTTTTTTCAATGAATGATGGTCAGTTTTTTTACCTTCCACCATAGTATGGAGGGTATATTAAGTTTTTATTTTTACGAACCTTTTCTACCTCCTTATTGTACCATGAGTATAAGTATTGAATTTAACCTTTGTGGGGGAGGTTCCAGATACGATGGGTCGATACCTATCATGTCCACACCAGATCTTGCGTTTGTAGAAATATTGCAATGTTTCAAGTTTGGGAAGAATCAAATTAAATCCAAAAAAAGTGAAACCTTTCTGGGGAAGGTACCAGAAGGAGTGGACCGATGTATTCCACCATAACACTAGATCTTGTGTTGTATAAGAAAGTGTTGGGATGTGTGAAGTTTGAAAAAAATCGGATACTGATTTCGCGTTTTATAAGAGACATAAATATTCAATATTTTGACCCGTTGTGGGGTAGATACCGGAAGGAGTGGTCTGATACACTATAGATTCACATATTATCTTGTGTTGATAGCAATATTGCGATGTGTTGAGTTTAGGAATCGGACGTTAACATCGCGTTTTGCGAGCTTCACGGTCATTTGAAATGTTGACCCTCTGTGAGGCAGCTAAAATAATTAGTGGTCCGACCTACTCCATCATCATAAAATTCAAAATAATTTGACTTATATTTCACATTTTATAAGCGTTGAGATTATTCAGAATTTTGTACCTTTGTGAAATAGAGACCAGGGCCCCAATTCTTGTTCTATGAAAATGTGAAATGAAAACTTTTATAAAGGAAAGAAATGTCAAATGAAAAATGTTATAAAGATAATATTTTTCATTTCATATTTTCATAGAACATGAATCCAGCCCCAGCTCAGATATTAATATTAGAAATTGTCACATTTGAACAAAATCGGGTGATCCTTTCTTTTTCTACGAGGTAAATTATTTTCTTTTGTGGGAATGTATCAGAAGGAGTAAACCAAACTCGATCTAAGTAGGGGACATTTGTAAGTTTATTTATGTATGCAGAATCGGATTTCTCCGAAAAGTAATTTTTAGTATTAAAATATTTGGAAATTTAGCATTTTTCAGCGAAAAGTTATTATCCATTTCAACCACAAAATATTAATATGTCATCATCCAGGATGTGAGGCCCCTTCCATATTCTTAACTTCAAGCCCCTTCATCAATTGATTCATAATTGTGACATGTAGAGAAGGCTCCTAGAGGATAATTCTTTTTCTGCTCAGTCTCATTGCTTTAATATTTTGTGAATACCTCTTGAACCGAAAAACTCTAAGTTTTACCTTCATTAAAATAGCAGGCCATTCGGAGATATTGATTCCGATCAATTTGCTTAAATTCAATAACCGTTGTTTTTTTTTTCTTTCTTGCGGCAAGACGTCTAAACTCAATTCAAAATTTCCTCGAATTAAGTTTAGTCTACAAAGTATAGAGAACATATTTTGGTCGACAATTTTAACACTCGATCGGATCAAGAGAGGGTCTTTAAAAAACAGGTTAAAATTTCCTTTTAAGGGGATCCTAGCAAGTCAAGTCCCACGAAGTTATTTGTTATACAATTTTACTATAGATCCTTGAAGACGTCATGGGTCTTAATCTTACCTAAACGCCACGACGAGTTAACGCTGTGTGAATTTGTTCAAAAAATGTCCAACAAATAATCGATTTAGAAGGATGACGTCAAAGACAAAAATATCTCTCATCAAATTTTATTATAAGTCAATAAGAAATGAAATCTCCAAATTTAGACCCATCTACATAATTTGCTTGTCTACGATATTTGTCTATATTCGTCAACGAAATCGGAATAAAAAAACCAGAAGTTCGCCTTTTGTGTATTTCGGATATCATCTGTAAGTAATGTTGGTATTTTTTTCACACAAAAGTAGTGGTCTACTTTCTACCCGCTGTCCTAAACTCTAACTTTATGCGAGATTTCGAGTCCTTTGGTTTCTATTTGAGCCCTTCTAGGCCTAACCCTACCCTTGTGAAAATTTTCGTGAGGACCTGTGTTGTAAGTTGAAAAATATTACAAAATATACACTTCAATATTATAAGTCAAATTGAAAAAATCTTACGCGATAAAAAATATGAAAAAAAAAAATTAAAAATATGTCACAAAATAATACAAAATCTATATTAACATCATTACTGGCATATTTTTCTGCGATTTTTTTAGATTTTATACTTTTATGTTAAGAGGGAATTCTGAATTGACAAAATTTGTGAAAATCGGTCCAGCCATTCTTGAGATATAAGCATTCTAGCTAACATCCCCTTCCTTTATATATACACATTGTATATATATTCGCTATATATATCCGATATATTGACTACGTCATCACGTAACGGTCAGAATTGACAAGTTCTTCTATTTGTGATTTCTCCAGCATGAAAAATGTTCGCGGTTTAATGGAAAATTTGACTTTTGTTTAACACAAATTTTATTGCCTATTTTACCCACTAAATATTACCCGATGACCATCAAAATTAGAAGGGTCCTGCCCAGTCCTACGTTCTAGCCCCATGCTAACTTCCGCGTCGATTGGTCTATAATTGCGACCTGTAGAGCAACTACAAAATCAGGAAATTTTTCAGTTTTTGGTCCATTTCAACCCCTAAATATTATGCGATCATCTCTAAAAGCAATAGGCTTCTATCCTGGCCCTATCCCCACCTCTATTCTAAATTTCGTGAAGATCGGGCCATAATTGCGACCTGTAGAGTGATTACAAATTAACATGAACAGACGGACGGACGGACGGACATACATAGCTAGATCGACTCAAACGAAATAGGAAGATCTATATGTACTTTCCTATGTGGGAAACCAATATTTCGAGGTGTTACATAATTTTTGGCCCAATCTAACTTTAACACTATGTGTTGAGGGTATAAATATCCACAATGAAACAAAGTTTACTTATAATTGAAATAATTTAAAAAAAAATTTCTGATCGGAAAATTGGAAACAAATCGGTTATTGTTTTAAGAGTTATCTTGGCGCCAGCGGTTTACTGATCGACATTGAACATCCTGAAACCCTTTATTTTTAAATGAAAACTTTTTGACAGTATCATTTAAAACATGCGCTCAGTAGAATGAGCATTATCAAGTACGCATCGTTTTGCTTCATTTAAGAAACCAATCAAATTTTTCTAAATTCACTTAATTACACACTTCCAATTACCCTGTGATGATACTGTCAGTTTCAATACCGCTATTTCCTCCTCCCTCGCTGCTGTATTTACAATCTCCACCTAATAAATACCCAACAAATTGCACGCCTCTATCTATGACAGATCAAACAAATTTCACCCAACATTTGCAATTGTGCAACTCATTGCTCATCCGCACTGCAACCATCCATCTCGGGGCACGCTTTGTTGAACATCAATTTTTATGCGCTGCCAAAAGCCACAATGACTGAAGAAGCAGTAACGAAGAACTCTTGAGAAGAGGCAAAAACAAAAACAACTCAACCCAACTACAACTATAAGAAGCCAACAATCAGATGAAAATCGTTAAGGATTCCGTAAAACATAACACCCATCATCCTGCATCAGCATTCAGTATTTGCTGAAGGATTTTCGTGGATGATACTTCTGCTATTTGTGTCTTATCCAGCAGCAGCATAAACAGTAGCTCGTTTACAGCAGCACTTCATGGCAAAATGTTTAGACACGGACTTAACTCTTGTTCTGAAAGTATTTGCTGCTTGGAGAAAGAGCGGGAAAGGGAGAGGGGAAGAGAGAGAGAGTGAAGAGGAAAACAGTTCAAAGTTAGATGCGAACTTGACTTGGTGGATATGGTTTAGATGCCAGGGTAGTTTTTTTTATATTTTAAGCAAGTTTCAGGGCACAAAGACGAAGGAGGTGTAAGAGTAATAGTTTGATTTGTGTACCTCTCCCATCCTGCCGCATACAAGTGGTATCTGTTGTGGTAGCAGCGTTAGTGGTGTTGATGCTGATGCTTTTCTTTTAACTAAAACTAAGTGAAAATCCAAGTAACTTGTTAGCTTATCCGCAGATTACATTGAACTACGTGGCAGGAGGGTAAACTTGTAGGAATGATGGATATTGCGTAAAATTAAATTGATTAGCTTTAAAGTGCATCTATGCCTACAAAATCAAAGGAGACTACTGATGAGCAACTAAATGGATAGTTTTATTCGATAGATAGATGGCTTATTCTTCCTATTGCAAAAATTCAATTTTCTAATGCACTACCCTTTTTTGTTACATTTTTTTTATATAAAGAACGAGAGACGATGGGCGGACATTCAGACAAACAATTTATACATTACGTGTTTGTCTTCTGGCAAAAGAGTTCAGTTGTTGCTATTCTTCGCACTCGCTCATACACTTCTTTAACACGCAGTTAAAATATCTTGCAACAACTCAAAACCGGCACAGTGGGTTGGAAATTCTATTTTATAAAGACTTTAAGAACAGCAGACTATAGGACATTGTAAATTGAAGCGCGTTGTAGCGCGGTTTTTCGTCGGTTAAGATAAGTTTAGCTGCATCCAGGGCTTATGAAATGACAAGAGTAAATTTCTAACTTTCCAGGGGTTGTAAATGCGATACAATGAATACAATTCATAGGATGGAAAATTACTTCGGAGATACACGGGAATTCAAAATTATGATTCGATGTATACGTTGTCTCGTAAGAAATAGATGATTCTATGGTTCTTATTCCGAGGGTGAACTATGATGTAGCGATGTCGGGTTGTTCACAATCGGCCGTAGGCTGATGAAGTGTGATTAGCCGGGGAACTCGTGTATGATCGTCAGATGTTGACTAGTGAGGGAGATCAAGAATATTGATGCCTGTGTTTGGGCTGACGCTGGCGTTTGGGAAGGTGACGATTTAAAGTTAATCGAGAACTTTGATGAATAGTCGTTGGTTGTGGGTCTGGAGTTTGACGATTTGGAGGTTAGCGGGAACTTTGATGAATTGTCGAATGGGCGGGGATGACGAGTGGTAGATAATCTGGGGTTTTCATGTTGGTGGATGGTGATGTTCATGGTATAATCGTAGAGATATTCGGTAGAAGATGTAGACATATTCGGAAGAATATGTCCAGGTCTTCTTAGATTGTTTGGGTTCGGTAGCTCACAGTATGTATGTTCGGAAGCAGATGTCCAAGCCTTCTCATTATCAATATTTAATTCTGCGGTGCCGTACAACGAGTCGAAAATCCTGTGGATCATCGAACCGAAGTCCCTGTGTAAATGAATTACCGGTCACTCAACTTAATGAGAGCCTCTTCCAAAGAGTGTCTGTTAGTCGGAGGAAGGAAACTATTCAGAAAATCACTAACTACCCTTTGACAGTGGAAAGTCTGTCTCATCGTCTCTCAAAACCAAGTCGACGAGAATTATTTGCCTTATAAGGTAATACCTTACCTTACCTTACCATACCAAAAAAATTGTAACACCTTGGAATATTGGTACTAAGCGATACAATGAACACAATTCATAGGATGGAAAATTTACTTCGGAGATGGTCAAGAATTCAAAATTATGATTCGATGTATACGATGTCTCGTAAAAAACCAATGATTCTAGGGTTCTTATTCAGAGGGTGAACTATGATGTAGTGATGTCGGGTTGTTCACAATTGGTCGTCGGCTGAAAAAGTGTGATTGACGGGGGATAATATTCAGGTAACCGACGTTTCAAAGGTAATTGTGAACTCGTGTATGATCGTCAGATGTTGACAAATGAGGGAGATCAGGAATTACGATGCCTGTGTTTGGGCTGACGCTGGCATTTGGAAAGGTGACGATTTAAAGTTAATCGAGAATTTTGATGAATAGTCGTTGGTTTTGGGGGCTGGAGTTTGACGATTTAAAAGTAAGCGGGAACTTTGATGAATTGTCGAATGGACGGGGATGACGTATACCCTCCATATGGCTGAGGGTGGAAAAACACGGATTAAATTTATTTTCTCAAGGGCCTCCTGCCGATTGAGATGAAGTTTTCCAAAGGACCAAGGACGAAAGCAATTGGTGAGAATTGGTTCAAATTTATATATACCTCTCACATATAGGGTGAGATGAAAAAACTGCAACCAACTTCAGACTGCTGCCATTTCAAAGGCACTCGTCCGACAGCTGTTAAAATTATTCCAGTGACATCTCATTATATTGTTTACAAGCATACAAAAGCGTTTTGGTAAACATTTCTCAGAAAAAAGTTATTAGTGATAGAATTCAAGCGTGATAGTGTGATTTCTTTATATTTGGCTAGAAAACCACAAGTGGCTGTCGTTAGAGCACTCCAGCATTTGAATGTGAATAAATCTTTTGTGTCTCGTACCAACGCTCGTTACCGTGATACTGGTAGGGTTGGCCGACATCAAGAAAGTGGGCGGAAGAAAACAGCAACATCAGCAGAAATGGTTCGAAAAGTAAAGAAGCGACTTGATCGAAACCCACGTCACAGTGGCCGAAAAATAGCTCGTGACCTGAACATATCGCTATATTCCATTCGGCGAATATTGAAAAATGAGCACGGTGTAAAGCCATTGAAACTTCAAAAAGTCGTAGAGATATTTGGGAAAAAATGTATAGATATTCGGGAGAAGATGTCCAAGTCGTCTTAGATTGTTTGGCTCACGAAACGTATGTATATTCGGAACCAGATGTCGAAGCCTTCTGTGGAACATCGAACCGAAGTCCCTGTATAAATGAATTACCGGTCACTCAACTTAATGAGAGCCTCTTCCAAAAGTGTCTGCAAGTCGGAGGAAGAAATTATTCAGAAAATCACTAACTACCCTTTGGCAAGCCCCTTGCAGTGAAAAGTCTGTCTCATCGTCTCCCAAAACCAAGTCGACGAGAATTATTTGCCTTATAAGGTAATACCTTACCTTACCAAAAAAAATGTAACACCTTGGAATATTGATCCTAAACCCACGATATATATAATTATCGATCTTCCTATCTCGTCAAGCTGAGTCGATCTGGCTATGTGCCCGCCCATGTTGATTTGAAAACACTCTACAGGTAGAAGATATGGTCCCATCCTCACAAAATTTTACATAGTGTTAGGGTCAGAAAATATTCATTTTTTTCCGAGATATATGCGGTCTGATTTTGTTCCTGATTTTGAAGTCGCTATACTTTAGGTTAGAGCTTAGGACAGGGCAGAAGCCTAGTAAGGGTGATTTCTTCCTTTTTCATACCCTCAGCCATATGACAAGAGAGGGTATATATCATTGGATACTGCCAAAACGTGTCTCATTAAAATAACGGTTTTATACTCTAGGTCTCTTTGGACATCCGTTTCAGGACATTTGGAGCAGATCTAGTGATGTCTGTCCATCCGTCTCTCTGTCTAGCTGGAGCGCACGATAATTCGATTCGATATTCGATTCAGTTCAAACTTGGTACATCGTAATATCAATAATCAAACTTTCGAAAATGGGCATTATCGGTTCACTCCTTCTGGTACCTCTCCCAAAAGACGAAATTTTCAAAGAAAATATTTTACTGCACCGAGAGATAAAGGATGACCCGATTTCGCTCCAACTTTGAAAGTCCTAATATTTGCATCAGTGCTAGGTCAGGTGCAAATATGGATAATGTTGATCCACTCCATCAAGTACCTCCCCCACAAAAATGTCAAAATTTTGAATAATTTTAATTTAATTATAAAATGTAATGTGAGAGTCCGATTGTCTTCAAATTACACACATCACAATATTATTATTATCCATGGTCTGGTGTGAAGATCCTTCTGGTACCTCCTCCTCAACGGATCAAAATTTTGAATATCCATGAAGCTCATATAATGCGAAATTAACATCCGATTCCATTCAGACTTGGCACATCTCAATATTTGTGTCAACACTAGATCTTTTATAAATATGCTAGAGATTGGAACATTTCTTCTGGTAAATCCTCCACCAAGTGTGAAAACGATTATAAAATCCAGTTCTCTTTATGTTTCACACATCCCATTATTTCTCTTAACACAAGATCTGCTGTGAAGATGGAAAACTACCTCTTCCACAAAGGGTCCAAATTTAGAATATTCATGAAGCTCATAAAACGCGAAATTAACATCCGATCCCATTCAGACTTGGCACATCTCAGTATTAGTATCAATACAATATCTGTTGTAAAGATGGTAGGGATCAGACCATTCCTTCTGCTATATCCCACACATAGGGTTCAAGATTGTGAGAAACAAAACGCTCAAAGAGAGCGAATTAAGCATTCGACACTCTTCAAATTTCACACACACAAACATTTCCGCTAACATAAGATATGTCTATATGTGAACCTCTTTTAATACCTCACCCAAAAAAGTCGCATTTTCTGTCATAATTTGCAATAAAAGTCAGCGATTCTTTACAACTTCCTATGTCTAAATATTTCTCTCAAGCTGAAACCTGAGATGAAAAAGGAATTTATGATTTCCCATAAAATTGGATACAAATGCTCTATTTTCTTGAAATTTTGTCCATGCCAATATTTTTACCTGTGTAAGGTATTACATGGAATTAGTACAATGGAGGACATAAATGGTCTGTTCCGAAACTGCGGGAATGTAAAAGTTTTTATTACGATAACCGATTTTCCTTTTAAGATATCGAAAAAAATTGCAAAAATAGTAGATTCCTGCAGGTTCTGGCAAAATTATTGGTCTGAAAGTATAAGTGATTCTCCATTACAGCTTCAGGAAATAGAACAAGTAAAAAACAGTAAGTTCGGCTGGGACGAACATTGAATACCATCCACCATTTAGAACGAATTTGAAAATTTTCGAAAAAGACAAAATTCGCCAAAAATTCTGTTAACATTTTAAAAATACCTAATATAGCCGTTATATAAGGGGCCTGTACGACGTGCACCTACATAGGCATTGTTTGTCACAAGCCATTACCATATTCAAGTTCGAAACTTAGGGAGGTACCGTTATATAGGAGCTATACAAAGACCTGGACCTGTATAGACAAGTTTCTGTACAGGCTGTAGCTTTGATTACGAACTTCAAATACGACATTTCAAACAATTTCGGTGAGTATTGTACCTAAAATCGTCAAAATACCGAATATAAGTAGGTACTGATATATGGGGCATATACGAAGTCCTGGACTTGCACAGACAATTTTCTGTCTCAGGCTGTAGTATCCATTTCGAACTTCAAATGCCAAATATGAAACAATTCCGGTGAATAATGTTGCTAAAATCATCAAAATACCGAATATCGGGAGGTACCGTTATATGGAGGCTATACGAAGACGTGGAAATATATAGATAATTTTCTGCCTTAGGCTGTAGTACCCATTTCGAACTTCAAATACTTAATTTGAAACGATTCCGGTGAATAATGTCGCTAAAATCATCAAAATACCGAATATTGGGAGGTACCGTTATATGGGGGCTATACGAAGACGTAGGCTTGCACAGAAAATTTTCTGGCATAGGCTGTAGTATCCATTTTGAACTTCAAATGCCAAATATGAAACAATTCCGGTGAATAATGTCGCTAAAATCATCAAAATACCGAATATTGGGAGGTACCGTTATGTGGGGGCTATATGAAGACGTTGATCTACATGGTCCATTCACGAACTTAACCTGCCCACTGGCAAAATAAACATGTGTGCAAAATTTTAGCCTTCTATCTCAATTCGTTCGAAAGATAGCGTGATTACAACCGACAGACGGACAGACTGACATCTCTAAATCGACTTAAAACTTTACGCTGATCAAGAATATATATATACTTTGTGGGGTCTAAGATCATTATTTCGATGAGTTACAAATGGAATGACAAAATAAATATACCCAACGACTATTCATCCATAGTATGGTGGAGGGTACAAAAATCATGGCATACATTACCCTTTGTGCTTTTTGTCCCCCCCAAGCCCATTGTGCAACAAATCATAGCGCCAGTTGATAGTTTGCTGTTGCACGTATTCGAGTATTTTGTTGAACTCGTAAGCAGTTGTTAAACTGCTTGTAATACCGGTATTACTTATGTACAGGGTGTGGATGTCTGGTAAATGTTTCAGACATACAAAAATGTTCTTTTCTTTTTCGGTTTTGTTCTAACTAAGCACTCCCCTAAGTTAGTGGCAGTGCAGTAAGAAGTTCATTTTATGTTTGGATGTGAATTCAAAGATATTTTCTACTAAATCCTAACCTCCTCCCACACCCGCCCACAAGGAAAACAAGTAGCAGTTAACATTTAGATGCATTCCAAGAGTGTGTTTATAGAGCGAGAGAGATTCACGGGGCTCAATCAATTTTTCCAGCGACTTTTTTTGGTCTCCCTCCATGGTGTCTATGTCTGTTACAGTGTCTAAGATAAAACGGGATATACAATTTTTGCCAACAGGAAAACGTAAATTTCGTTTAAGGAACTATCATTTTTTTTTTTTTTGGTGTGAGGAAGGTATCATTACGCGAGTGCTTGTGTGTGTGTGCGTCAACTTACAAGGATGTGTCGTTTCCCTGGTTTGCTGTTACCACTTAGTATTGCATATGTTTTGCTTTGTGTCAGTATGTGTGTGTGTTTGCTTCTTTCATGTGGTTGTACGTGTGAATATGGCGAATTCTCTTCGTACATGGCTGGCTCTTGTCTTTCGTTGCACTTGATTTATTTGTTAGTTAATTGATAAAAGATTTGGATTGGATTGTTTGTGATTCCTTTTTCGTTGGCTTAACGCCACAACAAGAAGAGAAGCAGAACAACATGAATCAGTTGAATCAATTGCAATGTGGTGTAGATTTTGTGAAGCCATAAAATTGATTTGGGATTAGCGTAAACACAATTTAAAAGGAAAGGTTGCGAATTTAATTGGCAATACAAAATGCATGTGCATCTTTGGCTGATAAGGAAGTTTTGAGTGAAAAATACTGGTGGCACCGTGGTCAAATGCCATAATTTGTACATTTTTTTTTTTAATTTTATTGAATGAAATCAAAAAAATGTCGAAAATAGCATCAAATTTTAGAATAAGTTTAGATTTCTTCGAATTGGTCACCTTTGGCACGAATTATGGCCTTCAAATGGCGAATGAAACCGTCATACATTGCCCGAATGTTGCTCTGCGGTATATTGACCCATTTTCGGCGAAGCGATTGCCGGATGAGGTGATCGACACTTTGGTGTTTTTTAGTGCCAATCTTGCCTTCCGAAATACTCCAGACACAATAGTCCAACGGATTGGTATCCGGAGATTTTGGTGGCCATTGTGCGCAGGAAATGAAGCGAGGAATCTCAATTTGTTACCATTCTTGGGTGGCGCGCGCTCAGTAAGATGGTGCTGAGTCCTGTTGGAATGTCCAAGGTCTGCGGCGTTACCAAGGCTTTAATACACCCTCCAGAATATTTTCGCGATAATATTCGGCATTTATTCTGATGCCACGGTCGATTAATACGAGCGAGAGCGAACATCGGCTGTTATGGCGGCTACCCCATCACCATGGCCGGCGCTTGAGTTCTGAGCGCCAACCGAAGGTGCACATTTTCAGCTGACTTCTTTGGCTAAACACGATCATTTTGTTTGTTTACAAACTGCAGGACAAGGAATATTTTCTCATCAGAGAAAACCAAATTCGGCAGTTCACCACTTTCGGCCAAGCGAAGCATCTCTTCAGCTCTTCTGAGTCTATTTTCTTTCTGTTGCGGTGTAAGTTATTTCACTTTTTGGAATTTCAATGGCTTTACCCCGAGCTCATTTTTCAATATTTGCCGAATGGAATATTGCGATATGTTCAACTCACGAGTTATTTTTCGCTTCTTTACTTTTCGAACCATTTCTGCTGATGTTGCTGTTTTCTTCCTCCATTACCTTGACGTCGGGCTAGCTACCTGTATCACGGTAACTTTTTTTCTGGAAAATTCTTACCAAAATCCTTTTGTACGATTGTAAAGATTATAATGAGCTGTCACTGAAAAATTTTAATAGCTGTCGGACGAGTGGCTTAGAAATGACAGCAGCCTGAAGTTGGTTCCAGTTTTTTCATCTCACCCTGTATATGTGTACTCTAAATTTTTTATACCCTCCACTATAGTATGGAGATTTATCGTTCCGTTTGTAACACCTTGAAATATACATTTTAGACCCTACAAAGTAAATACGTTCTTTATCAGCATAAACTTCTATGTCGATTTAACGATGTCCCCCCGTCCGCCAGTGGAAATTACTCCAGCTTCCGAACGAATTAAATATAATAGGTTGATAAAATTTTATACAGATGTGTGTTTGGTCTACAGGACCTTTTGTATTTAAAATGAAATGAAATGATATAGGTCCATGTCTTCGTATAGCCCCCCATAAAACGGTACCTCTACATATTCGGTATTTTGATGATTTTAGCCACATTTTTTAATGGAATTGTCTGAAATTCTACACAAGGAATTCTTCATGGGTACTTTACTTCCCGAAGGATAATTGTGTATATAGGTCCACGATATCGTATATCCCCATATAACGGTATTTTGATGATTTTAGCCACTTTTTTTTCAATAGAATTGTCTTAAATTCCACACGATGAGTTCTCTGTGAGTACTTTACGCTCTGAAATAGAATCGTCCATATAGGTTCAAAATATCGTGTAGTTCCCATACAATGGTTTCCCCGATATTCGGTATTCTGATGATTTTAGCCAAATTTGTCAATGGAATAGTCTGAAAATCCACACAAGGAATTCTCTCCGAATACTTTTTCTCCTGGAAGAGAATTGTCTATATAGGCCCACGTTTTAGTCGAGCACCCATGTAACTCTACCCCGAGATATTCGGTATTTCCAGGATTTTGCGTCAATTTCCAATTTGAAGTTCGTAATGGGCACTACAACCTATGTCGGAAAATTGTTTATGCAAGTCCGCGTCAAAGTACAGCCCCCATACAACGGTACTTCCCTTTATTTGGTATTTTCATGATATTAGCGACATTATTCACCGGAATTGTTTCCAATTTCCTTTTTTAAGTTCGGAATTGTTACTAGAGACTATCGTATAGCCCCCATATAAAGTTTTTTATTTGCGCGGTATTTTTCTACACACTTTTTTTAAAAATTGTCAAGTTCCCTCCGAATGGTGGAGGGTAAAAGCTTTAAGCTTCTTTTTCATTTGTTTCAATTTTAATTCGAATAATTATACCCTCAGCTATATGGCTAGGGAAGGTATATACCATTTGATACGACCAAAACGTGCCAAATCGAAAAATCCGTTTCAAGATATTTGGGTCGATATTGCGATGTCCGTCTGCTTGGCTGGCTGGTGTACACGATAACTTGGGTCGATATTGCGATGTCCGTCTGCTTGGCTGGCTGGTGTACACGATAACTCGAAGGGAGTATACGATTTGGCTTAAACTTGATACATCGTAATATTATTATCAAACTCAGATCGAGTTCGGAGACAGGCAATAATGGTCCACTCCTTCTGGTAACTCCCCTACAAAAGTTCGTAATTTTCAAACAAAAAAAAAATATTTTACTGCACAGAAAGAGAAAGGATAATCCGATTTTGCCCCAACTTTGCAAATTCTAATATTTGCATAGTAATATTGGATCTATCAACACATTATCTGTTATAAATATGATAGAGATCGGGCCATTTTTCCGGTACCTCCTCCACAAAGGGTAAACATTGGAATAACCAAAACGATTATAAAATCCTAAATAAGTATCCGCTTCTCCTCCTGTTTAACATATCCCACTATTTCTACTAACACAAGATCTGCTGAGAAGAAGGAATATATCTGTCCACTCCTACAAAGGGTCAAATTTTTCAATAATCATGAAGCTTATAAAGCACAAAATAAACATCCGATTCCCTTCAGACTTGGCACAAATATTCCATCAACTGTCTGTTATAAAGTTGGAAGAAATCTAACTTTTCCTTCTTGGACCTCCCCCACAAACGGTCAAAGTTTTGAATAACCAAAACGATTATAAAATCCAAAATAAGCATCCGGTGCTCTTCATTTACCCTCGTCCGATTATTTATATTAACTCAAAGTCTGACGTGAAGATGGGATATATCGGTCAAAATTTTGAATATCCATGAAGCTTATAAAACGTGAAATTAACATCCGATTCCATTCAGAATTGGCACCTCTCAATACTTCTATCAACACCTTCTATCACCTAGAAACCTGAGATGAATATGGAATTTATGATTTCGCATAAAATGGATATAAGTCTTCGAATTTCTTGTAAATTTCCTCATAAGAATATTTTTGTCTGTATTAAATGAAGTGTGAAAATAGAATACTTCCGTCGACTATATCTGGCACTTCACGCATATTTTAACAAACACATTTCCCATTTAATCCTCCCAAATCAATCCGCACACCAATTCAATTCTGTATTTGGTAAACTAATTGAAAATATTTTCGCATGCAAATAAACCAGTTAAACGAGGAATGTGGATTAGTGAGGAAAAAAAAAGCTCATTAGTTTTTCGCACTACGACACTGGGACAAAAATGAAATAAAAATGTTTCACATTTATGTTCGGTCTGTTGGTCGACCGGTATCACTCATTATCCAATGGACACCATATGACGTGGATGATGATGATGGTGACGATGGCGATGGCACAACTAAAACAACTTCAATCGGCAAAAACTAATAGAATCATTTGACCATCGATGAAAATCAACATTAAAGTGACCTCTGCAATGATAGGCATCAAAGCACAACTAAGACAGAATTGCATAAAGTTGACCGAGTAGACGCAGTAGCAGTGGGGTGGGAATGTCAGTACAGAAGCTGATGCCTGCCTGCCTGCCTGCCTGGGCAATGATCTATAAAAATAATGCAGTGTCATGCAAGCGACGGCTGTGTATTTTAACAAAATTGTGTTTATTTTCATTTAAATATGTATCAATACTTTTGACATCAAATGCAAATTCGACTAAATAGCAATGGAAAACATCAAAAACAACAACAAGATCATAGAAATAATTCAATGACTTTTTCTCGATATGTTTTCATGAAAAACATGGTAAATGGGCTGAATCAAATGATAAAAAAATTATTTCCAAGCCGATGTCTTAAAGACATTTTAGAGAATAGATTGACGACTTTAAATTTTAGATAATTTTTAGATAATTTTTTTTAATGTTTTAGGTCCTCGATTGTGGACTTTTTTACAATTTTTGAGACCCATACTCATGGATTTTAAAGACATTTTCATACACTTTTTGATGCCTTCAACTGTGGATTTTTAAATAAACTTTTATTGAAATCTTAAGAATTCAAAGCGGACTTTCCCAAAACTTGGATGTTGAAAAAACAAAAATTTTGAGGACGTGAATATTTGAAGATTTTTCATAGATTATTTAATATTTTTTATTTTGTTTATGATCTTAAACGTGGATCATGTTAAAGATTTTTTTTTGCCCTTTTAAAAAAAATTGAATCTTTATTGGATATTTTCAATTGTTTTTATGTTTTCAAACTCCGATCTTTCCAAAGATTTTGTTTTGTAATTTTAAATAATTTGCATCTTTATTGACGTGGATCTCTTACAATAATTTTTTAGTACTTTTAAACAAATATTTTAAAAGAACTTTTAGTCCCTCAAACGGGGAGATTTTTAAAGGATTCTTAGACCACAATCGTGGATATTTGTAAAGTTTTATTTTCTACTATTAGAAAATTTGTATCTTTATTAGATCTTTTGAAATGGATTTTGTTTGGTCCTTTAATAGAGTTTAGATAATTTTCTAGCTTTCAGGAATTTTTAGTTATAAAACGTAAATCTTTTTTTAATTTAGTCCTTCGAACCATTATTTTTTAAATAATTTTTTAAGTCTCTTAAACGTGGATATTTTTTAAAAGCATGTAGACATCAAACGAGGATCTTAAAAAAAATGTTTTTTATAAGAGTCAAATTGTGGACCTCTAATGTGAATATTTAAAAAAAAATGTGGACCTCAAACGAAGAGAAATGGTTTGAGTCTTTCGTCCAGAATTTATAAACAATATCTGAGTTCTATATAAATACTTTTTTTAAATAATAATAATTTCAATTTTTACAGCCCTAAAATTTGGATTTCTAAAGAAATTTTCATAGAATTTTTGAAGTAATTTTTGAAGTTTTATTTTTTGGAGTAATTCAAGTTAGAATTTATGACCGTTTCTAATGGGATTTAAAAAAATTGAATTTTTAGGAATTATTTTAGAGGTCTTAAACCTGGCATTTTAAAGAATTGTTTGCGGAATTTTAGATTTTTAAGCAATAAAGATTTTTAAGATTCTATGGATATTTTTTTAGTCTTTAAACAAACAAATATATCAGCTGAAAATGTGCGCCTTCGGTTGGCCACCAGAAATCAAGCGCCGGCCATGGTGATAGTGTGGGCTGCCATAACAGCCGATGGTCGCTCTCCGCTCGTATTAATCGAACGTGGCATCAGAATAAATTCCGAATATTATCGCGAAAATATCCTGGAGGGTGTATTAAAGCCTTGGGCACACAAACATTTTGGCCGCAGACCTTAGACATTCCAACAGGACTCAGAACCATCGCGCTTAGCACGGGCCACCCAAGAATGGTTACAAAATGAGGTTTATCGCTTCATTTCCAGCGCACAATGGCCACGTTGGACTATTGTGTCTGGAGTATTTATAAATGCAAGGTTGGCACTAAAAAATACCAAAGTGTCGATCACCTCAAGCAAGCGCTTCGCTTGCCAAATACCGCAACTTTTGGGGCAGCGTGGCCGTTTGAAGACCAGCTATTTCCGACATTTTTTGCTTTCATTCAATAAAAATTAAAAAAAAAATATGTAAGAATTATGGCGTTTGACTTTGTTGCAGTTTTTTTATCTCACCCTGTATATGATTTTTTCCAAGTTTAAATGTAGCTCCCATGTCTCTCCTCGTCTGATTTCAGTTTAATTGCTCAATTTTAGCCTTAATGAGATGGATTTTGGCACATTTAGTCTATTAAGCACTCGATAACCACGATATTCGGGATAAGATATAAAGTAAAACTCAGAAAACCTATTCCAAATTTTATTTCATTTGTTTTTTATGGTCCCAATATGGCCCAAATTGAGTGAATTTTGGCACAAACGGCCTAGAAGCAAATGTGTGAAATCTGTTGAAAATCGGTTCAGATATATTTCATCTGTTTTTTTTTTAATTTTAAAAGTTTGTCTAAAATAGTATTAATTTCTTTAATATATATTTTTTATCCCTCAAACATGGATTTAAACAAATAAAGAACTTCAATCATGAACAAAATTATAAAATTTAGAGGAGCCTTTCAAGTTCATGTAAACAATTTTTTCTTATTTTTTTCATGATGTTAATAAAATTCTGAAAGCTTATAAAAATTAGAATTTTTCCTAAATTAATTAAGACATTGACAGGCCAGCATAGGTGATATGTTTATAATATCCCACAAACGTTCAATTTAAAAAACGTTTTTTTTTTTGCTTCATGGCTAATTGAAAAATTTCCAAAACCTAAAATTAATTAAGACATTGACAGGCCAGCATAGGTGATATGTTTATAATATCCCACAAACGTTCAATTTAAAAAACGTTTTTTTTTGCTTCATGGCTAATTGAAAAATTTCCAAAACCTAAAATGAACTTTTTTTTGCAAATTTTAGATCCGTGAAAAGTTTTTATTAACAACTGTTTGCCATATGTCAGGGCTTCAAACTATTCCCTTCAAAATGTATATTATGAGAAATGTTAGTCTTTAAAGGCTTATAAAGAATTAGTAAATATTTGTATGACCTCCCAATATGGAGGACTACTCGAGATCTTCAATCCTGATTTTCATGGAATCTTAGCAGACTTTTTAATGGATTTTGAATTTACAAACCTCAAACCTTCATGTGTTAAGAGAATTTCAAAAACTAAAGCATTAAACCCGTCTATCTTAGAATTTGAAACAACTTTTATATTCTTCAAAATCTGGATTTCAAAATGTAAGGCTGTCAAAAATGAATTTTCAAAGATTTCTTATATTCTTCAAACCTGGTTTATTTTTAGATTTTTTAAGAAAATGTATATTCCTTAAATACGTATTAAAAAAATAAGGTTCCCCAAACTTTTATTTCTAAAGAATATTTATATCGTGTTGTTGCAAAATGGTCAGGTTTAACCCCTTCATTGTTATTTTTATAAAAACAACGTTTGTTTATTAGTGGAGAACTATGGTAATGTTTAGAAGGTTTTCCAAAAGAATTTTAGTTTTATTTAATTCTTTGGTTCCTCTTCTATTGAGCTTACGATCTCATCACTTGGATAAATTTTTTTTTTGTCATAGAAGTTATTTTTTAAATAACTTCTAGGGAGAATATCCCAGACAAAAAAACAAGGGAACTGTTGAGGATTGGTGGTTCTTTCCGAAACCTAGGTATCCCCTGCCTTACCCCCTGGTAAACATTACCATCGTACTCCACTAATAAACAAACGTTGTTTTTTATAAAGACAATATTAAAGGGATTAAGTCTGAACAAAATACTATGGTATCCCCAACAAACAAGCCAACACTGTTCGAATATTTATATCATTCAAATTTGGATGTAAAAAAATGTAAGGTTCTCAAATTTTCTGTGATAAAAAATTGGAATACTGTTCAATCATGTATTACAAACCGTTAAAGTTTTAAATATTTCCTGCTTTTTATTGATATCCTTTCATTTTATTCGATCCAATACCATAGACAATCCTTTGACTACAATAAACAAAAAATTCCTAAAAACAGGCATTCCATCCATTGCCTATTTATCCAAAATAGCTAATAATGGCCCATGGTCATTTAAGTGTTGTGTATATTAAACTAAGACCTCATTTGTAAAACACAACTATCCTTTTAAAATGCAGGCAGATTCTCTTAAAATTGTCTTTAGAAAAGGGCAGGAAATCTTCAATATGCCTCTAGTTATCTGTAATTTGCAGCATTTGTTCCTACCTTTTCAGATTTCGTTCTCCTCCCAACAAAAGTTCATGACCAACCAGCATACATGTTGTGTACTCTATTCCATATATATCATACATCCTTTTATGCCTCTCTCTCTTAATTTAGACTCATTAAATTATCCTCTAATTTTCATCAGTTCCAACATGGTTGGATGGTCGCTCGGTCGGTCAGTCGGTCGGTCGTCACCAGTAATCTAATAATGACAAAACCCTTTGAAAAACACATTGCCGACCAGTTAACCACAAAACCTACACAAACTCTGTACAAAGTGAAGTACACACGAGCAACTACACCAACAGAGAGAGAGAGAGAGAGAGAGAGAAAAATGGAATAGGAAGAGAGGAAATAGGCACAGAAAAACTTAAAATTAGTAAACCATCAAAACTACATTTACACAATCAAAGAGTCAATAAATCGTTTTTGCAATGTCAATGAACACTTTTTGAATGACTGATGCATCATTCAAATGAATGGTAGACACACACACACATACACCCCCACACAGTCACATGAGCAGACATCCATCCATATGTTAACCATATATCGCACAGGTATGGGAGTGTGCATAGAAATTAAGGGCAGGTGTAGAATGATAGACAATTGGAAATAGACACACATGCATGGGTGGGTGAGAACTATTAATGAGTATTGGTATTGAAGATACAGCATGTGGGAAATGAATTGAGATGGAGCTTACTCCATGCTCCATTCGCTTTCAAGAACTAGTTATTATTTTAAGGGGTTAAATGTTATCATTTGAAACGGCACCAATTAAGAGAGTAAGAGAGAGAGAGAGAGAGAGTATTTACCAATAGATGCGACAGATAAATACCAATATACATACATATATACGAGTCATTAGCTTTCCTTAATTTTCTTATATTGCGATGTGCAAACTAATCTCCAATTCTCCGATCACAAGATGATATTCTTTCAGGTGGCACAATGAGATGTCAGACAGAAATCTCTAGGAATCCGAGAAGAATGGACTGGGGCAAATTCAAATTTCTATCGTCACAGCTGTGACACGATCTTCGAAGTCTGCAATCAACCAACAATGTTGAGAGAGCTATGAATGTTGTCACAAATCTTCTTCATTCAAGCTATAAGAAGTCTTATCCAGCAGGAAATATCAGCTCGTTTGGTGAACTAAGGATCTTGGTATCCCTCGGAAAACAGGTCAAGGAGGTCATATAAGAGGGCCAGCAAAACTGAGCTTAGTATTGACTGGACTGAGGTAGCCTAAGGCTAGATCTTGGATCAGTTTTTTTATACCCTCCACCATACTATGGAGGATATATTCATTTTGTCATTCATTCATTACAGCCTAAGACAGAACATTTACTGAGCATGTCCACGTCTTCATATAGCCCCCATATAACGGTACCCCCTATATTCGGTATTTTGATGATTTTATCGTCATTGTTCACCGGAACTGTTTCAAATTACGTATTTAGAATTCGTAATGGGATCCACAGTCTTTGACAAAAAATTGTCTATGCAGGTCCAGGTCTTCGTATAGGCCACATATATCATTAGCTCCCTATATTCGGTATTTTGACGAGTTTAGGCACAATACCCACCGAAACTGTTTGAGATGTCGTATGACAGAAAATTGTCTTTGCTGATCCAGGTCTTCGCACAGCTCCGATATAATGGTACCTCCCTATATACGATATTTTGATGATTTTAGCTACAGTATTCACCGTTTATTTCAATTTTCGAATTTGAATATGGTAATGGCTTATGACAAACAATGCCTATGTAGGTCCACGTCGTATAGACCCCAAAAAAACGGCTATATTCGGTATTTAAGGTATTTAAGCGAGGTAAGGTATTTAAGATGGTACGTGGACCACCTCTGACTTAGAGACTTGTTAGCCCCGATCAGGGAATAACCAACGTCCTCAGACATTGCACAGTGGATGATAGGCGAGTTATAGGCAGGATAACAAGCTACCCCAAGATTTTATGCGCGGTCAACATCTTTCAACTTTTCAAAACGCCATTGAAAATACAATTTTGCAACGCAGATGTGAGTCACTGTTGGCTACCTTGTAGGTGATTTTCAAGGCCAGTCTTAGGTTGTGCTTCGTACCCAGTCTGTGGAAGGGGCGCTTGAGTTCTGATGTCCAACCGAAGGTTTACATTTTCAGCTGACCTCCTCGGCAAGTAAACACGATCATTTTGTTTTGTTTACAAACTGCTGGACAACGAATGTTTTCTCATCGGAGAAAATCAAATTCGGCAGTTCACCACTTTCGGCCAAGCGAAGCAACTCTTTAGCTCTTTTGAGTCTATTTTCTTTCTGCTTCGGTGTAAGTTCTTGCACGTTTTGGAATTTCAAAGGCTCTACCCCGAGCTCATTTTTCAATATTTGCCGAATGGAATATTTCGATATGTTCAGCTCACGAGCCATTTTTCGGCCACAGCGACGCGGGTCTCGATCAAGTCGCTTTTTTACTTTTCGAACCATTTCTGCTGATGTTGCTGTTTTCTTCTGTCCACTTCCTTGACGTCGGGCTACGCTACCAGTATCACGGTAAAAAGCGATGGTTAGAGACAAAAAAGATTTATTTACATTTAAATGCTGGAGTGCTCTAACGATAGCCACTTGTGGTTTTCCATCCAAATATAAAGAAATCACACTATCACGCTTGAATTCCATCACGAATAACTTCTTTTCTGAAAAATTCCCATCAAAATGCGCTTGTAAACAATATAATGATCTGTCACTGGAATAATTTTAACAGCTGTCGGATGAGTGGCTTAGAAATGACAGAAGTTTGAAGTTGGTGGCAGTTTTTCATCTCATCCTGTATTATTCTTTTATTTCTACTTTCATAACCTGTTGGATTTCCCCGTATTGATAGCTAAACACCTTAAATGTGTCAGAACTTGGAACTGTATGGCCAGCTCCGTCTGTGATATATACACTCGGAAAATATTTCAACAATTCCAAAACCAATATTTGATTGATGTCTGTTTCCATAGAAAATCCTTTATCTTTTATTAGCTCTTAAAATATTTGTATCTTACATGGGTAATAACTCAACGGCCCACGGCCCGAACCTCCAATTTCCCCACAAATAAATTGAAGTATATCAAACAACTGTGTGTGGGATAAAGATCTGCATTTTGTGCGAATGCCACCGCAACTAATGAAGATGATTATAAACAGAGTGATTATATCTATCGAATAGTTTGCAATAAGTGAAGTTTTAAATTTTTGACATTTGTATCGTTTGATATCGAATGATGTCTGTATCGATTGCATATCAAAATTGGGCCACAAATTAACATCGAGTGACGAATGGCGGCTGCTTCTGCTGATGATGCACCGTAAGAAATATTGCATCGGAATGAAGTTAGATTCACTGACAAATGCAATGGGGTAGTAATAACCCGACATCAATGTCTAAAATTGTTATATTTTTTGAGTGTACAAATCTTGTGGTAGGTGTCATATTAAATTCGCTTCGATTTGCACATGTTTATGATGTATCTGGGTAAGGGTGTCAAAGTGTGACAAATCCACTGAACTTTATTCAAATGAAGCAAATCATAACCACAAGCCCCCAAAACTGTTATGGCTTGGAGTTTGGGGGCTTAAAATGAACGTAAGATTTTCTTAAATTAAAATTTATTATTTAAACAAATTGTAGATTTCGATAAAACAAACTGAGACATCAGCAAAAAATAGGATATAGATTTATATGCGATCGATATCAAATAGCTCATAAATGTTGGCTGTATCAAATGATGAACCCTTTTTGACTGTTTTTCGTTACAAAAGGACCTACCTACTAAAAACCCGAAATATCTTCGTTTTTTTAATATTCAAAATGCTGAAAACCAGTATGCTCCTTTACAACATCGCTATTCCTAAAGGCGGGTCTATGTAACCTACTTTCAATACTAACCATGTAAGACAATGAAAATTTTTTGAGCTAGATTTTAAGGCTCCACATAAAATTATGCAGGTTCTATCTACCCTTCAAGAGACTGGTGGACGTTGTTGAATCGATCGATGGATGTGTTATTATCGCAATAACAAGTTCATAGTAAGGGATATAAATTGATACAAATTGTATGTGAACAAGTCCTTTATAAGGTCTGCCCGGAAGACTAATTTTGAGAACAATTTGTAATGTGACCGTTACATATTTCTATCCCTACCCAAAAATATTTTTTTAAACCCCAGCCAAAGGTTCTTTATTTCCTACCTAATTTATTCATAAATTCAATTAACTTACTGCTAACCGCTCTTATATTCGACCCACCTCATTGTTCTATTTGATTCTAGAGGACAATGCACAACTCACAGGTATGTCATATATATTACTGGTGTAACCAGTGAATAACGTCAGTATGATTTCTTTGAAGTCAATTTAATTCCCTTTGCAAATAATTCTCATTGTCGTTAAAACACAAGATGGGTAAGATGTTCGACTTTCCAACTCTGAAGTTGTCGAGGTCCAGAGTGTGTTAACAGAACAAGTGAAGTTAGCGTGTTTCATGTCCGCAGTCTTAGTAGCTTGTTCATGACTGACTAAAGTTCCTCTAATAGCTATCTCCTGCAATTTGCTCGCTCCCCGCTTATAGCTGGCTCCCATGTTTTACTCGCTTCGGTTCAGTTCACCTCTCGCAGTCAGTTCCACCCACATGGTCAGCTCGCCGCTCCTAGCCAGCTCCCGCTCTAAGCAAACTCCAATCAGCTCTCCGTTCATAGCTAGCTCCTGCCCCTACTCGCTCCTGCTTATAGCCAGCTACCCGCTTATAGGTAGCTCCTGTACTTTACCCGATTATGGCAGGCTCCTGCGCTTTACCCGTTCCAGCTCATAGTTAGCTCCTGTACTCAATGCCAGCTTCCCGCTTCTAGCCAGCTTCAACTCACTCCCGCTCTTACCCAGCTTCCCGCTCATAGGTAACTCCTGGCTCCTGTACTTTACCCGCTTATAGCCAGGTCCTGTACTTTACTCGTTCCCGGTTATACCTATCTCCAGCGCCCTGCTCGTTCCCGCTCATAGCTAGCTTATAGCCACTCCTCGCGTATAACTAGCTCCTGATCGCTCCCGCTTATTACTAGCTCCAGGTCGTTACCAGTTTATGGCTCATAGTTTTGCTCGCTTCGCTCTTTGCTAGCTCCTGCGCTTTGCTCGCTCGATAATAGCTAGCTCCCGCGTTCTGCAGGCTTCTGTTCGTTTCCTGCTTATAGCCAGCTCCTGAACTTTACCCGCTCCCGCTTATTGCTAGCTCCCGCTCATTACCAGTTTCCGGCTCATAGTTTTGCTCGCTCGCTCGCTCTTTGCTAGCTGATGCGCTTTGATAGCTCGATTATAGGTAGCTCCTGTACTTTACATTCTCCCGCTTATAGCTAGCTCCCGCTCCAGCTCACCACTACTAGCCAGTTCACTATTGCAGTCCCCTCACTATTCATAGCCTACTCCTGGTTTGCTGCCATTACCAACCCTTCTTACAACCGTAGCCGACCAGAAACGTCCATAGCCTATTTCATTTCAGAGTAATTACTCTGCCCATACCCCATACGACGTAAGAACCCAACTCATTACCACAGTCACTTCTCGTAGGCCTATGACTGCCCTAATTAGGCCGCTTCCTATTGCTGAAGCCAGCATGTCCATCACATATCCACACACATATTTTTATACCCTCAACCATATGGTCATATAATTTGATACGGCCAAAACGTGCCTCCTTGAAAAAACGGTTTTAGACCCTAGGTCACCAATTTAGTTGCAGCATATTTGGAGTGGACCTAAGGATGTCCGTCCGTCCGTCCGTCCGTCTGTCTGGCTGGTTGGCACAATAACTCTCGAAGGAAGTATCCAATTTGGTCGAAACTTGGTACATCGTTGAAATTTAGGACGAGTTCGGAGATGAGCAACTTCGGTGCACTCATTCTGGTACCTCCTTCACAAAAGGTTAACATTTTTAAAGAAAATATTTTTCCTCAGAGAACGAGAAAGGATTATTAGATTTTGAGCAATCTTTGCAAATCCCAATACCTTTTTTCAGTGCTAGAACTGGTGCGAAAAAGAACAATATCTGCCAACTCCATTAAGTACCCTCTCCATATAGGGTCAACATTTTGAATAATTATAGCTCTTATAAAATATGAAATAAATGTCCGATTGCCTTCAAATTTCGCAAATTCCAATATTTTTAGTAACACAATATGAAGATGGGATGAATCGGTCCACTCTTTTGAATAAATATTTCTCCCAAAAAGTGCCACTCCCACTTCTTCTAATACCTACCCCACAAAGGGGTCAACATTTTGAACAACCAAAACCATTATAAAATCCGAAATGAGCATATTATTTTTTTTTAACTTGACACATCCCAATATTTCCATTAACACATAATCAGGTGTGTAGATGGAATATGTCAGACCACTCCTTCTGGTACCTCCACCATTTACATTTACCTCCCCTGATTTACAAAAATTATTACATATTTCAAATAAAGTGAAGGAAGTTGTCCAAATCGGGCATGTTGTAATATTTATATCAGAGGTAGTTCAGATACGAAGTGAATAATATTGGTCCACTCCTTCGGTATCTCCTCCATAAAGAGCCAAAATTTTGTATTTTTGAGGAGATTTTCTATTTTTTAAGAGCCTTTCATAAATCTATTTAAATAACATTGAAATCTGGTGTTATTCCACCAATTTCAAATTTAAGAATGCAAATAGTGGCAAAAACTGTACTGAATTCTGATCACATACTCAGCACTCACTTAACCGACCATTATACAAGTTCTGCAAATATTTCTTTTTTTCCTCTGTATGCTTTTTTTTTTTTTGGTGTTCATGGGGGTACGATGAAATATGGCTTTTTGAAATATTCATAACGCGAATTAAACCCACAAACACACACACAGACCCATGCACCATACACGCACACACACACATTCACTCACTCACTCAAACATTGATCCATAAAATGTTATCCTTTTAACTTTTATTTCCACTGCATAATGGAAGGGCAAAGAGACAAGTCAAAGGTTATGACGATGGTGATGATGGTGTTGTTGTCGTTGTCGCTGTGTGTTAAGGAGCAGCCAATAAAAAAAACGAAGTATATGTATGTGTTCACACTGTAGACACCTACTTATAAACATAAGTCGTATATCCGCTGTCGTATGAGAGCCGTCATAAAGTAATAAAAGTAAATCTTGATAAGAATTTTTTATAAGTTTTAAGAATATACTTTCATCCTTTTTTTACTGTCATCTTCGTCCTGTACACAAAAAAAAAAAACCTTGGGACACCCAATGTAAATAACAACAACAAAAGTGGCAAATAAAAATTCAATTCTAAACACGACTCGCTTTTTTTGGGTATACGTTGATGGGTTGGCTGCTTGGTTTGTTGGCGCACGCACGCACAAAACGAAAGTGAATGTAAAATTTAATTTCCAAATGGGAAATTTGATTAATGTCCTTAGGAAAAAAAAGTCAAAAGAGAAAACTTATTTTTCTTAACAATTTCGACAAAACTAAACAAAGTGTGTGTTGTGCATTTCTCAAATCGAATCAAGTAATTATGGTTTACTTTGATCTTTGACTTTCTTCAAATTTTCAATACACTCGAAGAAAATACCTACCAGAAATTGGTTAAGGGAAAATGTTTAATACATTGACTAAGTTGGAGCCAAAAAACAATATAAATCCCAATATTTTTTGCAATGTTAAATCAATACTAATTTTCTCCTTCTGTAATTCACCACACACGATCAAAATTTTTGAAATACCATAAATGTCGAGGCCAATATCCGTTGTGATTCGAAATTTTTAACAAGTATACCTCATTTTTTTTTTTAATTTCAATCACAAAAGGTGTTTTTTTTTTTTTAAATCTTTAAAATCCAACAATACAGGGTTGTCCATATTCGACGGACCCATCTGGCAACGCCATAACTTTTGACAGAGATGTCACATCGCTTAATGACATACCGTGTTTGAAGCGTCAGTCCAAGCAGATTTTTACCATGAACCAATACACGCCACGCGATCGCTCTGAAATAGTTGAAATTTACATTCAACAGAAGAAGTCAAACTCAACGTGCTTTTAAAACATTAAAAAATGTGAGAAGTGTGCCTTCTAAGAACACCATTTTCAACTGGTAAGGCTCTTTCTAATCCGAAGAGTCGATCAAGGCGATCGGCCGAAAATATCGCTGCCGTACGAGCCAGTGTTCAGAGGTCCCCAAGAACATCCCAAAAACGCCGTTCTCAGCAGTTGGGCATGGCTCGGTCCACTTTACAAAGGATTATTCGCATTGATTTGCATTTGTTCCCGTACAAAATTCAATTGACGCAAAGAATGTTGCCTGCGGACAAGCCTCGTCGATTGGAATGGGCCCAAAGGTCCGTCGAATATGGGCAACCCTGTACAAATGAGTTTTTCGATATGATTCACCAGGACATTTAGAATATTTCGCTTAGAACTTAAGTAATGAAATTTTAAGAAATGCATGGCCAAAAATCGTCCTGTTTTTAAAAGAATTTTTCAAATGTACGGATAATGGATTCTTTGAAAAGTTATATAAATATCGTGGATTTTTTTAAATATTTTTCACAAACTTACAAATATTGTATATTTTATGGCCTATGGTCGTGCAATTTTAATTTTTTTCACAAAATTCAGTGTCAAAAATCGTGTATTTTTTAATTTTTTCACAATTTTTCTGGGCAGGTGTCGTGGATTTTTTAAAAATCCTTATTTATATTTTTCACATACCTTCAAGTATTGCGGATTTTCTGGCTTGGAATCGTGGACACTTTTTTAAACATTATTCAAAAAACAAGTAAGCAAAGGCTACAGACGAGCGGGGCCGACCGTTGAATACCCTACAACACTATAATAAACGATACAGTTTATATAGGCGAGATACTCGAAAGAATTCCACAAGATATTGTGACAAATAACAAAAGAAAACCATCAGGTTTCGTTCTCTAATTTTCGAATAATAGCAACTTTAACTAATTTGCTCATTACCAATTTATTGGAAGATGTTGCACGTAAATGGTCTTCCTAGATCTGGAACCAATATTTCCCAAAGACCTATAATCTCTCAGAAGTGGCAAAAGATTAACATTTATTATTAGTTTTTGACTGAAACGCATCTATATGAGATACAGACATTTGACTATATTCTTCAACGAAATCAGCGTTAACGAAATAGTCAGAAGTGTGTTTTTCCTGTATTTGTGAATTCTCCAAAAAATCACTGGAATGGACCTTTTCGTATTTTGTCTACAAAAGTTGGAAAACTATTTCACACATTGAATATTTTTGGATGGCCATCCAAAACTGCTTGGCTTTTTGCAATGCCCGTAACCCTCATTCAAATGTGCGTAAGGATCGGGCAGTAATTACGACCTGCTGACAATTTTGCAGTTTTTTTTTTGGTCCATTTCAACCCCTAAATATATGGCGATCATGTCCAAAAAGAGTAGGCTTCTATTCTGACCCTCATCCGATCTCCATGCAAAATTTCGTTAGGATCGGGCCATAAATGCGATCTGTATTTGATATACTGATATCCTAACTACTTAGTTTTGTTACCTTTAGAAATATTACCAAATGTTTAATTCAAAATGAAAATATGCCAAAAATGTGAAAAAGTTGAAAAAAATATGAGAAAATGTTTCAAAATCAATATTTTCATCTTTAGAGAGATATTTTTATGCGATGTTTTAGACGTTGTTTCTTTCCTGCCAAGATGCCATTCTGAATTAATGAGAACTGTCGAAATCAGTTCAGCCGTTCTCGACATATAAGAGATCTTTCAAGCATATCTTCTTTGATAGACATATATATCGCACATATTTTGCTATATATCCGTTTTGTTGGATGTTAACATCAATGTAAAGATCAGGAGTAACCTTGTCATGGCTTTGTGATTTCGCCGGGATTTAAAATATTCGCGATTTAATGAAAAATTTTGAATTTTTTCAACACAAAAGATATGGTCAATTTTACCCGCTAAATATTATCCGATGACCACCCAAATTGGTAGGCTTCTTCCCCGCACTAAACTCTAGCTACATGCGAAGTTCCGCGTCGATTGGCCTATAATTGCGACCTGTATAGCTACTGCAAAATCCGACATTTTTTCAGTTTTTGGTCCATTTCGACCCCTAAATATTATGCGATCATCTCCAAAAGAAATAGGGTTCTATTCTGACCCTAGCCCCACCTCCATTCTAAATTTCGTGAAGATCGGGCCATAATTGCGACCTGTAGAGTGATTACAAATTAACATGGACAGACGGACAGACGGACGGACGGACATACATAGCTAGATCGACTCAACTCGGCGAGATAGAAAGATCCATATATACTTTCCTATATGGGAAATCAATATTTCGAGGTGTTACATAATTTTTGGCCCAATCAAACTTATAATACCCCCAACACATAGTGTTGTAGGGTATAATTAATTATCAAAAATAGTGGCCAAGATTTGTAGATTTTGTAAAAATAATTTAGAAAGAATCGCGTGTTTTCAAATATTTTTAAGAAAAGAAATTCTAAGAGTCTTGGGTCTTTCTCATTTCAGACTATCTCTATATCTCTTTGAAACAAATCGGTTTCAGGACATTTGGAGTCGATCTAGGGATGTCTGTCCGTCTGTCTGGCTGGTGCAAACGATAACTCTCGAAGTCAGTATTAAATTTGATTATAACTTGGTACATCGTAATCTTATTATCAAACCAAAGATCGAGTTCGGAGATGGGCAATACCAGTTTACATCATCTGCTGACTTTCCCACAAAAAAATTATTTACCAAATAATTTACATCGAACAGAACAAGAAGAGATCATCCGATATCGTTAAAACATTTCAAAACCAATTACTTGTATCTGTGCTAGATCGGTCCACTCCTTCTAATTCTTTCCCCACGAAAGGTCAAAATTTGGAATTATCAGGCATCTAATAAAATGTGAAATAAGAACTCAATGGCACATATTTTATCAACACAGGATCTGATGTGAAGATGGGATATAAGGAATAACACTCTGGTACCTCCCCTGCAAAGGGACAAAACTTTGAACAATAGTTTCGCCCATAAAATACGAAATAAGCACACAATACTTTTCAAACTTCGGACATCCAAACGCCATATCTGATGAAATACAGCGGATTACATCCCCCACGAAGCGTAAAATTGTTAATATTTATAACCCACATAACATGAAACATATGGGTTAATATCTTTAAACCAAGTATATCTCAACCTTTCTCTGAACCGGAGATCTGATGCGAGTATGGGATTTTTCGAACCACTTCTTCTGATACGATGATGCAAGTCTCATAAAATTAAAATCAATTATTCGATGTACAGGGTTGCCCATATTCGACGGACCCATGACTTTTTGGGCCCATTCCAATCGACGAGGCTTGTCCGCAGGCAACATTATTTGCGTCAATTGAATTTTGTACGGGAACAAATGCAAATCAATGCGAATAATCCGTTGTAAAGTGGACCGAGCCATGCCCAACTGCTGAGAACGGCGTTTTTGGGATGTTCTTGGGGACCTCTCAACACTGGCTCGTACGGCAGCGATATTCTCGGCCGATCGCCTTGGTCGACTTTTATATGGCCTCTTCGGATTAGAAAGAGCCTTACCAGTCGAAAATTTTTCGTATAAACGCTTAATGGTGTTCTTAGAAGGCGCACTTCTCACATTTTTTAATGTTTTAAAAGCACGTTGAGTTTTCACAATTGACTTCTTCTGTTAAATGTTAATTTCAGAGCGCTCGCGTGGCGTTTATTGGTTCATGGTAAAAATCTGCTTGGACTGACGCTTCAAACGCGGTATGTCATTAAGCGATGTGACATCTCTGTCAAAAGTTATAGCGTCCGTCGAATAGTATGAATATGGAATTTATCGGTCCATTCTTTCTGGTACCTCTCCCACAAAGGGTCAATATTTTGAATAATTATAACCCTTATGACATACGAAATAAGTCAGCGATTATCTTTAAACTTAGTGTATCTCAATACTTCTATTATCCACAGATCTGACGTAAATATGGAATGTGTCCGTCTACGCCTACTGGCACCTCCCTCACAAATTTTTAAAATGTTGATAAACAATTAATCATATAAAACTGAAAATCTGTATATATACTATTGGCTCACTAAAAAAGTTGTATGTTCGTCCAGGCCGAACAATTATCAAAAAATTAAAATCTTAAAAATACCGAATGTAGCCGTTAGAGTATATACGACGACGTGGACCTGTATCATTAAAATCATCAAAATACCAAATATAGGGAGGTAGGAGGATTATATGGGGGCTACACCAAAACGTAGATCTGCACAGACAATTTTCTGTCCATTACGAGCTTCAAATATCTAATTTGAAGCAATCCCGGTAAATAATGTCGCTAAAATCATCAAAATACCAAATATCGGAAGGTACCGTTATATGGGGGCTACACGATGACGTGGACCTGCACAGACAAATTTCTGTAGGCTGTAGCATCCATTACGAACTTCAAATACCAAATTTGAAACAATTCCGGTGAATAATGTCGCCTAAATCATCAAAATACCAAATATGGGTAGATACCGTTATATGAAGGCTATATCAAAACATGGACCTACATGTCCCATTTTCAATACCAAAAGTCCTGCAGACATTATATACATTTGAGTAAAATTTTATCAACTTTTTCCGTTCGGAAGCTAGAGTGAATTCCACAGACGGACGGATATAGCTAAATCGACATAGAATTTAATGCTGATCAGGAATATATATACCTTGTGGGGTTTAAAATGTATATTTCGAGGTCTTACAAACGGAATGACAAACTTAATAAACCCTCCATACTATGGTGGAAGGTATAAAAAGGATATCTGTATATTTTAAAAATGTTTTTACGATTTCCTGGACAACAAGTTCTCAAGGACTTTATGGGAAATAGTCACAGATTTTTTAAAAGTATTTTCCAAGGACTTTCTCGAGAATATAGTGAATTTCTTCGAAAACTCGATATATTTTATATTATTTGTCTAAGTGTTTTCCATTCTCCAAATTCCTATGGCTTATATCAAATTGGTTTATTAGATTAAATGTGTGTTTGTGCTCCCTTAGCTTATAGCCGAACATTAGCTAAACTCTTTTATATTCTGAATAAACTGAAAATACACCTTTGATAGAATTGAAATGGCTATTCAGTTTCCTTGCCATTGTACATCTTCTTCTGTGAATACAACGATTATTTGGACGGCATTATCTGCCCTGCTTTAAATAATGGATAACTTAATAAAACACACAATGTACATTGAATATACAACAACAATAACAACAAATGAAAAGAAAACATTTCTTCAGTATCTCCGAACTCTTTAATATGCGTGATTGTCCACTTCTCGTTTTTTAAGAAAAACCCCTCCTTTGTGTGCTTGGCCTTTTTTCCTCCGCTTCTTAAGAAAATGACCAAACACTGAAATTCAATTGTACACGGATGTCGGTATGGATATTTTTACAGGATTCGAACATTAAAATGATAAAGTGTGCTGTGAATATGGGATTCAGTGTGCTTTGAAAAGATGTAGAAGAATATCCTCCTTTATTATCATCCTCTCTATAGCTTTTAGTCAGGCAAATCACTTTAATGGTAATGGGTAATGTCCTGTCTTTTGTATCATCGGAGGTTTGCTTTCAGTGAGTCAGTCGTTAAGGGTTACCCCAATCCTGAAAATGGTCATTGGTGATGAAAAGGATATGGCCATTTGTGTATGTGTGTGTGAGTGAGTGCGTGTGTTGGTATATTTTTCTTTGTGGACAGTTTTTTTTATTTGTATTTGTAAATGGCCATTAAGTAACTGCCAATTTGAGTGAATCGGAGTAAAGAAAGTGTTGTGATTTATTAAATTAAAATTCTTGTTAATGGATTTCCGGTGCGGGTGGGATGCCCTGGGTAATTGTTCTTTTAATGGTTTATTGCATTTTAGTGAAAAAAGAATTGCTCTGTAGTGTAATGCGTTTGAATTGAATCAAGTAAATTAAAGGAATGACAAGGCACATTCTCGAAAAATAATTGATCATAATTGGGATTATAATCGGCCTCACTTGGCATTTTTTATAAAAAACCATTAATTCTTTGTCACATTTATGAATATAATAAAATGGATTTACTCCATTCAATGTAAGAATAAGCAGATATTTACACTTAGATTGCGATTTATATTTATATAAACCATGATTTTAACAAACTTGTGATAGATTCAGAAAAAAATTAACCGACACATCTTATCTTTGCACATAGAGAAATATTGAAATCGGCATATTTTGAAGAAACCTCGGAAATTATTTTGATTTGTTCATTTTGGCACTTAACCAAAGCCTCAGACAAATATTAAAAATTCAGTGAAAATCCAAAATTTTCCCATCACCATACATACTTCCAATATTCGATAGGTTGCACGTTTTTATCAACATTTTTCAAATGATTTTTTTTAAATTTGGGATTTAAAACTCGCAATAAATAAAACTACATGTGGTACCAAATTTCTTAGTAAGTTTTAGTACAGTATTTTGAAGGGTCGTTTCAACACATGATACAATACGGAGGTAGAACAGCTTAGTAAAACTACAGAAATACTATGCCCGCATCCTGTCAGAATTATTCAAAATTATTGCAAACAGTTGTTTTAATTTATTTGATTTACTCACTATATCCTACAACACTATGTGTTGGGGGTATTATAAGTTTGATTGGGCCAGAATTTATGTAACACCTCGAAATATTGGTTTCCCACCTAGGAAAGTATATATGGATCTTCCTATCTCGCCGAGCTGAGTCGATCTAGCTATGTATGTCCGTCCGTCCGTCTGTCCATGTTAATTTATAATCACGCTATAGGTCAGTATAGAAGTCTATTGCTTTTGGAGATGATCACATAATGTTTAGGGTTTAAAATGGACCAAAAACTGAAAAATTTCCTAATTTTGCACTTGCTCTACAGGTCGCAATTATGGACCAATCGAAGCGGAACTTAGCATTGGACTAGAGCTTAGGGCTGGGCAGAAGCCTTCCAATTTTGATGGCCATCGGGTAATATTTAGTGGGTGAAATAGACCATAACATTTGTGTTAAATAAAAGTCAAATTTTTCATTAAACAGCGAGTATTTTTAATCTCGACGAAATCTCAAATAGACACACAGGTCAATGCTGACCGTTACGTCAATGCCGATAATAAATTTATCGGGTATATAGCGAAATATATGCAATGTATATATACAAAGGAAGGGAATGTAAGCTGTATGCAGAATGCTTATATCTCAACAATGACTGGACCGATTTTGACAAATTTTGTCAATTCAGAATGCCCTCTTGGCATAAAGGAATAAAATCTAAAAAAAATCACATAAAAAGGTATCAATAATGATGTTAATATAGATTTTGTTGTATTTTTTTTAACTTTCATTTTTTTTATCGCATGCGATTTTTTCAATTTGACTTATAATATTTTGTAATATTTTTTTACCTTACAACACAGGTTGGGGATATTATATAAGTATTGCAAATATCGCCCGATTCTTACGAAAATTTTCACAAGGGTAGGGTTGGGCTCAGAAGGGCTAGGCCTATTGTTTTCAAAGATGTCCGCAATATATTAGGGGTTGAAATGGACCAACAACTAAAATGTTCCAAATTTTGCAGCCGTTATAGAGTTAACAAATTGAATCCAAAGGAAATCTCGCATGAATTTAGAGTTTAGGACAGCGGGTAGAATGGACCACTACTTTTGTCTGAAAAATACCAACATTGCTTACAGGCGATATCCGAAATACACAAAAGCTGAACTTCTGGCTTTTTTATGCTGATTTCGTTGACGAATATAGCCAAATATCGTAGACAAGCAAATCATATAGATGTCCCTGGTCAAAATGCTAAGGGTAATATCGGGCAGTTCTCCGTGACATAATATCAAAAGCGAAATCTTCCAAAATGGATTTGGACATGAGGGGGCTTCTCACATATTGCAGTGTTGTAGGGTGTCACATGGTCGGCCCCGCACGACTATAGCCTTTGCTTACTTGTTTTAAATGTATGGTTAGCTAAAAAACAAAATGATTTTATAATATTAAGATCTTGGTGTCAACTGAACTCTTATTCTAAATTCATCTTCTTTTAAAAGTAACTATTTTTATTTTGAATTTACAACAATAAATATAAAATACAATAAAAACAAAATTATACTTAAAGTGGGAGTGAGTGGGAGAATATTGGAGAGCAACAGTTCTATTGATAGATGAGAGAGAGGACGAGAAGGAGAGAGAGAATGAAAGTGAGAGAGTTTAATTTGATGAGAGATATTAAAATAAGAGAGTGATATTTATGAATTAAAGAATTTGTGATTTTATGTTGGGTGCAATATGTGAAGAGAAAAAGGCATTAGGTAAAGTGTATTAGGGTGGGTAGACGAATGTGACTCTGTGCATAGTTGAAACAAAATCGGGGATTTTTTTATTATAGTTTTGTCCCGCTGTTCGACAGGAACTTCAGCTCACTGTTCCACAGGAGTTCGGTATATCGTTTTAACGGATCTACCGATCGTCGAAAACATCGAACTCTCGATTATCGCCAAAATACCTTAAATCATTATAATCGCATATTAACATGATTATATTGTAATTTAGTATTTCAAAAAAAAAAAAATAAATAAATAAACTTGAATATTTTCAAAAAAAAAAACGTCGAAAAAATCCCTCAAATGAAAACCGTTAAATGGAGCTATACGAAGACATGGTCCTGCATGAGTATTTTTTTGTCAAAGGCTGTAGTACTGATTTCGAACTTTAAATACAATATTTGAATAAATTCCGGTGAATAATGTCGCTAAAAATATTAAAATATCGAATATGGGGAGGCATCCTTATATATGGGCTATACGAAGGCTTGGACCTACATATACAATTTTCTGTCATAAGCTTTAGAACCCATTACGAATTTCAAATACGAAAATTGAATAATGTCGCTAACATCATCAAAATATCGAATCTCGGGAAATATCGTTATCGGCAGCTATACGAAGACGTAGACCGATATGGCCAATTTACGAAATTAACCTGCAAAATACAGATGTGTGCAAAATTTTAGCCATTTATCTCGATTACTTCCAAAGATAGTGTGATAACAAAAGACAGACAGAGATACAGAAGGACATCGCCAAATCGACTTAGAATTTTAAGCTTTTTTTTTGGATCAAGAATATACAGGGTGAGATAAAAAAATTCAAACGCCATAATTTAATTTTTTTTTAAATTTTATTGAAAAATGTCGGAAATAGCATCAAATTTTAGAATAAGTTTAGATTCGTTCGAATTTGTCACCTTTGGCACAAATTATGGCCTTCAAACGGCCAATGAAACCGTCACACGCTGCCTAAATGTTGCTCTGCGGTATTTTGGCCCATTCCCGGTGAAGCGCTTGCTTTCCAAAATACTCCAGACACAATAGTCCAACGGATTGATATCCGGAGATTTTGGTGGCCATTGTGCGCTGGAAATGAAGCGATGAACCAAATTTTGTAACCATTCTTGGGTGGCGAGTGCTGAGTGCGATGGTGCTGTGCCCTGTTGAAATGTCCAAGGCCTGCGGCCAAAATGTTTGCGTGCCCAAGGCTTTAATACACCCTCCAGAACATTTTCACGATAATATAATTTTTGACCAACGGCTGTTATGGCGGCCCACACCATCAGCATGGCCTGCGCTTGAGTTTTGGTGGGCAACCGAAGGTGCATATTTTCATCTGACCTCTTTGGCAACGAAATGCGATCATTTTGTTTCTTTACAAGCTGCTGGACAATGAATGTTTTCTCATCGGAGAATACCAAATTCGGCAGTTCACCACTTTCGACCAAGCGAAACAACTCTTTTGTGTCTGTTTTCTTTCCATTGCGGTGTACCTTCTTGCTCTTTTTGGAATTTCAATGGCTTTACCCCGAGCTATTTTTTCAATATTTTCCGCATGGAATATAGCGATATGTTCATCTTACGAGCCATTTTTCGGCCACTGCGACGGGGGTTTCGATCAAGTCGCTTCTTTACTTTTCGAACCATTTCTGCTGATGTTGCTGTTTTTCTCCGTTCACTTCCTTGACGTCCGGCTACGCTACCAGTATCACGGTAACAAGCGATGGAACGACACACAAAAGATTTATTCATATTTAAATGCTGGAGTGCTCTAACGATAGCCACTTGTGGTTTTCCAGCCAAATATAAAGAAATCACACTATCACGCTTGAATTCCATCACAAATAACTTTTTTTCTGGAAAATTCTCACCAGAATGCTTTTGTACGCTTGTAAACAATATAATGAGCTGTCACCGGAATAATTTTAACAGCTGTCTGACGAGTGGCTTATAAATGATAGTAGTCCGAAGTTGGTTGCAGTTTTTTCATCTCACCTTGGCCTTGATTATATACGAAGGGACCCCAATATTGGCAGATGCATTTGGCAATAAATAATCTAAAACTGTAAAAAATAATGCAGAACTGTGTCACTTTAAGAAACATAGGTTGGAAAAAATGAGTCATATCGGACCACAATTTCGTGTAGTTCCTATATAAGGACAAACCCCTATTTTAATTATTTTTTACATTTTAGGCATTTCCCCTATCAATGTCTCCCAATTCTCTTATTTTGAGTTATTATTGGTAGGAACACTAATTTTTTGAAGGGGTTTTGGCTGTATTTTCTAATTTATGCCGATATTTTAAACTTTCTAACCAGACCCTAAATAAACTTTATTTTCCTTCAGGCAAACCACCAGCAAATCTTTTTTAAATTGTATAACCCCTTAAATATATGGGTCGAAGCAACCATAATCCATAATATGAAATAGGTCCCCGTATTAATAATTATAAATTATGCCCACATACATATATGTATTTGTCCTTTGTTCTAGGACAATCATTGTAACTGTCGCTTTTACCAATAAATGCCATAATTTTTCATGCATTGTCGTCGGAGGTCCGTCGCTCCGTCAGTCGGTCAACTTGCTAACACATCAGTTTCGATAAATGAAAATTTAATTGAAAGCTAAATGTCAGGAAATGCACAGCACATGAACATGTGATATATGCCATACAAACACACACACATACATATACACACGCTAACAATAACAAGGACGTTAAATTATAAACACACACACAGACACACACAGGCACACATTCAACTATCCGTTTAACTTAATTTAAATCTATTATATTTGATAATTGATGCCTGACAAAAGTGTACTGAAAACTGAAAATGGGTGCTACGAAAGTCTACAATTCAGAGATTCGCATAGCCGTACATTGCTATGAAGCGAACAAGCGACAATGCTATGTACACAATGCAGACACAAAATATGAAGAGACAAATGAATATAGTTTTGTTGGTGAGAAAAACAACAGCCAGTGGCTAGTGAATGAGGACCTGTTGAGGTTAATGGGGGAAGAACAAGTCGCATCTCCATAAAAGATCTTTGGAAGGTTTCGCTCCATAGAACTCTTTTGTTTTGGAAGACCTTTTCAAGTTTCTCTGTTTTTGCCCCTTCTTTTAATAGAAGACACTTCGAGTGTCAAATGTCAATATAAAAAATGTTGACAATATTTTATCAATAGAATACCCTCAAAAAATCTTCAGCGTATAGAAAATCTTGAGGGTTTATAGAGAAACTCCACCTTAAAAATTTTAGATTCATTCCACCAGTTCGTGTTCGGCCTTTTTATTAACTTTGACAAAATTCTTTAATCCAAAGCTCATACATCGTAATCAATTTTCCGAATTTCTGAATTATTTTTTTTCCTTTTTTCAAAAAGAATAATAGAAAAATGCCTACCTTTAACTTCAAAAAGTTCTCAAAATTTTTCATTTTACCGAGAATAATGTTAGTAAATCAATGTATAATGGACCCACATCCAATTTTCCCGTCCTAAACTATTTCAACGTCTCCATATGTTAACCCTAGAAACCAACAGTGACCTCAATATCATTTTTAGGATTCTAGTCTTATCCCAACACCCAATACCAAATTTAGTAACATTTAGTACTCATATCCAAAACAATATGCATCTCTTCTCCCTAGACAGCAACATTTATTCAAACTTAGTATCATTTAGTACTTTTCGAAACATTATAGTACGCATTTATACAACCAAGAACATATCTCAGTACAAGACACCAAAAACCACCTCAATACCAAATTCCGCGATTATCACTCTTTACATTCACGCAATACCAAATTTAGTAGCATTTAGTACTTTTCGCATAATATTAGTACTAATTTTCGAAACATAGAACGGTTCCCAATCCTAGACACCAACAAATATTTCTATATAAAATTCACGGTCTCAGCCCTACCCAATACGAAATTTAGTACCATTTAGTACTTCTCGTACAACTATAGTACAAATTTCCAAACCGACCTCCAAATCTCAATATCAGATATCAAGAGTTTTCTAGGTATAAGAGTTCACAATTTTATCTCTATTCCTTCACACAATACCAAATTTAGTACTGTTTAGTATTTTTCGTACAATTATAGTACACATTACCAAAGCCATCCCCATATTTTAATCACAGCCACCAACAGTGGCTGCCACCATTATCGAATTTCAGGATTCCAGCTCTATCTTTTCACCCAACACCAAATTTGGTACTATTTAGTACTATTCGTACAATTATAGTGCACATTTTAATTCCAGATACAAACAGAGACCTCAGTATCCAATTTGAACATTCCAGCCCTATCCTTTCACCCAATACCAAATTTAGTACCATTTAGTAAATGCGTACAAATATGGGACGCATTTCCAAACCAATGCCAAATCTAAAACAAAGGTGCCATCCGTAATCTAAGTATCAAATTTAAGAATCCGTCCATCAAATTTATCTCTATCCGTCCACCCAATTTCAAAAGTAGAACCATTTACTACTTTTTTCGATTTCAGCTCAATTCCACACCAAATGCTAAATTCAGTACCATTTAGTACTTTTCGTACGACTATGATACACATTTAAAAAACCACGTCCACGTCTTAATCTCAGATTCAAAAAGTTATCTAAATATAATGTTTTCTCAACGGAGCGGAGAAAACCAAATTCGGCAGTTCACCACTTTCGGCCAAGCGAAGCAACTCTTTAGATCTGTTGAGCCTATTTTTTTCTGTTTCAGTGTAAGTTCTTGCACTTTTTCAAATTTCAATGGCTTTACCTTAAGCTCATTTTTCAATATTTGCCAAATGGAATACTGCGATATGTTCAGATCACGAGCCATTTTTCTGCCACTGCGCCGCTGGTTCCGATCAAATCGCTTTTTTACTTTTCGAACCATTTCTGCTGCTATTTTCTTCCGCCCACTTCCTCAACGTCAGGCTACGCTACCAGTATCACGGTAACGAGCGATGGTACGAGACACAAAAGATTTATTCACATTTAAGTGCTGGGGTGTTCTAACGATATCCACTTGTGGGTTTCCAGCCAAATATAAAGAAGAACACACTATCACGCTTGATTTCCATCACGAATAAATTTTTTCCCGGAAAATTCTCACCAAAATGCTTTTGTGCACTTGTAAACAATATAATGAGCTGTCACCGAAATCATTTTAGCAGCTGTCGGACGAGTGGTTTAAAAATTACATCTGTCTGAAGTTGGTTGTAGTTTTATCTCACACTGTAATACCAAATTGTACCACTTTAGAATTTCAGTACCATTTTAGAACATTTCGTAACCTTTAAGTTCGAATTCCAAAAAAAAAATCGCATTGATACATCCATCCTGCACTCCATCAGTGACTCTCATTGCAAACTTCAGACTGACCTTTAGTACCATTTAATATTTTCCGTGCACATAAGTACAAATTTCGAAAACTATCTCTATATCCAATTCTACTCTCCGTTAGTAATGTTAATTTCAAATTCCAGGATTCCAGCTCCATCCGTTCCTCCATCCGTACAAATTCGAATTGTACCAAATTTAGCACTCTTCATGAGTGCACACTTCCAAAACTACATCCTTTCACTTTCAAATTTCAAAGTTTTAGCTCTAACCGTTTACATGATACGAAACGGTACCAAATATGGTACATTTTATTATATGTGTACACTTATAGTGCGAATTTCCATAATAAAATTGTACAATTGTCATACATTTCATCAGTGACCCTCATTTCAAATTTAAGAGCTCTAACTCTACTGGTTCGTCGAATAGAAAGGGCATCATATTAAGCATCTTTTAGTCATTTTCGGACCAAAAGTGACCTTATACAAAATTTCATGCTTATAGCTTCAGCTATTTCTTCTGAGTGTTTATTCTCAGTCAGTCAGCCACTTATTTCACTATCACCCATTTCATTTCACAATCCCAAGAATACGATTTTTTGTTTGCCCACAACATTACTGCAACTAGTTAACAATGTAACTTAAATGCAAACTAATAACAATTCATATTCATAAACATATTAAAATTGAACTTGATGTTCATTCAATGAATCTAAGTATGCATATTTTACGAATTCATATAAACACACAAATACACACACACAGCGTGCACACATACACAGCATATACATGTGGATGGTTCACAAACTGTCATTGTTTGGCTTTTATATATTTATGTAAAATGTTGCAAAGTGTGTTAATATAATAGACACGCACAGACACACATACCCAATTAGAGTACATACCAACACACACACGCATATGCATATGTGTGTGGTGGCATGGTTAATGTTCGACAAGCAAAACATCGTCGTAACATATGCAACAGGAAATCGGAAATGCTGTTCTAAGCATTTAAAATTTAGCCCAACCATACGCAATGGGGATTGTGTGAGTATGTGTGTGTGTGTGTGTGTGTGTCAGGATAACAAGTTCAAACAAACAAAACTTTTACCGAAATGATTTACATTCGAAATTTTCTCATTGCATGCGGATGTGCGTGTGTGTATGTGTAGAACATTTTGTTAGAATTATATTTTATTTTTGTATATAATTTTATTAGAATATATTACCGCACCAAATGTACATTGAGGTGACACATTTTGTATTGGATAGCATAAAGTGGTAAGTACGTCTTTTGTGATACCTCATTATATTATATATATCATTATATCATTATATTGTTTACAAGCGTACAAAATTTTTCAGAAAAAAGTTATTCGTGATGGAATTCAAGCGTGATAGTGAGATTTCTTTATATTTGGCGGGAAAACCAAAAGTGGCTATTTTTAGAGCACTCCGGCATTTAAATGTGAATATATTTTTGTGTCTCGTACCATCGCTCGTTACCGTGATACTGGTAGGCTAGCCCGAGGTAAAAAAAAATGGACGGAAGAAAACAGCAACATCAGAAGAAATGGTTCGAAAAGTAAAGAAGCGACTTGATCGAAACCCGCCGTAAATTGGCTCGTGAGCTAAACATATCGCAATATTTCATTCGGCAAATATTAAAGCCATTGAAATTCCAAAAAGTGCAAAAACTTACACCGCAACAGAAAGAAAATAGACTCAAAAGAGCTAAAGATTTGCTTTGCTTGGCCGAAAGTGGTGAACTGCCGAATTTGGTTTTCTCAGATGAGTAAAACATTCGTTGTCCAGAAGTTTGTTAACAAACAAAATGATCGTGTTAACTTGTGTTAACAAAGAGGTCAACAGACCACCTTCGGTTGGCCACCAGAACGTAAGCGCCGGCCATGGTGATGGTGTGGGCCGTCATAACATCCGATGGTCGCTCTCCGCTTGTATTTATCGAACGTGGGATCAGAATAAAACCTTGGACATTTCAACAGGACTCTGCACCATCGCACTCAGCACGCGCCACATAAGAATGGTTACAAAATGAGGTTCCTCAATGGCCACCAAAATCTTCGTATACCAAGCCGTTGGACTATTGTGTCTTGAGTATTTTGGAAAGCAAGGTTGGCAGTAAAAAACACCAAAGTGTCGATCACCACAAGCAAGCGCATCGCCGGGAATGGACAAAAATACCGCAGAGCAACATTTGGACTGCCTGTCACCAATTCGACGAATCTAAACTTATTCTGAAATTCGATGCTATTTCCGACATTTTCTACTGTTATTCGATAAAATTAAAAAAAAGTAAAAATTATGGCGTTTGACTTTGTTGCAAATTTTTGAGCTCACCCTGATTCTTGATCAGCATATAATTCTATATCGATTTAGCGATGTCCGTCCATAGGTCCGTCTATGGAAATCTCTCTAGCTTCCGAACGAAACGAAGTAGGTTGATAAAATTTTACTCAATTGTATATTATTCCTACAAGACTTTTGGTATTTAAAATGGGTTTTGTAGGTCCACGTTTTGGTATAGCCCCCATATAATGGTACCTCCCTCTATTCGGTATTTTGGTGATTTAAGCAACATTATTCACTGGAAATGTTGCAAATTTGGTATTTGAAGTTCGTAATGGATACTACAGCCTATGACAGAAAATTGTCCGTGCAGGTCCACGCCCTCGTAGAGCCCCCATATAACGGCACCTCACGATATTCGGTATATTGGATGATTTTAGGGATATTATTCACCGGAATTGTTTCAAATTTTGTGTTTGAAATTCGTAAAGGATACTACAGCCTATGATAGAAAATTGTAGATCCACGTCTTCGTATAGCCCCCATACAACGGGACCTGCCGATATTCGGTATTTTAATTATTTAGCGACGTTATTCACCGGAATTGTTTCAAATTTGGTATTTAAAGTTTGTAATGGACATTACAGCCTATGACAGAAAATTGTCTGTGCAGGTCCAGGTCTTCGTATAGCTCCAATATAACATTACCTACCGATGTTCGGTATTTTCATGATTTTAGCTACATTATTCACCGAATTTTTTTTCAAGTTTCGCATTAAAATTTTATAATGGCTTATGACCAAAGTTGCATATGCAGGTTCACGTCGTTGTATAGGCCCTAATATAATGGCTACATTCGGTATTTTTTAAAATTTAAACAGGATGTTTAACTGATTAATTTTTTAAATATTGCCAAATTTGTTGTAAATGGAACGATTTGCATTAAACAGTTCCCCATTTTTTCAGATTTGTTAAGTGAGTATAAATCTCGTTTAAAAAGTTGCAAAACTCCATTGGGTGAACAGAAAGTGCTTTAAATCTGAAATTTGGTATTAGGGGGGCTGTTCATGTGTAGCCCGAACATATAGAGGTAGTTTCGGAAATATGTACTGAAATCGTACGAAAGGTACGAATTTGTACTATATTTGGAATTTGGTTAAGAAATAGAGTAAAATGCTGAATTTAATATTTAGGTTTCTAATGGTATCTGTATATGAGATTTGGGCGTGGGTTTGGAAATGCTTGCTATATTTGTATAAAAACTACTAAATGGAACTAAATTTGGTATTGGGTGAAGGGATAGGGATGAAATCCTTTATTTTAATATTCACGTCTTTGTTGGTATCTGGGATTGAGATATGGAGGTGGTGTAGGGAATGTGTACCATACTTGTACGAAAAGTACTAAGGGGTACTACATTTGGATAGGATGGATAAAGATAAAGTTCTGAAGTTTGATATTTAGATAACTGTTGGTTACTCAGGATGAGATTTGGAAATGCCTACCATAGTTGTACCAAAAGTACTAAATATTAGTAAATTAGGTACTGGATGCATTCATCCATCATTAGAGCAGAAATCCCGAAATTTTAAATAAATGTCACTCTCGGATAGAGCCGCCAGTTTTTTGAACACGGGCAGATTTGATACCAGATTTTTTTTCTTAATCGAAAACCGTTGATGCACTTGCAAATAATTGAAATGAAATTATAGAAGATAACTTAAAATTTCCCACATGACCAATTGTTAATAAATACCCACTTTATTGCATTCCATTTTCACACATCATAACTTCATACATATGCATAGGCATGTGTAAATGACTTCTTTTAAAAGTTCAAAAGGCAATTTACACATTGACAATTTCTGTTCGCAAATGTTCATGGATCTGGTGTTTGCAAATGTTGTGTTAATAACATGATAATTGCAAAATTGTGAAACGACCACCAACCACCATATGACAATAATCATTAAAATAATAGTTTTTCATTAAAGCCAAACTCTGGTGGAGGAAAATGTAAACGATTCATTGAAAAGCAACGTTTATATCTAATGGACGTATTGACAACTGTAATAGAAAATTGATTACGTGCAAGAAAATTTGTGAAATTTGTGAGAAATTAATTAGATTGAAACAAGTGTCGATTCTGTTAAATTTAACAAGAGCATATTTGATTGCAGAACACAGAGTCAAGCATGACACATTTTTATTGTAAATTTATCTCAGACTTGGGATTTGCCATAACACTTTTGTTATTGAGTTTTTCATATTTTTAGTAGATTCTAATCCTAATTTTTATACCCTCAACCATTCTATGGAGGGTATATTAGCTTTTTCATTCCGTTTGTAACTCCTCGAAATATTCATGATAGACCCTACAAAGTATATATATTCTGGATCAGCGTAAAATTCTAAGACGATTTAGCACTGTCCGTGTGTCTGTATGTTCGTCTGTCTGTTGTACTCAAGGTATCTTTGGAACGAATTAATATAAAAGGCTGACATTTTGCACACATGTGTATTTTGCCAGTAAGCAGGTTAAGGGCCATGTCGTTTTTTCGATTTCGTATAGCCCACATATAACGGTATAACGGACATTATTCATCGGAATTGTTTTAAAGTTCATATTCAAAGTTCGTAACGGGTAGTACAGCCTATGACAGAAAATTTCGCATGCAATCCCAGGTCTTCGTATAACCACCTTATAACAGTATTCGGTATTTTGATTATTATAGCGAAATTATAGCAGGTATTGTTTCAAATTTGGTATATGAAGATCTTAATGGGTACTACAGCCTATTAAAAAAAATACTATTCAGGTTCACGTCTTCATATAGCCCCCGTACAAAGGTCATCATTAAAATGTTTTTTTTTTTTTGAATTTTTTGAAAAATTTCAAGTTCATTCCGAATGGTAGAGCTTATTAAAAGTGCAGCCTGGTCGAAATTATCTTCTTTTTTACTTGTTCAATAATGAAGATTTCATTTTCTTATTTTGGACAAACTCACTCAATATTGATTTTTTTCGAATTTTTAGTACGTCTACAATTGTAATTTTCTTATTTTGGCCATAACCCTTTTATTATTGAGCTTTTCGCATTTATAATATTTTTTAAATCTTCGCTGAATTTTAAATATTTAATTTTCTTATTTCGTCCGTCACTCCTTTTTTATCGCCTTTTTCGCCCATTTAGGGTTCTTGGTTTTTATACCCTACACCACATAATGGTAAGGGTATTATGTTTTTGTGCATTTGGTTGTATTGGTGAGAATCGGTTTAAATTTATATACATAGCTCCCATATATCATCAACCGATTTCGGGTTAATTCAAATGACCTGAATTTGGGCACATCCGACCGAATTCAGTTTAGAATCAAGTACATTAAATTTGGTGAAAATCGGTTCAGATATAATTATAGCTCCCATAAATATGTTTCATCCGATTTGGTGTTTAAGTCCCTCATATTCGTAATATGCACTCCACAAGAATGCTGTTTGATTTCTAATACCAGATACAGCCCCAAATACCTCTGCCAAATTGTACCAAGATCGGTTCAGATTTGAATATAGCTTCCATATCTATCATTGACTGATTTCGGGTTAATTGTGCACAAAATGACCAATATCAGTCCAAAAGCCCTGAATTTTGGCACATCCGACCTAATTCAGTCTAGAAGCAAGTACATCGAATTCGGTGAAAATCGGTTTAAATATAGCTGTAGCCCTCATATATATGTTTCATCCGATTTGGTGTTTAAGTCCCTTACATTCGAAATATGCACTCCACAAGAATGATATTTAGTACCAGATATCAGATACAGGAAATACCTCTGCCAAATTTTTATTCAGATTTATTGGGCACCAAATGGCTAATATTAGCCTAAATGGAGTGAATTGTGGCACTTCCGACGGAATTCACCCTGGAATCATGTTTATCAAATTTGATGAAAATCGGTTCAGATATAGCTATAACTTCCATACATATGTCTCATCCGATTTGAGGTTTTAAGTCCCTCACTCCACAACAATGATCTTTGGTAATGTACATCGGATACAGCTCGAAATTATCTCTGCCAAATTTTATCGAGATCGGTTCAGGTTTTGATATCGGTTTCGATACACCTTCGATATACATTTTCATCCGATTTTATGGTTATTGTCCACCATACATATATGTAATATCAGCCAAAATTGGATATATTTTTTTAAATTCTACCGAATTTTTTTCATTTGGTGAAACTCGTTTCGGTAAGAAATTGCTCCAATAAATATTTCCCAATGTAATTCTTATCGAAGTCATATCATGCAGTATACATCAATTTTATTTGGTACTAGAGGTACAGAAGCCTTCGTCAAATTTGTTGAAAATCGACTCAAAGTTGGATATAGTTTCCGAATTGTAACTACTCTAAAGCAATGATACGTATTCAAATAAGGTTCATAGTTGTTGTGATCTACTTCACATAAATTCTCAATATAAACTTATAAACACGCATAGTGATGTAGGGCATCATATAGTCGACCCCGCCAGACTTTTGACATTTCCTTACTTGTTTAAATTTAAACATTTACTTTTCTTATTTTCGCCATAGCTTCTTTATTATAGAGTTTTCCGTTTTATTTGTTTCATGTTTTAAATCTTTGTTTTTTTTTTTTAGTTCAAACATTTCATTTTCTAATTTTGGTTGTAACTCCTTTATTATTATTATTTTTGTTTTTGCATTATTAGTATGATAATCGGTACTGGTTGCCGCTTTACAGCGATGTTTAAACGAAACCATATTTTGAATAGTCTTCCCATTACACTGCTGCAAATACAGCAGCTGTTTTCACACTTGGGAATAGTTTCACCATAAGCATTGGTTGTAGAACAAGCTAAATGTTGTTTATAAACATATCCAATTCAAGACCCTACTTCGCTGGAGTTGGCAACGCGCAATTGAACTCACCACGGTGGGTGCTACATGTAAGAGTTGGAATTGATATGTTACTGTTTTAGCAAATATTCTAATAGAGAAAAACAACATTAATCCAGTTACTATTCTCTCGAATACATTTCTTTCCAACTCACCCAAGAAAAACATAATTTGCCTGATATAAGTAATAGTGTCCCAGAAATTACTTCTTTTTTCAGTTCAGGCTTCGTACCTGTATTTATATATGTCGGCCGATTCTTTTCGCCATATCGACACTTTATTTGTTACTCCAAGCTTTAATATTCTCATGAAGACGAGTCTACCCTTCGACAAGTTTCCCGGTAAAATATTTCTAATGTCATCGTCAGCAAAAAATAACAAAAATAATATATACTAGCAAAAAAAAAAAATTTCACCTTTTAAATTAAAATTCGTTTTTTTTTTTTTTTTTGAAAGAATAAAAATAGATAATACCTTTTATGTCGAAAAGTTTTCAAAATCGTTCATTTTGAAGTTAACCGAGGAAAATATTAGTAAACTCATTGCTCACTGGACCCACATCCAACTTTTCTGTCCAAAACTACTTTAACATCTACAAACCAACAGTGACCCCAAATAAAGTTTAATAATTTCATCTCTATCCCTTTACCCAATACCAAATTTAGTAACATTTAGTACGCATATCCAAAACAATCTTCATCTCTCCAACCTAGACACCAATAGTGACCCAAAATTAGTACTTTTCGAAAATGTGCATAACCACCTCCAGATATCAACACCAGATACCAAAAAAGACTAAATTTAGTAACATTTAGTACTTTTCGTATAACGTTAGTACTCATTTGCAAAACCAATTCATGTCACAATCCTACACACCAACAGTTATGACAATATAAAAATTCACAGTTTCAGCTTCACCCAATACCAAATTTGGATCGTTTTAAAAACCTCCTCCATATCCCAGATACCAGCAGAGTCCATAATATCAAATTTCAGCTGTATCCCTTCACCCAATACCTAATTTTAGTACCACTTAGTACGTTTCCAATTGTTGTACACATTTTTAAAACCACTTCCATATGTTAATCACAGACACTAAGAGCGACATCTATATCAAATTTCATGATTTTAGCTCTATTCTTTTACCCTGTAACAAATAAAGTACTATTTGTTAATTTTCTTACAATTATAGTACGCATTTACAAAACAACAGTCAGATTTCAACACCAGACCTGAGAGAGGCCTCAATATTAAATTTCGGTATTCCCGCTCTATACATTCACTCAATACCAAATTTAGTAACATTTGGTACTTTTGGAATAATTATTGTACTAAACAGTTGTCACTATATATCCAAATACCAAATTTAGTTCACTTTAGTACCTTTCGAACAACTATAGTACACATCAGATATCATAAATAATCGAAATATCAAATTTCAGATTGTTATCTCTATCCCTTCAGACCAACTATAGAACACATTTTCAAACCCACCTACAAATCTCTATCCAAGATACCAACAGAGACTTCATTGTCAAATTTCAGGACTCCATCTTTATTCTTTCATCCAATTACCAATTCAGTACCAACTTATGCTTTTCCAGCCCTTTCTTTTCACCCATACCTAATTTAGTATCATATTGAACTTTTCGTACATGTACAGGGCGAGATAAAAAACTGCAACCAACTTCAGACTGCTGTCATTTCTAAGCCACTCGTCCGACAGCTGTTAAAATAATTTTAGTGAGAGCTCATTATATTGTTTACAATCGTATAAAAGCGTTTTGGTGAGAATTTTCCAGAAAAAAAAGTTATTCGTGATGGAATTCAACCGTGATAGTGTGATTTCTTTATGTTTGGCTGGAAAACCACAAGTGGGTATCGTTAGAACACTCCAACATTTAAATGTGAATAAATCTTTTGTGTCTCGTACCATCGCTCGTTACCGTGATACTGGTAGCGTAGCCCGACGTCAAGGAAGTGGACGGAAGAAAACAGCAACATCAACAGAAATGGTTCGAAAAGTAAAGAAGCGACTTGATCGAAACATGCGTCGCAGTGGCCGAAAAATGGCTCGTGAGTTGAATATATCGCAATATTCCATTCGACAGATATTGAGAAATGAGCTCTGGGTTATCCCGTGCCATTGAAATTAAAAAAAGTGCAAGAACTTACACCGCACCGCAACAGGAAGAAAATAGACTCAAAAGAGCTGAAGAGTTGCTTCGCTTGGGCGAAAGCGGTGAACTGCCGAATTTGGTTATCTCCGATGAGAAAAAATTCGTTGTCCACAAAATGATCGTCTTTACTTGCCAAAGAGGTCAGCTGAAAATGTGCATCTTCGGTTGGCCACCAGAACTCAAGTGTCGGCCATGGTAATGGTGTGGGCCGCCATAACAGCCGATGGTCGCTCTCCGCTCGAATTAATCGACCGTGGCATCAGAATAAATACCGAATATTATCGCGAAAATATTATGGAGGGTGTATTAAAGCCTTGGGCACGCAAACATTTTGGCAGCAGACCTTGGACATTCCAACAGGACAGAACAACAGCACCATCGCACTCAGCACGCGCCACCCAAGAATGGTTACAAAATGAGGTTCCTCGCTTCATTTCCAGCGCACTATGGCCACAAATCTTCGGATACCAATCCTTTGGACTATTGTGTCTGGAGTATTGTGGAAAGCAACGTTATCAAAGTTCAATTTTTTATCCTTTCACCCAATATCAAATATTGTACCATTCTGTACTTTTCGTACAATTATAGTACACATTAACGAAACCACATCCATATGTCCTGGTTACAAATGAACAGCGACCCTAATACCAAATTTTTGATTTCAAGCACTATCTGTTCACCCAATAGCAAAGTGTACCAAATATGGTACTATTTAGTACTTTTCGTGCACTTTTGTAAATATTTCCAAAGCCACTATTTTATCACAAAACTACCACCAATCATCATCCGTTCACCTTAAACTTAACTGTTCCAAATTTGATACCATTTAGTACAGTTAGCACACTTAGCACACATTTACAGAACCACATTTTTTTTTAGCTTTATCCGTTCACATAATACCAAATAGTACCGTTTTAGAAGTTTGGTACAATTTTAGGACTTTAAAGTTCGAATTTCAAACAACTCTTTGATATATATCACTCATTCTCATCCGAAATTTCAGAATTCTAGCCCATTCCATTTGACCAATGCAATGTATTAAACTTATAGCACATTTTGTTACTTTTCGTATCGCTTCAGTACAATTTCCAAAAACCCAGCCTAATCACATGGCTACGCACCTTCCGCAAATTTCCAAAATTATAGCTTCAGCCGTTTTGTCTGGGCATTGATTCTCAGTCAGTAAGTCAGTCAGTTATTTCTTACTCTTATATATTACTCTTTTATATACAGATAAGGCTCTAGAGATACAAATATACCAAGAACAAGTATGGTACCTCTTCAAGGATTGCAAGTTATATGCGAACATGCATCCACCGAACATCTACTCTCGATAACTGATGCGGGGAAGGACCCTCAACATTGAACTTATGCCACAAAAAACCCTCAAGGTAGCACCTCGAAAACCTGGTCAAACCCTTGTTATAAAATTAACCATAACTTCTTCCCGTCTCACTTTTCATTTCATCGACCCATTTTTAATGCTCAAATGACCTTCCAAATGCAGCGCCAACAACTAACTTCCATCCATAAAAAAATTACAAAAACTGGCACGAGACCTTTTTGTCCCTCATATTATGCCGCACCAAATCCATGCAATGGCCAAAAGGGAATGTAAAATTAACCTTAGTTTTTGTGGGAGTAACAAAAATAGAGAGAACTTCCATTCGTGTAGCTCATAAAACAAGACGTTGTGTACGAGGTAATCAAATGACCTTTGCCATAATTTACGATGAAACAATAAAATGGATAAACAAACATACTGACACACTTCCAACACAACAATAATCGCAAAAAAAAAAAACAAAAACAACAACAGCTATAATGACCACAAAAAAATGGTAAAATGCATTGCAAAATGTCTCATTGTGCTTTTAAAGAAAAAAAGGGTCTACGTTTGTATTAGCCAAAACAGAAGAAATAAAAAAATGCGACGGAGCTGTATGTCTGAGTTGGTTGGCGGGTAAGCAGCCAACAAGTTAGGCAGACCGACAGACAGCCAACTAAGCATGCAAAGTGTTTGGAGCCAATCAATCAAAATCCGTGTTTTGCATACAAAATATTCAGCGCACTCACAAAACACGCACACAGACACATACCAAAATCGGGACAATTGTTTAGCGGGTGATTGCTGGTGGTGTTGGCGTTCAAGCGTGTGTTGTTGTTCTATTGTTTTTTGTTGCTGCAACTCTATTGAATTTGCTTTTATTGCTATTTGCAATAATTTTATTTTTATTTTGAAAATAATTTCATTTTCAACTTCCACTTTTATTCGCGAACTCAGACGCACGTTTTTTTAACTGCGATAGAATGTCTATTTTATTTGGCTGGTTATTATTTCAAGCCATGTCTTTTGCATTGTTTTCCTAAATAAAATTAGATCGAGGTTAATTTGAATCTTTAGAGAGGCATTAAAGCGAATGAAATTTGCGAAGAGAAAAAATAACGATATGTATTGAAAATTTTTTGCAAAATTCTCCACAGACTGATTGATTGGTAATGGATTAGGTTGCAATTTGAATTTTTATTTATGCTGGACAATTTAATATTGAGGTCAGAAAGATAAAAAAAACGTCGTAATTTGACTTCTTGACAAATATTGCAATACTGATGACCAACAATGTCTATTAAATATTCCACAGAGGTTACGTGCGACACAAGGTAATAGAATTCTGAGATATGTACATGAGCATTTTTGAAAATTCAAACAAAAAATGTATTAAATTTGCTGAAACCTTCTTAATCCTGGAATTCTGAAAACTGGCAAAATGTGCTTAAGTTTCACATTTTACATGTATCGTACGATTCGTCTTCTTTGTACCTCTGTGAATACCGCTCCAGCTTCCGAACAAAATGAAATAAATTGATAAAACTTTCCTCAGATATATTTTATGTTGGCAGGACATTTGGTATTGAAAATAGAATATGTAGGTCCACATATCAATACTGGCAGTCTTAAAGTCTTTTGGTTGTTTTGGTCACAATTTTAAACCGAATTTTCTGTAAATTGTCAATTTGCGACCCCAGTATAGGAAATATTATTGCATGGTATTGTCCATATAGGCCCAAGGCCCCATATAACTGTACCTCCAGATATTCGGTACTTAAAGGTTTGTGTCAAACTTTTCATCGGAATTGTTTCAAATTTGGTATTTAAAGTTTGTCAGTGGATATCACCTCCACTGACAGAAAATTCCTCATATTTGTTCATGTCTTCATTACGGTACCTCCCTATATTCGGAATTTTGATAATATTATCTATACGTATGCCCTACGCCACATAGTGGTTAGGTTATTATTTCTTCGGAGCGAGATAGACGCATATTTATTTCTGACGATTTTCATAGAATCAATTTCGGATTCGATTTATGCATGTCAGTCCGTCTGTCGGTCTGTCCACGTTTTTTTTTTTATTTTGTGAACAAAATGCAGGTTGCATTTATTATCCGATTGAGATTAAATTTTCCAAACAATATTTGTTTGATCCAAGGACGAACCCTATTGAAATTGGTGAAAATTGATTCTAATTTAAATATAGCTCCCATATATATCTTCAACCGCTTTCGGGTAAATTGTGCACCAAAATGTTGGCACCTTCAAGTGAAATCAGTCTAGAAACAAATAGGATATAGCTCCCACATATATCTTTATCGGATTTGGCGTTTCTTGTACACCAAAAAGTTAATATCAGCCCAAATAGAATGGATGTTGTCACATATAACCTAAACCAGTAAAGAAAGTCTTAAAATCGGCCGGGGCCGACTTTATAATACCCTACACCACTTTGCTAATTTAGTAGAGCTGCGCATAACAATTAAAAGTTTTTATGGGAGAATTCAATCATACACGCTATGATTGTAATTATAATTTAAAGTTCAAAGAACTAAATATGCCGAAGCATTTGTATCTTTTAAATTCGGACTTGTATTGCCCATTTGGTGCACAATTAATTTGAAATCGGATAAAAATATATATGGGAGCTATATCCAAATCGGAGCCGATCTCGATAAAATTTAGCAAAGATATTTCTGAGCTGTATTTGATATATTTCCCTGAATATCGTGGGTATGCATCGTTGTAGTGCATATTACGGCTGTGGGTAACAAATATGACAAATCGGATAAACAATATATGTGGGAGCTATAGTTATATCTGAACCGATCTTCACCAAATTTGACATACTAGCTTCTAGACTCAATTCGGTCGTAAGTGCCAAATTTCATCCAATTTGGCCAAATATTAGACGTTTGGTGCACAATAAAAGTAATTCGGACGAAGTTATATATGGGAGCTATATCCAAATCTGAACCAATCTCGATAAAATTTAGCAAATGTATTTCTGAGCTATATTTGATATATTTCCCCAAATATTGTTGTTACAAGGTGCATATTCCGGCTGCGGAGGACAAAAATAGCAAATCGGATGAACAATATATATGGGAGCTATAGCTATATCTGAACCGATTTCGATAAAATTTGGCATACTTATTTTCAGGTCCAATCTGATCGTACATGCAAAATTCCACACAATTCGGACAGATATTTCACGTTTGGTGCACAATAAAAGGCAAATCGGACGAAGATATATAAGGGAGCTATATCTAAATTTTTACCGATTATCTCCAATTTCAATAGGGTTCTTCCTTGGGCCAAACAAATGATTTGTGCAAAATTTCATCAGGATAGGACAATAAATGCGAACTGTACTTTGTTTACAAAAATACATGGACAGACGGACAGACGGACGGACGGACGGACGGACGGACGGACGGACTCAGATAGACTCAGAATGTGATTCTATGCATATCATCAAAAGGAACTATGGGTCTATCTCGTTTCCTTTTGCCTGTTACAAACAAATGCACAAAGACATAATACCCTGACCACCTTGTGGTGTAGGGTATAAAAATCGCTTCATATATAGCTATAGCTCCCATATAAGTCCCCCACATTCGTAATATGCACTCCACAACAGTGATATTCGGTACTAGATATCAGATACTGCTCAGAAATACCTTTGCCAAATGTTATCGAGATCGGTTCAAATTTGTATGTAGCTCGCATATATTCGATCGATATAAAGAAATGTATGTTTGTTATTCCGCTTATAAGTCAAAAACCGCTGGACTGGTTTTCACAATTCTCATAAATTCGGAATGGTATTTTGCCAGAAAAGGATAGCATCTAAGAAAATTGCCATTAAAAATGTGAATATTTTTTGTTACTTTTTTAAATTTCTGTGATATTTTTTTATCGCATGCGATTTTTTCAATTTGACTTACAATTTAGAATTGTCCATTTCCTAAAGTTTTCCAGCACCCCGCACCAATACGTTGAGGGTATTATATACAGTTCGATCGAGTTATATTATAGTCCGATCTTCACGAAATTTTGCAAGGGGGTAGGGTTAGGGTCAGAATTAAAGCCTGTTGTTATGGAGATACATTGCGAATATCATCACTTCGAATTTTTTAAGAGTATATGTTGAGTGGAAGCGTTTTCGCATGTGTAGGTAAGTTTGAGCAGATTGAATATCAAACATTTCCTTGGAGGACAGAAATGAAAATATTTTATTTTTTAATATATTTCCTTCAATGACATTCTTTTTATTTATGCCACTAAATGGCACGTGTGTGTTAAATTCCTGACACTCGTTAATTAATAACTCCGCGATTTGTACACACCAAAATATTTGCGTGTTTGTTTCTTAAGTCTTTTGTTTAAACACGAAGGAAACATAAATCATAAAGAAACAAATAATTCAATAAACAAAAGCATATCGACGAAAAAAAATAGCTATGATAAATAGTATTGCCTCATAGAGAACTGTTATATATTTCTTAAAAATTACTTTCGCTTTCAACATTAGATCATAAGAAAGCAAAACAACAGTAGGGTGGAACGAGTTATTTGCCTACAAGTAATTAAAAAAACGCCATAGACACACAATCAAATTTTATCTATTCTCCAAATTGTATTTCTTCTCTTCCTCTCTCATTATGTACTCTCGGCACTAAAATTAGTAATTGTGTTTTTCTAATATCTCTAACCAGTTTCATTTAGCAAAGTTGTTATATCGTATAAAGGTACTTCAATGCAATGACAAAACAAAAAAAAAAAACAAGTGTAGCTGGTAATTTTATGCTTAAATGGCTGTCTTCAATTAACGCGTCTGTTTACTCCAGATTTTAATGGTCATAAAAACGGTTCGTAATGAAAGTAATTATGTTTTTAGTTGGTTATTTCCATTCAGTCTATGCGAAAATGAGAATGAAAGTAATGACAAAATAAAACCTGAAAAATGAAGTTGTTACTTCTTCTATTCACAAAATATGACAATAGGGTGATGCAATGATTTGTAGCAAAACAAACAAATTCCCTCACGATGTTCGAGCATTTGATAATAAGCAAACACCCATGTGTTTTTACCAAATTTAAACAGCCAAAATGCAGCACCTAGAGATAGAGTTGAAAGCTTCTCAAATATGAGTTAATTTTAATGGACAATTTTGGGATTTTTTTCGGTCTTGTTTTTGTTGCAACTAAATTTTCGACGTTGCGCTCTTTTCAGGTTTTTTCATAATATAGGATATTACAACATCAGAACATGTTGGAAGTCACAAGTTGTACCTGCCATCAGCTAATCCTAAAATTTTATTTTCTTTTTTATTCAGATTTAGTGCTACGCACATCTCAATTTATGGGAATTTGTTTTTTTTTTTTTTTTTTTTTTTCAAAATTGTGGTCTCTTATTGTGAAGGTAACTAAAGGAATAGACCGATTTAACCAGATGTGATAAATACAACACTTGTATACCCTATACCACATAATGGTAAGGGCATTATGTCTTTGTGCATTTTTTTTTTTTTTTGTAACATGGAGAAGGAAGCGAGATAGACCCATATTTACTTTTGAGGATCTCCATAGAATCACTTTCTCAGTCGATTTATGCATGCCCGTCCTTTGGTCTATGTATTTTTGTAAACAAACGACAGGACGCATTTATTATCCAACTGAGACGAAAATTTCCAAACAATATTTTTGGCTCAAGGACGAAATCTGAAATTGGTGAGAATCGGTTTAAATTTAGATATAACTCCCATATATATCTTCAACCGATTTCGGGTTAATTGTGCACGAAATGGCCAATATGAGTCCGAATGACCTGCATTTTGGTACATCCGACCGAATTTAGTCTAGAACTACAAGTAGTCTAGAAGCAAGTTCATCAAAATTGATGAAAAGCGGTTCAGATATAGCTATAGCTTCCATATATATGTTTCATCCGATTTACTGCTAAAGTCCCTCACATGCGTAATATGCACTCCCCAACAATGATATTTGATACCGGGCATCAGAAACTGCTCGAAAAGTTATCTGCCAAATATTATCAAAACCGGTTCAGATTTGGATATAGCTCCCATATATATCTTCAATTGATTTCGGGTTGCTTGTGCACCAAATGGCAAATATCAGTCCAAATGACCTGCATTTTGGTACAACCGACCGAATTCAGTCTAGAAGCAAATTCATCAAATTTGCTGACAATCGATTCAGATATAGCTATAGCTCTCATATATATGTTTCAGCCGATTTGGGGTTTTAAATCCCTCACATGCGCTCCATGTGACTCCACAAAGATGATATTTGATACCAGATAATTTATGTCGCTCAAAAATATATCAGTCAGATTTTATGGAGATCGGACGGATCTAGATATAGCTCCCATATATAACCTTATCCGATCTAAGGTTTTTTTGCACCAAATTACTAATATCAGCCCAAATGGACTGAATTTTGGCACTTCCCATGGAATTCAGCCTAACAGCAAGTACTTTAAATTTTGGTGAAAATCGGATCAGGTATAGCTATAGATCCTATATATATGTCTTATCCTATTTGGTGTTAAAGTCCCTCACATTGGTACCATACACTCCACAACAATGATATTTGATATCGGACATCAGATACAGCTTGAAAATACCTAGACCAAATTTCATCGAGATCGATCCAGAGGTACAAGAGCGTCCGTCAATTATATAGATATAGTTTCCAAATTGTGACTACTTTGATGCCAGGATACGCATTTAAATGAGGTTCGTAGTTGGTATGATATAGTTCACATACTCTCTATAGTTCACAAAACTCTAACCTCGTAAAAAATCCATGTCTATTGATCTTAAGTTAAGAACTGTAGGACGACAACAAAATCTAGACAATTTTTAACTTTCTAGATTTTAAACCCAAAGTATTCTGCGAACATCTTCCAAAACAATATGCGTCTATTCTGATCCTAGCCCCATACAAAATTTCGAAAATACCGGACGACAATTGTGACCTGGATATAACACCCCCAACACCGAACTTTTAATAATTTGAAACAATTCCAGTGAATAATGTCCCTTAAATCCTCCAAATACCGAATGTATAGAGTTACAGTTATACAGGGACTACAGGGTGAGATAAAACAACTGCAAAAAAGTCAAATGCCATAATTTGACATTTTTTTTTTTAATTTTATTGAATGAAAGCAAAAAAATTTCGGAAATAGCATCAACTTTTAGAATAAGTTTAGATTTGTTCGAATTGGTCACCTTTGGCACGAATTATGGCCTTCAAACGGCCAATGAAACCGTCATACGTTGCCCGAATGTTGCTCTGCGGTATTTTGGCCCACCACCAGCGAAGCGCTTGCGTGAGGTGATCGACACTTTGGTATTTTTTAGTGCCAACCTTGCTTTCCAAAATACTCCAGACACAATAGTCCAACGGATTGGTTTCCGGAGATTTTCGTGGCCATTGTGCGCTGGAAATTAAGCGAGGAACCTCATTTTGTAACCATTCTTGGGTGACGCGTGCCGAGTACGCTGGTGCTGAGTCCTGTTGGAATTTCCAAGGTCTGCAGCCAAAATATTTGCGTGTCCAAGGCTTTAATACACCCTCCAGAATATATTCTCTATAATATTCGGCATTTATTTTGATGTAACGGTCGATTAATACGAGAGGAGAGCGACCATCGGCTGTTATGGCGGGCGACCCACACCGTCACCATCGCCGGCGCTTGAGTTCTAATGGTCAACCGAAGGTATACATTTTCAGCTGACCTCTTTGGCAAATAAGCACGATCATTTTGGTTTGTTTACAAACTGCTGGACAACGAATGTTTTTCTCATCGGAGCGAAGAAAACCAAATTCGGCAGTTTACCACTTTCGGTCAAGCGAAGCAACTCTTTAGCTCATTTGAGTATATTTTCTCTCGGTTGCGGTGTAAGTTTTTGGTGTAAGTTTTTGCACTTTTTGGAATTTCAATGGCATTACCCCGAGCTCATTTTTCAATATTTGCCGGATTGAATATTTCGATATGTTCAGCTCACAAGCCATTTTTCGGCCACTGCGACGCAGGTTTCGAACAAGTCGCTTTTTTACTTTTCGAACCATTTCTGCTGATGTTGCTTTTTTCTTCCGTCCACAGTATCACGGTAACGAGCAATGGTACGAGACATAAAAGATTTATTCACATTTAAATGCAGGAGAGCTCTAACAATAGCCCTTGTGGTTTTCCAGCCAAATACAAAGAAATCACACTATCCCGCTTGAATTTCATCACGAATAACTTTTTTCCTGGAAAATTCTCACCAAATTGCTTCTGCACGCTTGTAATCAATATAATGAGCTGTCACTGGAATAATTTTAACAGCTGTCGGACGAGTGGCTTAGAAATGACAGCAGTCTGAAGTTGGTTGCAGGTTTTTCATATCACCCTGTATTTGTGATTTCGCTGAAATTACAACTATTTGTGGTTTAATGGAAATTTTCGTATATTTTTTTAAACAATAATCTATGGTCTATTTCATCTGTTAATATTATGACCTTCAAAATTGATAGGTTTCTGTTCAGCCCCGCGTCGAATCGTCTATATTTGCGATCAGTGGAGCAACTAGAAAATCAGGACTTTCTCTTTTTTTTTTTTTTTTTTTGGAAAATTTCATTGTAAAATTATCTTCAAAAGCAATAAGGTTATATTCTGACCATAACCCCACCTCCATTTTCAATTTCGTGAGGATCGGGCCAAAATTGCGACCTGTAGCGTGATTAAAATTTAGCATGGACAGACGGACAGACATACAAAGCTAGATCGACTTAGCTCGGCGAGATATGAAGTTCCATATATATATTCCTATGTGCCGGGCCAATATTTCGAGGTGCTACATAATTTTTGACCTAATCAAACTTATAATACCTATGTATAGTGTTGTAGGGTATAAATACCTCCGTCAAATTTAATGGAAACCGATTAAGATATGGCTTCCACATATTGGTTCCATACAAAGTCAAATTTATACTGTTCTAAAGGCGTAACACCCAATAAATAACGACAATATTTGGTATAATTTACTTCACCAAAATTCCGCGGTTAGCTCTATTAAAAATGCACAGTGGTGTAGGGTATCATGTAATTGCTCCCAACAGCCTTTTGACTTTTCTTGGTTTAATTGTTATTTTTATGCAATTCGTAATTGCAACAATTATCGTTTTTCCAAAATCTGCATTAGGAATTTTGGGGCGATAACCGCTTACAGCGCCGTTGTACATAACGGTTACCGATAATTATTGACAAACGTTTACCAAAAAAAATTAGTAGCTGGCATAAGGCCAAAATTTTGTAATTAAATTGAATTATCCAATATTTTCAGTTATGTCATAACCCAGACAACAACCTCAGCGACTCTTCTTCGAAAAAAGCGTCATAGAAAACGCTCAATGCAAACGCTTGTAAATATTATGCAAACAAATTTACGTTGTCTGTTGACCGCAATCTAATCGCCTATTAAATAATCAACCAAAATTAGAAGTTTTAATTACCGTTGGCTTCATAATTGGCTTTGAACGATTGCTAGACACACTTGCCGGACAAATGAAATGACCACAAAACACTTTGTCATTTTTTTTACATTTTGATGGTAATAATGGTGTTTGGCAGTTTTGAATCACAAATGATTAGGTATCGGAAAAGGGTAAGGAAAAAAATTGAAAGTAAAGGTATAAGCCTATAAATTGCCCCGCTGAAGGTCTTTAATTATGGTTATGAATATTGAAATATTTTGAGATTAATATTTCCCTTCATTTAAACGCTCTACTTCCAGTAGCAAAAGACCCTTCAATATTTTTTTTTTAATAAAAATAATAAAATTTAATTATCGCCGAATTATTGGTCGTTATTTCCCCCCACTGAAGATTACAGTTATAGTTGGATTACAAACCGAAAAGATAATGATTTATGAGCTTCCAACTGCCAATGTATGAACATATGCACACAACACCAACCAAGTGATCATAACATTTTAATGGACATATATATTTTTTTGGCTGAACGAACGAGAGAAAAACGTTAGCTGACCCAACTCTTCATATCATGTGAAATGTAATAAAAGAGCGAAAGAGAGGGGGGATTCACATCGGCAAAGACGCCAGTTGATGGTAATAAAGGTTAATGCATAGCACCTTGCAAAGCATTTATGAGCCGCCATCATATTTGAAATCTATTTGGCATTTGCCATTTACAGTGAAAGTGCTTGGTTATTGTTTACTCTTACCGCACAGCGCGACAGTCAGCGAAAGAGGTGTAGTGAATGTGAAGAAGCTCAAGAGTAAAGTATAACATTATGTACATAATTAATATATGTTCAACAGTATACAATATTATATATTTGTGTGAATTGTTGTCAATATTTTTAAGATGGAAGTATTTGAGAATTATAATACTTAAAGAATTAAACCAATAAAGAAAGTCTTAAAGTCGGGCGGGGCCGACTCTATGATACCCTGAACCACTTTGCCAATTTAGTAGAGCTCCACATAACAATTATAATTATAATTTAAAGTTCAAAAGACTAAATATGCCGAAGCATTTGTATCTTTTAAATTCGGACTTTTATTGCCCATTTGATATATATGGGAGCTATATCCAAATCTGAACCGATCTTGATAAAATTTGGCAAAGATAGTTCTGAGCTGTATTTCATATATTTCCCTTAGTATTGTTGTTACGGAGTGCATATTACGGCTGTGGATAACAAATATATCGGATGAACGATATATATGGGAGATATAGCTATATCTGAACCGAATTTGACATACTAGCTTCTAGACTCAATTCGGTCGTAAGTGCCAAATTTCATCCAAATTGGCCAAATATTAGACGTTTGATGCACAATCAAATGTAAATCGGCCAAATCTAAACCGATCTCGATAAAATTTAGCAAATGTATTTCTGAGCTGTATTTGACATATTTCCCCAAATATTGTTGTTACAGGGTGCATATTACGGCTGCGGAGGACAATAATAGCAAATCGGACGAAGATATATATGGGAGCTATATCTAAATTTTTACCGATTAGCTCCAATTTCAATAGGGTTCGTCCTTAGGCCAACCAAATGATTGTGCATCTGGATCGGGTAATAAATTCAAACTGTACTTTGTTCACAAAAATACATGGACAGACAGACGGACGGACGCACATGCATAAATCGATTCAGAATGTGATTCTATGCAGACCATCAAAAGGAACTATGGGTCTATCTCGTTTCCTTTTTCCTGTTACAAACAAATGCACAAAGACATAATACCCTGACCACCTTGTGGTGTAGGGTATAATAATAATACTGGAGAACCGACTATAGATACCCTAAACCACGTGCAAATGAAGAGGAAAAATAGCCTATTTCAAAATGCTCATAACTCCTTAAATATGGAGTGCAGTGTAGATGAGCCAAAGCAGTATTCAAAAATTCGAACTTTGATATTAAGACAAGTTCTAAAATAGTACTTAACTTCTAAAATAATGCCATTTGGTATGATGTGAACGGAGAGAGGTCAAAAACTCAAAAAATTGTATGAGAAACAATTAAGAAGGGTTTTAAGTTCGGACGGGTCGAAATTTTTTATACCCTCCACCACTATGTTTATAAAAGTAAAACAAGAACAACTTAAAAAGTATCTGTCGGTTTTGCCATTTTTAATGCAGATAAAAATGCAGATAAAAATACAGGTATAGGCAAAATTATAAGAAAATCGAAAATTTATTTCAAATTTTATGCGAAATCGTAAATTTTATATTCATCTCAGGTTTCTGGCAAAGAGAGATATATTTAGATATAGCAAGAATTGAACATTGTGACTCTTTGTGAGTGAGTTACCAGAAGGGGTTTAAAGATATATATCATCTGCACAACAGATATTGTATTAGCAATAATGATTTTATGTGGAAAATTTGAACAGAGTTGGATGTTTATTTCGCTTTCTTTGGGCGTTTTGTTTCTCAAATCTTGAACCCTATATGGGGGAGTTATCAGAAAAAATGGTCCGATCTCTACCATCTTTATAACAGATCTTGTGTTGATGAAAATATTGAGAAACTCAAAGTCTGAATAGAATTGAATGTTAATTTTGCGTTTTATTCGCTTCTTGGATATTCAAAATTTTGACCCTTTGCGGAGTAGGTACCAGAAGGAGTGACCGATATATCGCATCTCCACAGCAGATATTTTGTTAGTAGATATAATGGGATGTGTGAAATACTCGTATGAAGAGGACCGGATGCTTATTTCGGATTTTATAATAGTTTTGGTTATTCAAAACTTTGACCCTTTTTAGGGGAGGTACTTGAAGGAATGGTTCGATCTGTCCCATCTTTATAACACATCTTGTGTTGATAGAAATATTGAGATGTGCGAAGTTCGAATTTCTCATTTTATGAGTTTTCTGGAAATACAAAATGTTGACACTTTGTGAGGGAGGTAACAGAAGGAGTGGACCGATATATCCCATTTTCACACGAGTCCTTGGTTTAATAAAAAAATTGTAATGTGTGTAATTTGAAGACAATCGGACTCTTACATCACATTTAATAAGAGTTCTATTTTTTCGAAAATTTTGACCCTTTGTGGGAAAGATACGTGATGGAGTGGGCCGATATTGTCTATTGTTAGACCTGGCACTTATGCAAATATTAGGATTCGCAAATCTGGAGCAAAATCGGATTATCCTTTCTATTTCTGTACAGTAAAATATTTATACCCTTAGGCATATGGCTAAAGAGGGCATATATGATTTAATAATTGAAGCTATATAAACATCTGAGCCGATCTCGTTAAAATTTGGCACACATATTTTCGAGCAATATCTGATGCCCGGTATTAAATATCCTTGTTGTGGAGTGCATATTACGAGTGGAAGGGACTTAAAACCCCAAAATCGGATGAAACATATATTTGGGAGCTATAGATTTATCTGAAGCGATTTCCTACAAATTTCATGTACTTTTTTCTATACTGAATTTGGTCGGATATGCCAAAATTAATGGCATTTGGACTGCTATTGGTTATTTGGTGCACAATTAACCCGAAACCGGTTTAAGATATATATGGGAGCTACATCTAAATTTAAACCGATTCTCACCAATTTCAATAGGGTTCGTCCTTGGTCCAAATTAATACTGTTTGGAAAATTGCATCCAAAAAAATGCACAATTCGACTCAGAAAGTGATTCTAAGAAGATCCTCAAAAATAACTATGGGTCTATCTCACTTCTTTCTTCTTGTTACAAACAAATGTACAAATACATAATACCCTTACCGCTATGCGGCGTTGGGTATAAACAGGGCCTTAGTGTTTCAATATTTTAGATTCATCAATTCAGAAAAATCCCCAAAAAATATGTTTCAATGGAGAGGTATTCCGAATTTTTTATATCCTCCACCATACATAGTTTGGAGGGTATATTACGTTCGTCCTTCCGTTTGTAGCTCATCGAAATAATAATTTTAGACCAAACAAAAGTATATATATTCCGTCCGTCTGTTGTAATCACGCTACAGTCACAACGGATTAAGATAGGAAGCTAAAATTTTGCACACATCTGTTTTTTTGTCTGCAGGCAGTCTGCAGGTCAAGTTCAGTCCATATAACGGTACCCCCCGATATTCGGTATTTTGATGATTTAGGCCACATTTTTCAATGAAATTGTCTGAAATTGTACACAAGGAGTTCTTTATGAGTACTTTAACCCCTGGCAGAGAAAAGTCTGTATAGGTCCACGATATTGTATAGCCCCATATAACGGTACCCCCAGATATTCGGTATTTCCATGATTCACCGTAATTATTTCAAATTTCCTATATAAAGTTCGGAGCCGTTACTACACAAATTATTTTCCAGGACCACGTCTTCGTATGGCCCCCATAAAGCGGTTTTTATTCGAGCGGTATTTTTCGACAGAATTCGGCACGCTACTTTAACTACTTTTTATACCCTACAACACTATGTGTTGGGGGTATTATAAGTTTGATTGGGCCAAAAATTATGTAACACGACGAAATATTGGTTTCCCACATAGGAAAGCATATATGGATCTTCCTATCTCGCCGAGCTGAGTCGATCTAGCTATGTATGTCCGTCCGTCCGTCTGTCCATGTTAATTAGCAATCACTCTACGGGTCGCAATTATGACCCGATCTTCACGAAATTTAGAATGCAGGTGGGGCTAGAACCAGAATAGAACCCTATTGCTTTTGGAGATGATCGCATAATATTTAGGGCTCGAAATGGATCAAAAACTGAAAAATGTCCTGATTTTTCAGTTGCTCTACAGGTCGCAATTATAGACCAATCGACGAATTTAGCATGGGGCTAGAGCTTAAGGCTGGACAGAAGTCTTCCAATTTTGGTGGTCATCGGGTAATATTTAGTGGGTGAAATAGACCATAACATTTGTATTAAATAAAAGTCCATTAAACCGCGAATATTTTTAATCCCGGCGAAATTACAAATAGACGAACAGGTCAATCATGACCGTTACGTAGATGTCGATAGTTAATATATCGGATATATATACAGCGAAATATATACAATGTATATATACAAAAGAAGAGGATGTTAGCTAGAATGCTTATATTCACAAGAATGGCTGGACCGATTTTGACGAATTTTGTCAATTCCGAATGACCTCTTGACATAAAAGAATAAAATCTAAAAAAACGCATAAAAATATGCCAATAATGATGTTAATATAGATTTTGTAGTATTTTGTGACATTTTTTTTATTTTTTTTCATATTTTTTATCGCATAGGATTTTTTCAATTTGACTTATAATATTGAAGTGTTTGTTTTGTAATATTTTTTTACCTTACAACACAGGTTGGGAATATTATATAGAGATTGCAATTACCTTATTTTCACAAGGGTTGGGTTAGGCTCAGATGGGCAAGGCCTATTGTTTTCAAATATGTGCGCAATATATTTGGGTGTTTAAATGGACCAAAAACAGAAAAAAAATCCTGATCACACAATTGAAGCCAATCGACACGCTTAAGAAGAGTGTTAAGGACAGGGAATAATTGTGGCATTTTGGATTACCACTGTATTATATTTAGCTATAAAATGGACAATAACAACAACTAACAGCACGACGGAGTGTGTAAATATTGGGCAAATGTCCCTGTTCAAAATGCTAAGGATAATATCTGGTCAATGCTCCGTAACATAATTTCAAAATGAATTTTGTCATAAAAGGGCTTCTAACATATTGAAGTGTTGTAGGGTGTCACATGGTCGGTCCCGCACGACTATAGTTTTTGCTTACTTGTTATTTGTTAATATTGTTTTCACACCGTCTCTCTACGTTCCTTGATGAAGTTTAAAAATATTCCATGTTAAATAATCCCTTTGTCGGGCCTTCTCAATAAATTCTCCAAACATTCCTCTTTTTATTATTAAATTAAATATTATACAATTCCATTAATAAGCTTAAGATTTATTTATATTATGCATTATCGAAATGAAAAAAAGCTTCTTTTTATTGTCTCCCAAAAATTAAAAATAACGAAAACAATACCTGGTATAATAATTTCTATTTGCATTACAAAATATTTTCGTCTTTAAATTCTATTTTCGAATCATTAATAAAACACACACATAAAGCGACTCTTTCTCCTCACACAATGTCATCACTTCAAATGAGACGAAAAACGAAAAAGTAAACAAAGCTTTAGTAATTATCAAAAAAAAAAAAAAAAGAATAATATCTACAACAAAAGCTTGAGATTACATCAATGATCAAGAAGATGACCACACCGCACCGCACCAGCTAAGCTCATCAAAGGCTGTATCACAGTTTTAGAAACTAACGCCAAACTAATCTCACTTCGGGCTGTTTTACTAATTTGGCTAATTAGCATAAAAGAAAACACCATCAGAGGCGGCAGCAGCAGCAACATTCTTTTACATTTCCTTTTCATCTTCTATTCTTCTTCTTCTTCTCAAATTTCAAAGTTTCCAAAAACCTAAACATAGTCTGAACCATACAAAATAACCCAAACATAAATTATAATTTTTTTTTTTGTCCAATCAATGACAACCATCCAACACCCAAAGTTTATTTTACAACAGAACGACGATGATGACGACGAATGGAGAGAAATGAAAGAAGCAGAATGATAAGTTGTTGGAGCTACACTCCCTCACTGAACCAACCGCCGGCAAAACTCATAATAAATAATGCCCCGAAAAAAAAACACTTTCTTTTTCATTGTCCATGCGAGTGCTTGACGAGGGGAGGGGAGGAGGGGGAGAACCAGACAACGATATTCATTGATTTTTAAATATTTTTGTGTGTCTTGTTGTCGCTGAGTAATGACAGAGATTTCTATCATTTAAACGTTAAGGTGCGTGTGAACGAATGACTGAGTGTAAAAGCGAACCACATGCTGATGTTGAAGATTTTTTAACAAATTATTAAACAATTGATTGTTGAGAAATTGAAGGTTTTTATTTGTAGTTCCTTCGCAAATGTAAATATAAGTGGGAATAATGAATGTTGAGCGCTATATTAAAAAATCAGTAAGGAAGGGATAAAAGTCGACTGTACGATACCCTACACCTACAAAAAACGAAATACGATAATAGAACGAACTAGTCTAACAAAAGAAAACAAGCATGCTAAGGCTATAGTCGGGAGTGGCCGGCCTCCAGATCTGCAGATCTGAAACCCTTTTGAGCAGAATGAAGATTCCGCTAAGGGAAATGGTCATATCTACTACATAATGAAAGCAAATGTTGCACCTAAATGATCCTCTTTTCAAATATCATCATATATCTGGAAACGATATTTTCCAAAAACATACGATCTCTAAACAAGCGATCTCTAAACCCACCATTGGGTAAAGTAAACGTTTTTATCTGAATTCAAACGTGCCCCACTTTAAACTACAAATACTTATAAGGCCATTTGCAGAATGCTGTTAAATTTTCCAAAACATCATAAAGTGGGCTAGGCCATTATATGGGGGCCACCTATGGAACCAATGGAAACCTCTACACTCAATTTTATATTTCAAGGATTGTCGTCTACCAAATGTTCTAAAATACAAATTTGAAAGAATTTCGTGAGTAAATGTGACTATCGGTGGGTATCGTTATATGGGCGCTATAGGAAAACGTGGAGCTGAATATTCAATGTTCTGCCACCGAAGCTAGAACGCTTTATGAACTACATATACCAATTTTTAGCCAAATCCATAGAAAATGTGACAGAAATCATGAAAATAATATCAATATGAATTACCGCAGGAACCATTTTGTGAGGCCTATACGAAAACGTCGACCTAAACATTATATTTTCCGCCACAGGAGTTAGCGCCCATTAATAACTACAAATACCAACTTTTAGACAAATCCGTGAAAAAATGTGGAAAAATCATAAAAATAGCGAATATCGGGAGGTACCGTTACATAGGGGCATAACAAAAAATGGACCGATATATCTCATTTTCAAAGCCAACCACCCTACGAACAATACAAACTGTTCTGCCAAATTTTGTGCGTCTGTACGGGCAATACGAAAACGTCGACCTATACATATTATTTTCCGCCACCGGAGCAAAAAACCCATTATAACCTACAAATACCAAGTTTTGGACAAATCCGTCCAAATCATCAAATCACGTCAAATACCTACCGCACAATAACTCTCAAATATTATTTTTAAACTTAGAGTTGGGAGATCGGCATTATTTGTTCACTCCTTCTGGTCATAATTTTTACATTTTTTTCAAATTTTAGAATAAATTTAGACTTGTTCGAATTTGTCACCTTTGGCACGAAACGACCAATGAAACCGTCACACGCTGTCCAAATGTTGCTCTGCGGTATTTCGGCCGATTCCCGGCAAAGCACTTGCTTGAAATGATCGACACTTTGGTATTTTTTAGTGTCAACATTGCTTTCCAAATTACTCCAGATACAATAGTTCAATGGATTGGTATCCGGAGATTTTGGTGGTCATTTTGCGCTGGAAATGAAGCGAGGAACCTCATTTCGTAACCATTCTTGGGTGGCGCGTACTGAGTCCTGTTGGAATGTCTAAGGTCTGTGGCCAAAATGTGTGTGTGTGCCCAAGGCTTTAATACACCCTCCAGAATATTTTGCGCGATAATATTAGGCCTTTATTCTGATGCCACGGTCGATTAATAGGAGCGGAGAGCGACCATCGGCTGTTATGGCGGCCCACGCCGTCACCATGACCGGTGCTTGAGTTCTTGTGGCCAACCGAAGGTGCACATTTTCAGCTAACCTCTTTGGCAAGTTAACACGATCATTTTGTTTGTCTACAAACTGCTTACAACGACTGATGGGAAAAACTCATCGGAGAAAATCGAATTCGGCAGTTCACCACTTTCGGCCAAGCGAAGCAACTCTTTGTAAACAATATAATGAGCTGTCACTGGAATAATTTTAACAGCTGTCGGACGAGTGGCTTAGAAATGGCAGCAGTCTAATATTGGTTGCAGTTTTTTCATCTCACACTGTTCGGATGATTTTAGTGAAATTGTTCACCGGAATCATTTCAAATTTCGTAATGGGTACTACAGTATGTGACGGAAAATTTGCTATGCAGCGGAATAGCTTCAAATTTCTAATTTGAAGTTCCTAATATGTTCTAAAATTTATGACAGGAAATTGTCTATGCAGGTCCATGTCTTTGTATAGCCCCCATATGACGGTACCTCCCTATATTCGACATTTTTAAGATTTTAGCGATATTATTTACCGGATATTTCAAATTTCACATTTGAATTTCGTAATAAATAACTACGGCCTATGACAGAAAATTGTCTATGCAGGTACTGGTCTTCGTATAGCCCAAATATAACGGTACCTCCCAATATTCGGTATTTTTATGATTTTAGCGACATTATTTACCGGATCTGCTTAAAATTTCGGATTTGAAGTTTGGAATCGGTACTACATCCTGTGACAAAAAATTAATTACGCAGATCCATGTCTTCGTATTTTAAAAAAAAAATCAAGTTCCTTCCAAATGGTAGAGGATAATACACGTTCGACCCGGCCGAATTTAGCTGCTTTTTTACTTGTTCATCACATACATGGTGCCTGAAATACCCCCAATAATTTGTTTGGTACAGTTAAATGGGGCTTATACAAGCACGTGGAAACGTATGCCCATTTTGAATACCAAAAATCCTGCAGACCTAAAACACATCTGAGTACAATTTTATCAATCTACTTCATTTCATTGGGAAGCTATAGTGATTTCCATAGACGAATAGACAGACTGACGAACGGACGGACATCGCTAAATTGACATCGAATTTTCTGCTGATCAGGAATACAACGGATGGTTTTTTATTAATTTTACACCAATATATGATTAAGTGTGATAATCTTATATCTTGGTGATATGGGCTCAATATGATATGGGCTCAATATTTATAAATCTCCTATATTCCTCAAATTTCCCCCTAAATTAATAAACTTTTTCCTATATCGATTTACATTTCATGAAGGTTCAATAAAAATTGCGCCATGTAGCGCCATTACAATGTGTATATATATGAATCCATCAATCGACACATAGCCTGATCGACTCAACTCTTATTTAATGAAAAAAAAAACTAGATATGATTCCCTCTCCATTTTGTGGCATAGGATTCAACCACACAATGCATTGAATCAAAAGACTTAAGACACAAACTTTTTTGGGTAGTGTCAAACTTCACACCACACTCAAATCGATTATTAATTAATGATGATTTATTAACATTTTTATCATGTATAAAAACATTAACATGAAAATAAATATATAAAAAAAATTCATAAAATATTTTAGTAATAACATCCACATAAAAACATCCACACTTATGATGATAGAAAAAAATCCAGTCATTTGAAATGTATTTACCCTCCACACAACTGGGTCATCAAAAGCCCATAATCATTGCTCTTAAAATACGTACTTAGAATCTATTTTAAAATGCCATAGATGATTTGTTTAAAATGAAAGTAAACCAAAATCGTACTACAATTTCATTTTGCAACAACATCTGTTGAATAAAACCCACTTTTATTCAAGAATTTCTCTCATTTTAGGCAGCTGTTTTTTGAATTCATTTCACTGCTATTTTAATTCAGCAGGAAATCATGCCAAGAATTTTGTTTTGTTTATTTTCTAAAGAGAAAGCAAAACAAACGTTTTGCTTGTTTAACCATGTTTGCTTGCCCTTAACACCGCCAACACTATGGGTTATTTTATGAATTTTAATATCAGAAATCGCAAACTTAACTTCATAGCTTAGCATTTGCACAAAAAATGTAAATAAAAAACAACAACAAAACAAGGTTGGTGACTTTGTTTATGCAAAAAATTTTTTTAGGATTGGTACCCCGGTGTTGTTTGTTGCTCTTGGCTTTTGAAGATGAACCCATGAATGCAAATAAAATACCATCATCATTAGCCAATGTTAACATTAGCAAAACGATTGCCTATTAATATCGGCAATTAAGAAGGCTCAGCAGAGCTCCCACATATATCTATGTGAGCATGTGGGTATGACAAGAAGTGCAAAGTAGATAACAAATCTGTTTTATTATAGAAAAAATAAAAACACTTAATTAAATAAATGTCAGTCGTTCACAATTTATCAAATTTAGAGGTATTTTTTGTTCAACAAAGACGAATTAATTAAAAAAAAAATCCGCGATTGTTAAAAATAATTTAAAAAATAACGATTTCTAAAAAAAAAATTAAAAAAATCCACGATTATTTAAAAATATTTCTTTAAAAAAAATCCACGATTATTTAAAAATAATTCTTAAAAAAATCCACGATTATTTAAAAAAATTTCTTAAAAAAATCCACGATTATTAAAAAATATTTTTTTTAAAAATCCACGATTATTAAAAATTATTTTCAATTACTAAAAACAATCCACGATTATTAAAAATAATTTTTTTCTTTTTAAATCCACGATTATTGAAAATTATTTTCAATTATTAAAAATTATTTTCAATTACTAAAAATAATCCACGATTATTTAAAAATATTTCTTAAAAAAATCCACGATTATTTTAAAATATTTCTTTAAAAAGTTCACGATTATTTAAAAATATTTTAAAAAAAATCCACGATTATTTTAAAATATTTCTTAAAAAAATTCACGATTATTTAAAAATATTTCTTAAAAAAATACACGATTATTTAAAAATATTTCTTAAAAAAATCCACGATTATTAAAAAATATTTTTTTAAAAATCCACGACTATTAAAAATTATTTTTAATTACTAAAAATAACCCACGATTATTAAAAAATATTTTTTTTTTAAATCCACGATTATTGAAAATCATTTTCAATTACTAACAAGTAAGCAAAGGCTACAGTCGAGCGGGGTCGACCGTTGAATACCCTACAACACTATAATAAACCATACAGTTTATATAGGCGAGATACTCGAAATAATTCCACAAGATATTGTGACAAATAATAAAAGAAAACCATCAGGATTCGTTCTCTAATTTTCGAATAATAGCAACTTAAACTAATTTGACCAATGGTCTTCCTAGATCTGGAACCAATATTTCCCAAAGACCTATAATTTCTTAGAAGTGGCAAAAGATTAACATTTATTATTGGTTTTTGACTGAAACGCATCTCTATGAGATACATACATTTGACTATATTCTTCAACGAAATCAGCGTAAACGAAATAGTCGGAAGTGCGTCTTTCCTGTATTTGTGAATTCTCCAAAAAGTCACTGGACATTTTCATATTTTGTCTACAAAAGTTGGCAAACTCCTTCATACATTGAATATTTTTGGATGGCCATCCAAAACTGCTTGGCTTTTGCAATGTGCGATAACCCCCATTCAAATGTGCGTGAGAATCGGGCGATAATTACGACCTGCCGACAATTTTGCAGTTTTTGGTCCATTTCAACCCCTAAATATATGGCGATCATCTCCAAAAAGAGTAGACTTCTATTCTGACCCTCATCTTATCCCCATGCAAAATTTCGTAAGGATCGGGCCATAAATGAGATCTGTATATGATATCCTGATATCCTAACTACTTAGTTTTGTTAGCTGTAGAAATATTACCAAATGTTTAATTCAAAATAAAAATATGCCAAAAATATGACAAAATTGAAAAAATATGAGAAAATTTTACAAAATCAATATTTTCATCTCTAGATAGATATTTTTATGCGATTTTTTTAGACGTTTTTTCTTTCCTGCCAAGAGGCCATTCTGAAATAATGAGAACTGTCGAAATCAGTTCAGCCGTTCTCGACATATAAGAGATTTTTCAAGCATATCTTCTTTGATAGACATATATATCGCACATATTTTGCTATATATCCGATTTTTTGGATGTTAACATCAGTGTAAAGATCAGAAGTAACCTTGTCATGGCTTCGTGATTTCGCAGGGATTTAAAATAATCGCGGTTTAATGAAAATTATTGAATTTTTTCAACACAAAAGATATGGTCTATTTTACCCGCTAAATATTATTCGATGACCACCCAAATTGGTAGGCTTCTTCCCCGCCCTAAACTCTATCTACATGCGAAATTTCGCGTCGATTGGTCTATAATTGCGACCTGTATAGCTACTGCAAAATCCGACATTTTTTCAGTATTTGGTCCATTTCAACCCCTAAACATTTGGCGATCATCTCCCAAAGCAATAGGGTTCTATTCTGGTCCAAGCCCCACCTACATTCTAAATTTCGTGAAGATCGGGCCATAATTGCGACCTGTAGAGTGATTACAAATTAACATGGACAGACGGACAGACGGACAGACGGACGGACGGACATACATAGCTAGATCGACTCAGCTCGGCGAGCTAGGAAGATCCATATATACTTTCCTATGTGGGAAATCAATATTTCGAGGTGTTACATAATTTTTGGCCCAATCAAACTTATAATACCCCCAACACATAGTGTTGTAGGGTATAAAAATTATTAAAAATTATTTTCAATTACTAAAAAAATCCACGATTATTTAAAAATATTTCTTAAAAAAATCCACGATTATTTTAAAATATTTCTTAAAAAATTCACGATTATTTAAAAATATTTCTTCAAAAAATCCACGATTATTTTAAAATATTTCTTAAAAAAATTCACGATTATTTAAAAATATTTCTTAAAAAAATCCACGATTATTTAAAAATATTTCCACGATTATTTAAAAATATTTAAAAATATTTCTTAAAAAAATATACGATTAAATAATATTAAATATTTGTTGTTGTTGTATATTGTTGACCTGTTATATTTATTTTACTTATTTGGTTAATAGCTTGGCTTAAGGTCATTAAAAAACTATGTTTTTATTTTTGAATTTTTCCTTTTTTATTCATCCAATATTTCGATTTCCTCCGGAAATCATCTTCAGGGATCTGTTTTACAAAAAACACAAATTACAAACTGATTTTAACAATATATAACACAATAAATAACATACATTTTTAAAGTAAAAAGCTCGTCTATTGAGTTTAAATGTCACTATCAAACTAAGTTTTCTTTCGTCGGTGTTTATGAACTAGGCTTCTGTAAATGTGAGCACAATGGTCTGTATCGGTTTTATAATTAATGCGTTTGTCATTTGGTAAACTTATGATATGTAACATTTCCAATGTAAATCGTCTTTTGTAATTATTTTCTTGTGCTAATATGTCGACGGTTTTAAGGTCGGGTTTATGTCCTGTCAATGTGCAATGGGCAGCTAAAGCAGTCTTCTGTTCGAGAGGCTTGTCACTTTTTTGATCCGATTTATGTCCGGAAAGTCTAGTTTTTAATTTCGTCTTTGTCGTGCCGACATATGACTTTTGGCATACGTCAGCGTCGTCCCCATTACATGTTATCCTATAAACTACATTGCACTTGTCCTCATTCTTAATTTTAGATTTTGTTTTACTAAACAGACTGTCGACATTATTACGAGATTTAAACGCTAATTGATAGTGGTCCTTATTGTAGATGTTTGATTTACCAAGTCTTTCTGAGAATCCCGGGATGTAAGTAACAGCTTTATATCTCTTTTCTTGTCTTGGCTCCTTTATTTGGTCCGTTTTTGCGTGTATAATTAGGTCGTCAATGGTCCTTTTTGGAAAATCATTTTGGCTTAATATGTGGCGTATTTTTCTTTCGTTCTCTGAGTGGAATTGTTCGTCACTTATATTGAAAATCCTTTTGATAAAATTAGTCGCTGTGTTTATTTTTATTCGTCGGGGGTGTTTAGAATAAAAGTTAATCAATCGTCCTGACGCCGTTGGTTTTTGGTACCAATCTAATATAAGTTTTCTTCCTTGTCTGATTATTATTGAGTCCAAATAGGGTAGTCTGTCATTTTTCTCCAGTTCGTGTGTAAATTGTATGCTCGGGTTGAATGTATTTAGGATATTTAATGTGGTGTTGATATCCGATTTCTTCATTATACAAAAAATGTCGTCTACGTATTTTGTTACTGCTCTCGGCTTTGTCATCAGTTTTTCTAAAGAAGCGTCCAATAATTCCTCCATTACGATGTCAGCAATGATCGGTGACGCTGGTGATCCCATAGGAAGTCCTTTTCGTTGTTCGTACACCTTGTCCGAGTATATGAAATATCTACAGTCCTTTATACAAAAGGTCAGTATTTCTTTAAAAACGTCTTTAGGTATTTTCGTGTATTTTTGTAACATGTTCCACTTTTCATCTATTGTTCTTAAAGCTAGGTTAATCGGTATGCTGGGAAACAACGAAACTACATCAAATGATATTAATACCTCGTCTTCTTCAATCTCCAAATTCATTATCTTGGTTTTAAAATCAATTGCGTCCTTAATGTTATATGGTGAATCCCCTGTCAAGTGTTTTAAAATATTTACAATATACTTGGAAAGTCCGTGAGCTGGTGAATTTATTGAAGAACATATTGGTCTTAGAGGTGTGCTTTCTTTATGTATTTTTGGAAGCCCGTAGATTCTTGGCGCATTTGCAGTATTGATTGTCAATTTATTTTTCTCCATCATATCAATTACTCCCATTTTATATAATTTATCTATTAATTTGTTGTTTTTATTCTGTAATGTCGTAGTTGGGTCCCGCTTTAACCTTTTGTAGGTGCAAATATCATTTAAAATGGTTTTCATTTTCATATCATAGTCCATCTTGTGCATTGCAACCGTCTTTCCCCCTTTATCAGCATTTAATATCAATACATCTTTATTTTCTTTTAAAAATTGTTTTGTTCTACCCACTGTGTCCATTATTAGTTTATCTCTTATACTCAATTTCGTCTGTTGTAAGTGGTCGTCAATTAGAGAGACTATTGCATTTCTCGCGTTCTCTTGATCCTCTTTGTCGTCTAAGGTTTGAATACATTCTTCACTTTCTGCAATGACATTCAGTAAGGGGAATGCCGTTTTTGTTGTTGGCAAAGCATATTTGGGGCCCATCGACAACAGCCACTGAACGTCGTTTGGTATGCTTACGTTGGTGTTGTTGGTGAACCATTGGTTGTTGTGTTGAATATTCAATATTGATAGTTGTTCTTGTTTTAATTTTTGGTATTTGTTGATGTGTCTTGTTTTGTTTTTGTTGTCGTAGCTGCGACGGAGAACATTTTCGCTCTCAATGTATTTGTTGTAATCTTCTTCGTCCATTACCTGCTGCAGTTTCGTTTTAGTTTTTTTGAGTATAGTTTTGTTGTTGTGGAGTTCTTTATGTTTTTGTTGTATTATAAGCTTTAATATTTTTATGTGGAAATTGTAATTGTATTTTTCGAGTGTTGATAATAAATTTGGCGGGATTTTCTCATTTGTTTGGAATATGTTGTTGGTGTTTTTAGTAGTGTTAGAAATGAACTTTGGAACTACTCCTAGCTGTCTGCATTTTATTAAAAAGGTTGTTGATGCTGTCAAAGTTGCTGTTTGCCGGTTACGTTTGGAATATTGCTTGATGTTATTAATCGTGTTTGTGTCATATTTTTGTTTAATTTCTTTGTATAAATGCATTTTTAACGTATTTCTCTTAATTATGATGCGGTGTGCCTTCCGTGTTAAATGTTGTTGTTGTATATTGTTGACCTGTTATATTTATTTTACTTATTTGGTTAATAGCTTGGCTTAAGGTCATTAAAAAACTATGTTTTTATTTTTGAATTTTTCCTTTTTTATTCATCCAATATTTCGATTTCCTCCGGAAATCATCTTCAGGGATCTGTTTTACAAAAAACACAAATTACAAACTGATTTTAACAATATATAACACAATAAATAACATACATTTTTAAAGTAAAAAGCTCGTCTATTGAGTTTAAATGTCACTATCAAACTAAGTTTTCTTTCGTCGGTGTTTATGAACTAGGCTTCTGTAAATGTGAGCACAATGGTCTGTATCGGTTTTATAATTAATGCGTTTGTCATTTGGTAAACTTATGATATGTAACATTTCCAATGTAAATCGTCTTTTGTAATTATTTTCTTGTGCTAATATGTCGACGGTTTTAAGGTCGGGTTTATGTCCTGTCAATGTGCTGAAGATGATTTCCGGAGGAAATCGAAATATTGGATGAATAAAAAAGGAAAAATTCAAAAATAAAAACATAGTTTTTTAATGACCTTAAGCCAAGCTATTAACCAAATAAGTAAAATATTAAATATTTCTTAAAAAAATCCACGACTATTTAAAAATATTTCTTAAAAAAAATTCAGTATTATTTACAAATATTTCTTAAAAAAATCTACGATTATTTAAAAATATTTAAGAATATTTCTTAAAAAATCCACGATTATTTAAAAGTATTTCTTAAAAAAATCCACGATTATTTAAAAATATTTCTTAAAAAATCCACGATTATTTAAAAGTATTTCTTAAAAAAATCCACGATTATATAAAAATATTTCTTAAAAAAATTCACGATTATTTAAAAATATTTCTTAAAAAAATTCACGATTATTTAAAAATATTTTTTAAAAAATATTCACGATTATTTAAAAATATTTCTTAAAAAAATCCATGATTATTTAAAAATATTTCTTAAAAAATCCACGTTTATTTAAAAATATTTCTTAAAAAAATCCACGATTATTTAAAAATATTTCTTAAACAAATCCACGATTATTTAAAAATATTTCTTAAAAAATCCACGTTTATTTAAAAATATTTCTTAAAAAATCCACGATTATTTAAAAATATTTCTTAAAAAATCCACGATTATTTAAAAGTATTTCTTAAAAAAATCCACGATTATATAAAAATATTTCTTAAAAAAATTCACGATTATTTAAAAATATTTCTTAAAAAAATTCACGATTATTTAAAAATATTTTTTAAAAAATATTCACGATTATTTAAAAATATTTCTTAAAAAAATCCATGATTATTTAAAAATATTTCTTAAAAAATCCACGTTTATTTAAAAATATTTCTTAAAAAAATCCACGATTATTTAAAAATATTTCTTAAACAAATCCACGATTATTTAAAAATATTTCTTAAAAAATCCACGATTATTTAAAAATATTTCTTAAAAAATCCACGATTATTTAAAAGTATTTCTTAAAAAAATCCACGATTATATAAAAATATTTCTTAAAAAAATTCACGATTATTTAAAAATATTTCTTAAAAAAATTCACGATTATTTAAAAATATTTTTTAAAAAATATTCACGATTATTTAAAAATATTTCTTAAAAAAATCCATGATTATTTAAAAATATTTCTTAAAAAATATTCACGATTATTTAAAAATATTTCTTAAAAAAATCCATGATTATTTAAAAATATTTCTTAAAAAATCCACGTTTATTTAAAAATATTTCTTAAAAAAATCCACGATTATTTAAAAATATTTCTTAAACAAATCCACGATTATTTAAAAATATTTCTTAAAAAATCCACGTTTATTTAAAAATATTTCTTAAAAAATCCACGTTTATTTAAAAATATTTCTTAAAAAAATCCACGATTATTTAAAAATATTTCTTAAACAAATCCACGATTATTTAAAAATATTTCTTAAAAAATCCACGTTTATTTAAAAATATTTCTTAAAAAATCCACGATTATTTAAAAATATTTCTTAAAAAATCCACAATTATTTAAAAATATTTCTTAAAAAAATCCACGATTATTTAAAAATATTTCTTAAAAAAATCCACGATTATTTAAAAATATTTCTTAAAAAAATCCACGATTATTTAAAAATATTTCTTAAAAAAATCCACAATTATTTAAAAATATTTCTTAAAAAAATCCACGATTATTTAAAAATATTTCTTAAAAAAATCCACGATTATTTAAAAATATTTCTTAAAAAAATCCACGATTATTTAAAAATATTTCTTAAAAAAATCCACGATTATTTAAAAATATTTCTTAAAAAATCCACGAATTTTTAAAAATATTTCTTAAAAAATCCACGGTTATTTAGAAATATTTCTTAAAAAATCCACGATTAATAAAAAATATTTTTTTTTTTTAAAAATCCACGATTATTAAAAATTATTTTCAATTTCTAAAAATAACCCACGATTATTTAAAAATAATTCTTAAAAAATCCACGATTATTAAAAATAATTAAAAAAAGGATCATTAAAAAAATAAACGGTTATTAAAAAATATTTTTTAAAAAAAAATCCACAATTTTTAAAAATTATTTACAATTCTTAAAAATAATCCACGATTATTTAAAAATATTTCTTAAAAAAATCCACGATTATTAAAAAAAAATTATTTAAAAAAAAATTCCCGATTATTAAAAAATATTAAAAAAAATCCCCGATTATTAAAAATAATTTACAATTATAAACAAGTAAAAAAGCTGTAAGTTCGGCCGGGCCGAACTTTGAATACCCTCCAGCATTTGGAACGAATTTGGCAATTCTCAAAAACAATAAAATCCATTAAGAATTCTGTTAAAATCTCAAAAATGCCGAATGTACCTGTTATATTAGGGTCTATACGCCGACGTGGATCTGAATTGGTAACTTTTGTCACAAGCCAATACAATATTCAAATGCGAAACTTAAAAAAAACGGTGAATAATGTAGCTAAAATCATTAAAATACCGAATATGTGGAGGTACCGCTATACGAAAACGTGAATCTGGACAAACAAATTTCTGTATTAGGCTGTAGAATCCACTTCGAACTTCAAATAACAAATTTGAAGCAATTCCGGTGAAAAATGTCGCTAAAATATCGGGAGGTACCGTTATATGAGGGCTATACCAAAACGTGGACCTACATGGCCCATTTTCAATACCAAAAGTCCTGCAGACATAACATACATTTGAGCAAAATTCCATCAATCAACTTCAATTCGTTCGGAAGCTAGAGTGATTTCCGGACGGACATCGCTAAATCAACATAGAATTTTATGCTGATCAAGAATATATATACTTTGTGGGGTCTTAAATGTGTATTTCGAGGTGTTACAAACAGAATGACAAACTTAATATACCCTCCATACTATGGTGGTGGGTATAAAAACATAATTATGCCTTTCATGGAATTTAAAAAAAAAAATAGAAAATAAAAATTTGATTTTCCCAGTTCCCAGGAAAACGTATGTGATTTCCAATCCAATTTATCTCCTAACCTGTATGTAGTAAATTCTACATAACACATATATTGCGATAACCTCTACCCTGCAGTTTATCCAAAATTCCCCAAAAAAAAATCTGCTACATCTTCCCATGCAACGGCGACTATTCATATGCATAACATAGTTGGCTACAGAAAAAAACTGCTACCAGAGTTCACCAAAAAAGCTGAATAACTGCTCCATAGTTTAATGACACAATTTTATGATGCCAGCTGCATAAGACACCGCGAACTTTGCAATCAAACTCCGCAATAATATCTCTGCTGACAAGACGAAAAAAAAAACTCGCTATAATCTCAAGTCATCTTCGCATAGATTCAGGTTTTGCACGTAAATTGCTGTCGCAGAAAAAAATAAGAAAAAAATATTGCAAGCCAGAAATAATTATTTAGGCAAGAAAACAGAAAAAAAAACGTCGCAATAACTATTCAGCGTGTCGCTAAAAACAACTTGAATTTACAGAATTTCGCATTTATACGCGACTTTGCATTTTTAAATGAAAGTGGTTTTACTTGGCCAGACTGGTCAGTAAAATCGACAGCAACAACAGCAATACAATATTGCCGGCAAACAACATAAAATATTTTTCGTTTTTTTTTTCAAGAAAAATTATAAATTTATTTTTCTTTTGCCTGGGGTTTGTGTAATGCATCCATGGTGGTTGTGGTGGCAAGAGGCCACTTTTTGTTTATGCAGTTTGAGGACGTTGTGGCAACAGACGCATAATTTGTTATGGATGCTGCTGCATAACGACAATTTTGTTTTTGTTGCTGTTGTTGGTGTTGACTGGTTGCACTTTCCCAATTGTCCACTTGTTGTGGCAGTACGGTTTTATTGACAATTGCGGCAATTTCCATTTTGTCGTCTTTTAATTTTACTTTTAGCTGGGATGCTTCAGAGTTTCAACAAAAAAAAATGTAAAAACAACATTTTTGTGGTATGCCGGAGTTTATGTAAGCCTCGCTTTTAAGCAACAAAAATTGATTATTTCTGAAATGTTGTAATGAGAACAAGTTTATTGCGTACATAAATATGCCTTGATTTTGCTTCTTTGTCTTTTTTTTTATTTATTTATTATTTTTTTATGAATGCTGAGGTAAAATTAATGGAAAGTTATTATACCCTACAACACTATGTGTTGGGGGTATTATAAGTTTGATTGGGCCAAAAATTATGTAACACCTCGAAATATTGATTTCCCACATAGGAAAGTATATATGGATCTTCCTAGCTCGCCGAGCTGAGTCGATCTAGCTATGTATGTCCGTCCGTCCGTCTGTCCGTCTGTCCGTCTGTCCATGTTAATTTGTAATCACTCTACAGGTCGCAATTATGGCCCGATCTTCACGAAATTTAGAATGTAGGTGGGGCTTGGACCAGAATAGAACCCTATTGCTTTGGGAGATGATCGCCAAATGTTTAGAGGTTGAAATGGACCAAATACTGAAAAAATGTCGGATTTTGCAGTAGCTATACAGGTCGCAATTATAGACCAATCGACGCGAAATTTCGCATGTAGATAGAGTTTAGGGCGGGGAAGAAGCCTACCAATTTGGGTGGTCATCGAATAATATTTAGCGGGTAAAATAGACCATATCTTTTGTGTTGAAAAAATTCAATAATTTTCATTAAACCGCGATTATTTTAAATCCCTGCGAAATCACGAAGCCATGACAAGGTTACTTCTGATCTTTACACTGATGTTAACATCCAAAAAATCGGATATATAGCAAAATATGTGCGATATATATGTCTATCAAAGAAGATATGCTTGAAAAATCTCTTATATGTCGAGAACGGCTGAACTGATTTCGACAGTTCTCATTATTTCAGAATGGCCTCTTGGCAGGAAAGAAAAAACGTCTAAAAAAAATCGCATAAAAATATCTATCTAGAGATGAAAATATTGATTTTGTAAAATTTTCTCATATTTTTTCAATTTTGTCATATTTTTGGCATATTTTTATTTTGAATTAAACATTTGGTAATATTTCTACAGCTAACAAAACTAAGTAGTTAGGATATCAGGATATCATATACAGATCTCATTTATGGCCCGATCCTTACGAAATTTTGCATGGGGATAAGATGAGGGTCAGAATAGAAGTCTACTCTTTTTGGAGATGATCGCCATATATTTAGGGGTTGAAATGGACCAAAAACTGCAAAATTGTCGGCAGGTCGTAATTATCGCCCGATTCTCACGCACATTTGAATGGGGGTTATCGCACATTGCAAAAGCCAAGCAGTTTTGGATGGCCATCCAAAAATATTCAATGTATGAAGGAGTTTGCCAACTTTTGTAGACAAAATATGAAAATGTCCAGTGACTTTTTGGAGAATTCACAAATACAGGAAAGACGCACTTCCGACTATTTCGTTTACGCTGATTTCGTTGAAGAATATAGTAAAATGTATGTATCTCATATAGATGCGTTTCAGTCAAAAACCAATAATAAATGTTAATCTTTTGCCACTTCTAAGAAATTATAGGTCTTTGGGAAATATTGGTTCCAGATCTAGGAAGACCATTGGTCAAATTAGTTTAAGTTGCTATTATTCGAAAATTAGAGAACGAATCCTGATGGTTTTCTTTTATTATTTGTCACAATATCTTGTGGAATTATTTCGAGTATCTCGCCTATATAAACTGTATGGTTTATTATAGTGTTGTAGGGTATTCAACGGTCGACCCCGCTCGACTGTAGCCTTTGCTTACTTGTTTTTATTTTTTGTCTTAATTTAGTTTATATAACTACAATGAATATCCAGTTATAAGCTGTAACTGATCTATATCGGCAATCATATCAAACATGTTACTGGAAAATTGCTAATTTGAAGAATAGGGTATAAATGTGAAATCTGATTACAAAAATCTATTATCAATTGATAACGGTTATGTCACGGCCAGTAGGGTTATGAAAAATTTACCAACTAAATATAACAGAAAATACGAAAACTATAAATTTTTCATTTTACTTTTAAGCTGCAATTTTTTCAAAAGGTAGTTTGTGCGTTTCATTCAAATTTGTGAAAAATATCTAAGAATTGTCAACGGGACTATATTCGCTAGTTAACAAATAATCCATTTTTGGCTACTTCTAAGCCGAAACAAAATTAAAATAAATTGCTTCGTCATTAGCGATCATAGTTACCTTTTTCTAGGCAATAAATTTGCTAACCACTGGTTCAAAATTAAAGAGGTTTGGATAAATCGGTGAAACATATATAAGGCATATATCCATTTTTAATATCATTATATCGAGCACCACCTATTTTTACAAAGTTTCCTATGCTTTCGGCGTAGCCAGAAATGGATATTACCGTAACCGTTGAATACAGAATCGCGAACTTGCCATGTTGGTGTATGGAGGAAACAAAAGACAGGGCAGGACAACTAGGAAATAAGAATGGGTAGAGTAAGCTCGGACTACACTGACTGCTTTTCAGTGCGAGTTTTACCAATTACACCGTGCAACACAAAAAATATGTACAGGAAAAAACTTGGTATATTATGAAAGTAGATCTAACAAGCAATTAAGCAATAAGTTCGGGCGAGCCGATCTTTGAATACTTTCCAGCATTTAGAGGGAATTTGCAGATTTCCAAAAAAAAAAAAAAAAAACAACGTTGAAAAATTGTTCCTAAGTCATATAAATAATAAATATAGGGAGTTAGCGATATATTGGGGCATATACCAAGACGTGGACCTGCATAAGAAATATCGGTCACAATACGGAATTGAACACAATTCCGGTGGATAATTTCTCTAAAAACATCAAGGAAGGTACCGTTATATGGGGGCTATACAAAGACTAGCAACTGCACAGGGAGTTTTCTGTCGTAGGATGAAGTAACCTTTAGGAACATCAAATTCTGAATACGAAACGTCCTGCACACTAATACCACACCTGAGTAAAATTTTATCAACCAACTTCACTCCGTTCGGAGCATGCGAAGACGGTGCCTTCATATAAAATATCCGTCACAGTACGGAATTTGCACAATTCCGTTGGATAATTTCTCTAAAACACTCAAAATACCGAAAATAGGAAGGTACCGTTATATGGGGGCTATACAAAGACTAGGAATTGCACAGGCAATTTTCTGTCATAGGATGAAGTACCCATTAGGAACATTAAATTATGAATACGAAAAGTCTTGCAGACCTAAAATTTTATCAACCAACTTTACTTCGTTCGGAGTGATTTTCACAGAAAGACTGAATTTAATATACCCACCATACTACGGCGGGGGTACAAAAATAGATGTCATGTTTTCTTCACTAAGTAACCTAAATGTAGGAAACAAGTTTCCCCCTCTTCAAATTTTTTTTTGAAACTTTTCCATTTTGAGTTTGAATTTGAGCCAAATCGATGGGAAAATATGGTAATTTCCCTCGCAATATCTTGGAGATAGGGATATCTTTACATAAGGGATATCGATCGAGCGGTGTCAATCCGTAAGTCTGTCTGGCTGGAGCGCATGATAATTCTCAAGTTCGTTTATGTGCAGTATCGGTCCACTCCATCAGGTACTTTTACCATAAAGGTCCACATTTTCACTGAATATAATTTTCCTCATATCCAATTTTGAACAAGGCTTGCAAATCCTTTAATTTTTTTAATTCAGTCCTAGGTCAGGTGCGAAAATACACAGTATCGGCTCACTCTGACAAGTACCACCCTCACAAAGAATCACAATTTTAAATTATTATAACTCTAGCAAAGTGTGAATTTAGAGTCTGATAGTCTCAAAAGTTCGTACATTTCAATATTACTACCAATGCAATATCTGGAATGAAGAACGGGTTACTCCAAATTGGTTCAAAATTTTGAATAACTATGAAGTTTATAAAACGCGGAAAGATCGTCTGATTACTTCCAAACTCAGCCCACCCCATTATTTCTATCAACACAATATGTGGTGTGAACATGGAATATATCGGGCCACTCCTTCTGGGTCAATTTTTTGAATAATTGTGTATGTCATAAAATTTGAAATAAGCATCCGATCCTCTTCAAATTTCACAAATCTCAATACTTTTACCCTAGTATCAAGAAGAGAATGGAACACTCCTCCACAAGGAAGCTACTAACACAAGATCTGATATGAAGATGGGATATATCGGTCCACTCCTTCTGGAACCTCCGCCACCAAAGAGGTAAAATTTTTGAATTATTCTAATTTTCTTAAAATTTCACACATCTAAATATTTCTTACAATACAAGATCTTGGGCGAAGATGATAGATACAAAAATCATAATTTTGATTAAAATATATTCAAATAAAACTGGAAATAATTCTTCGATTTTCTGTAAAATTTACATATCTCAATATTTTTATCAATACAGTACACTTCGGTCCCCTATATATGCTACCTAACGCACATTCAACCGTATAAAGAGAAAGGAAAATGTGGTCCAAATCTAATACTTATATCAGACTAAGGTCATATTTATATCAGACTAAGGTCATAGACGAAATCTACTTTCCGTACAAATTTCCATGAACTTTGCCATGCTTCACCTCTGCACACCACTTCTGATTAATAATCCCAATTTCAGATTCCATCTTTATTTCTTTTATTTTTAACTTTTACTAACCTTCAATTTGAATTTCTGAGAATGTGACTTACACATTATTCGAGCGAAACCGAAAAAATGGATTTTTCTACTCCCAGTAGTATTCCCGCTCCACTTCGAATAAGTTTCACTGGCATTCCAGCAAGTTTTGCAAAATTATATACTAGAGCAATAGATATATAGGAACTGGGTTTCATGAAATGAAAAAAATCTGTTAAATGCGCAAAAATTCATCCAAAATCGAATGAAGATATGTATGGAAGCTATGGATATCTGAATCCAAACCGATCTCTATAAAATTTGGCTGAGGTAATTCTAAGCTAGTATCTGGTACCAAATATCATTGGTGTAGAGTGCGTATTACGAATATGAGGGATTTGGTATTAACAAATCGGATGAAACATATATATGGAGTCTAAGGCCATATCTTAACCGATTACCTCCAATTTCAAAAGGGTTCATCCTTGGGTCAAACAAATGTCCTATTTGGAGTACATGCCAAAATCCACTCTTTTGGGCTGATATTAACCATTCGGTGCAAAATAACACTGAAATCGGATAAAAATATACATGGGAACTATATCCAAATCTAAACCGTTATAAAATTTTGCAGAGATTTTTCTGAGCTGTATTTTATATGAATAATGTTGTTATGGAGTTTATATTATGGCTGTGGAGGGCTAAAAAACAATTTTTTGAACACTATCAATGGGAGCTATAGCTATATCTTAACCAATATTAACTAAATTTGACGTACTTGCTTTCAAGCTCAATTTGGCCGCAAATTTTATCTAAATCGTATAATAAATGTGACCTCGATTTTGTTCATAAAAATTCATGGTCAAACAAAGGGATGTATATGTGTCAATATTCAGTACCTTTGTTCGAATTTCGAAAAATTCGATTATATATCACAACTTCATACCAACACTGACCAACATCCAGAATTTCAAAACTTTAACTTTACTCTTTCGATTTTCCTTACTGTGATCCAAAACCAACTTTTCATCGTAAATACCAAATTTCTTAAAATTCCCTACAATTTTTAAGTTAACGAGTGTAAGTTTTTAAATTATTTTTTTAAAGACTTCCAAAAAAAATAATTTTTAAAATGTAGTTTTCCCCTTTATTTAATAAAAAATTCATCACATTTTCAACTGCAACAACAATGTAACATCGAATCCGGATCTTAAATAAATCATACTTTAAACCGCTATTAACCTATCAATCCAATAAATGAACTTCCTTTTAAATACAACAACTCTCGGCACAAAAAGGCAATTGTTTTAATAAAATCATCACGAATCGATCACCAGCTACAACATCAACTGTTGAGAAAACAAAAATAATATCGCGTATGAAAGTGCCCAAGAAACAAAAGAAAGATGGAATCAAAAGAAAACGTAAGAGAAAGAGCATTTATCAATGGCAGCGTCATCGTCATCATCTCCATAACCCACTGGCATCGTCTGTGTGGAAGAAGGTGCGCCCACCTGTTCCAATGTTAACCTGCTAATAATAAATGTTTCCCATTCTGCTGAATAAGAAAGAAACGCACAGATAACTGAACAAATGGACAGACGGACAGACATACGAATATAATACACACAATCATACCATCTGATACTGTCACTTATTGGTATGCCCCAACGTCCGACCTTTTACAACATTAGCTGCCGCATGACAATTGTGTGCAAGCATGTGAGTGTGGGTCTGTAAATCGGCACATTTTTTCCTTCATTTCTTCTCCGTCTTTTTTTTTTTTTTTTGGTGGTATAGTTCAATAACCACAATTTACTAGCCGGACGAACAACACCAGCAACAAGCCACAAACTGGGCTCAATAAAAACAACAACATCAACAATGCCAGCAGTAACATCAATACCCAGCCACTCATGGCAATGATAAAGAAATTTATTTAAAGAATTCCATGAAGAGTGAAAGCAGTGAGGTGAGGTCTGGATTATTATTATTATTTTTTTTTAAATTTTTTCGTTTATTTTGTTTTTGTTGCCGGCTGGAAACGCCACCAAACCACCACACTATGCGGCACAATGTTGTTGGGCGGAAAACACCAAGCTAAATAAAAAAAATAATTGTGTTACAGCAGCATTTTGTGGGCAACAGCGAGAGTTAGTCTTGACCAAAAACAAAAAAAAGAGAGACAAAGTGTTAATGTCCGTCATGGAAGAGAAGTTGGGAAGGTTATGATTAAATTGACATTTTTTTTTGTCATTGTCTGACTCGAAATTAGTTAATTGTAATAGATGTACAAAATGTTTTTGGAGACATTGCAAATAAAGTAATTAGGGATAGAGTGACGTTATAGTTAACTGTTTGATAATTAAGGACCAGACTAAACGGCTGAAGATAGAAATTTGGCACGCAGATAATTATTGACGCGTAGGGTTGTAATTAGGCTGGATGTTTGACCAAAATGGAACTAAGAAGTATAACATTAACTTTGAATTTAACCGTTTGTCTAGAACACCGAGGAAGAGCTAGATTTGCCTAAGGTCCTGCACGATTGGTACTCGGGTGGTTAATGTAAAGCGCGATTGGCCGACGATTCATAGGTGAACGAGTACGGTGATCGTCGGATTTTGACAAGTGAGGAACATCAGAAATTACGATGTTTGCTGGCGTTCGGAATCGTGATGATTTGAAAGCATTTAGGAACTTTTAAATAGTCTTCAGAAGCTGATTGATACGGAAGATCAGAAATTACGATGTTTGTGTTCATAGTGACGTCGGCGTTCTGGATTTTAGCGATTTGAGGTTAATCGAGAAGTTTGAATTATGGTCGTCGGATTTCGACGGGAATGTCATAAGGAATAACTATGTTTGGAATGTTGATGCCCAGGTCTAGGACGGCAGTTCACTATAATATGACAAGGTGGTCATAGTTTGTTCGGTTTGGGCAGTTTACGGTAGGCCTTCTAAGATGGATTGGGATTTGTGCGGGCTAGATAGCTCACTGTGTATACAGGTATAGATAAAAAATGCAACAAAATCAAACGCCATAATTTTTACATTTTTTTTTTTTTTAATTTTATTGAATGAAAGCAAAAAGTGTCGAAAATACCATCAAATTTCAGAATAAGTTTAATTTTATTCGAATTGATCACCTTTGGCCCAAATTATGGCCTTCAAACGGCCAATGAAACCGTCACACGCTGCCCGAATGTTGCTCTGCGGTATTTAGGCCCAATCCCGGCGAAGCGCATGCTTGAGTTGATCGACACTTTGGTATTTTTAGTACCAACCTTGCTTTCCAAAATTCTTCCGAAACAATAGTTCAACGATAGTGCTGAGTCATGTTGGAATATTCAAGGTCTCCGGCCATAATGTTTGCGTGCCCAAGACTTTAATACACCCTCCAGAACATTTTCGCGATAATGTTCGGCATTTATTCTAATGCCATGGTCGATTAATACGAGCGGAGAGCGATCATCGGCTGTTATGGCAGCCCACACCATCACCACGGCCGGGGCTCGGCACTGGAGTTCTGGTGGTCAACCGAAGGTACACATTTCCAGCTGACCTCTTTGGCAAGTAAACATGATTATTTTGTTAGTTAAAAAACTGCTGGACAGTTCATCACTTTTGGCCAAGCGAAGCAACTCTTTAGCTCTTTTGAGTCTAATTTCTTCCTGTTGCGGCGTAAGTTCTTGCACTTTTTGGAATTTCAATGACTTTACCCCGAACTCATTTTCCATTATTTGCCGAATGGAATATTGCGCTTACGATTGCGTTCAGCTTACGAGCCATTTTTCGGCCACTGCGATGTGGGTTTCGAATCAAGTCACTTCTTTACTTTTCGAACCATTTTTGCGGATGTTGCTGTTTTCTTCCGTCCACTTCCTTGACATCGGGCTACGCTACCACTATCATTGTAACGAGCGATGGTACGAGACACACAAGATTTTTTGACATTTAAATGCTGGAGTGCTCTAACGATAGCAACTTGTGGTTTTCCAACCAAATATAAAGAAATCACACTATCACGCTTGAATTCCATCACGAATAACATTTTTTCTGGAAAATTCTCACCAAAATGCTTTTGTACGCTCGTAAACAATATAATGAACGGCCACTGAAATAATTTTAACAGCTGTCGGACGAGTGGCTTAGAAATGACAGAAGTCTGAAATTTGTTACAGTTTTTTCATCTCACCCTGTACTCAGTATAAATCCTGGGAGATACGAAAAGAACAATACGAAATGGTGATTGTTTTGAAATTTTGTTAGTGCTCCGTCCTCGATCGACTTATGCAGAAGAAACTTTGGAAAATATTTTGGGAAAGACACACAGGCAAAATATGAGCTTTTGCAAAAAATGCTTAAATAGTAAATAAAAATTTGCCATTTTATGCGCATGGAAGAATAATACTTGGATTTTGAAACCCATTGGCAAATATTTTGGGCATTTTAATATTCTCTGGTAACTCGGGTATATTCACCCGATTTATATAAAATGTATTAATACATATATACAAGACGAACAGATATCGCTATAATGGCTTCATTATGACCTATTCTAGATGTGGAAATAACTTTTATTTCAATATATATGAAAAATAATTGTAACAATTTTCTGCTTATATATATTTTTTGGTTCAAATGCTTTGAAAATCAACGATTTGAATTTGTTTCATTTAAACTTAAAATATAAATTGCTATTGCAAACCAGGTTAATTGAAACAGAAACGTCTGAAACAAACATGCCTAAAATCCTATTTTCCTTTATTTTAATATCAATGGAAATGGTAAGCAGGGCGGGACTTTTGAAAAAATATATATAAAAAAGTAAGATTTTTTTAGCTTCACGCACTTTATATCCGCATAGATTTTGTGAATTTGATCCAGGATTTTGTGAATTTGAATTATGTGAAGTTAAGCCAAATGCTGATGGAATTCCAACTTTTTCGGGGACTTTAAAACTTCTTAATGGCTCCATCCGCTCATGTATTGTTAATACACAATTTAATCATGTATATGCAAAGAATCCTCTGCTGGACATTGGAACGCATGTCAATTGATGAAAAGTCAGCGGAAAAATGTTCCAGCCCAGTTCATTTAGCTATACAAATTTGAATCAGACATGTCCATTCGAGGTAAGCAAGTGTTTCGATTTTTATACCACACACCACATAGTGATAAGGGAGAAGGAATCGAGGTAGACCCATAATTATATTTGAGGATCTTCATAGAATCACATTCTGAGTCGATTTATGAATGTCAGTCCGTTCGTGTATTTTTGAAAACAAAATGCAGGTTGCATTTATTATCCGATTGAGATGAAATATTCCAAACTATATTTTTTTGGCCCAAGGACGAATCCTATTGAAGTTGGTGAGAATCGGTTCAAATTTAGATATAGCTCCCATACAGGGTGAGATGAAAAAACTGCAACCAACTTCAGGCTGCTGTCATTTCTAAGCCACTCGTCCGACAGCTGTTAAAATTATTTCAGAAAAAAAGTTATTCGTCATGGAATTCAAGCGTGATAGTGTGATTTCTTTATATTTGGCTGGAAAATCACAAGTGGATATCGTTAGAGCATTCCAGCATTTAAATGTGAATAAATCTTTTGTGTCTCCTACCATCGCTCATTACCGTGATACTGGTAGCGTACCCCAGAGTCAAGGAAGTGGACCGAAAAAACAGCAACATAAGCAGAAATGGTTCGAAAAGTAATGGAGCGACTTGATCGAAACCCGCATCGCAGTGACCGAAAAATGGCTCGTGAGCTGAACATATTGCAATATTCCATTCGGCAAATATTGAAAAATGAGCTCGGGGTAAAGCAACAGCAACAGCAACAGACAGAAAATAGACTCAGAAGAGCTAAAGAGTTGCCTCGTTTGGCCGATAATGATGAACTGCCGAATTTGGTTTTCTCCGATGAGAAAACATTCATTGTCCAGCAGTTTGTAAACAGACAAAATGATCGTGTTTACTTACCAAAGAAGTCAACTGAAAATGTGCACCTTAGGGTGGCCACCAGAACTTAAGCGCCGGCCATGGTTATGGTGTGGGCCGCCATAACAGCAGATGGTCGTTCTCCGCTCGTATTAATCGACCGTGGCATCAGAATAAATGCCGAAAATTATCACTAAAATATTCTGGAGGGTGTATTAAAGCCTTGGGCACGCAAACATTTTGGCCGCAGACCGTGGACATTCCAACAGGACTCCCAAGCGCCACCCAAGAATGGGTACAAACTGAGGTTCCTCGCTTCATTTCCAGCACACAATGGCCACCAAAATCTCTGGATACCAATCCGTTGGACTTTTGTGTCTGGAGTATTTTGGAAAGCAAGGTTGGCACTAAAAAATACCAAAGTGTCGATCACCTTAAGCAAGCGCTTCGCCGGAAATGGGCTAAAATACCGCAGAGCAACATTCGGGCAGCGTGACCAATTCTAACAAATCTAAACTCATTCTAAAAATTGATTCTATTTCGGACAATTTTTACTTTCATTTGACATTGTTGCAGTTTTTTTATCTCACCCTGTATATGTAATATCGGCCAAAATTGAATAGATTTTTTCATATTCAACCGAATTTTACCATTTGGTGAATCTCGGTCCGGTATACCTATTGCTCCAATAAATATTTGCTAATATAATTCGTGTCGAAATCATACCGTGCACTATACAGGAATATTATTTGGTTCGTAGTTGGTATGGTCTACTTCACATAAAAATATACACTTTTTTATTACGTGAGCTATACCAAATAAGCATAGTGGTGTAGGGTAATACCTTTGACCTTTCCTTACTGGTATGTTTTAATTTATTTATTATTTTCAGAACCCCCTTGAAATGAGAAATTTCAGTCCACAAAAATTTCCAATACCAGCACCCAAGGGAGATTACCTGTTTAAGTTTCAAATGCCAATGGAAGAGATCGCTTTAGTTTGAACTTCTTTATAAAGGTTATCAATTGAATGTATGTTATTTACGTAAAAAGAGCTTTTTTTGGGTTAAGACATAGGCTGGCTTCTAAGAAAAATAACAAAGGAGTTTTTGGTTTATTTTGCTCGATTTTGACCCATAACTAATATTTGCTTCTCTCCCTATGCTCCTTTGTTCATTTGAGAAGAAATCAGCCGAAGACTTAAGTTTTTTTTAAATATACTTTTTAAAAATTGTTCAGCCATAGAGGCTATCAAACTCATTCAACAATGTTATTCTTCTTCTCATTTTTTTATGAATGAATCTGCCATTTACTGCAATGAATAAACGCGAACACGTCTGACATACTTTTCAATGTAAAAGTGTTTTATTTTCTCTCTCTCTCTCCCTCTCTCTCTCTCCCTCTCTTTACAAATCGATGACTACGAATAGTTATTGTCAACGTCATTGGTTTCACTGTTATTGGTGTCATTGGACATGTTGTTGTTGTTGAGACAAGTTGAATTGTTCCAGCTGGTATTGAGATGCCAGCCGGTGAAATACAACCAATAGTACGAATGTCGACTATTAAGCCGGTAATGTTTAAATGTTCATTGAATAAAAAAATAGCGAAATGATGATTTTACTTTCATACTTCAAGCGGAACATTATCGGGTTATTGGCAATTGTTCTAAATGAACCAATCAGTCTATGTTTTTTTATCAGTTTTTTTTTTCAAAATTTTATTATTATCAAACAATAATAATAACTAATTATTTTTGTTTAATGTAATTATTTCAAAAAGAAATGGATTGAAAATAAAATATTAAAAAAGTCTAACAGTGGACAAAAAGGTTATATAAAAGATCGATTTGTAAGGCCCAGAAGTGTAATATAAGGTTTTACAGTTCAAAAGTTACAATATGGATATATAGGAAACCACGTGGTCTTACAGAATCGAAGTAAAGATTATTATGTCTTATTGGTGGCATGAAAACCAAATGGTTTTATCGATGATATTTTTTGTAAATTACCAAAGAGATTTGTAAGAGAGCAAGATACCTCTTAGAAGACCCAGGAATCTTTGGAAATTTAAAATTATCTTACAGAAAAAAATAGTTTCGAGAGAGTCCAAAAGATGTTAAAGACGATGTCAAAGAAGTCTAAGTGGTCTTAAATAAAGAAACAGTGTGTGATAGAAGAAATACCAAGTGGTCTCATAGAGTGCCACTACTTCTTATTTAATACAGAGTATTCTTCCATAATATGTCTGATTTTTAAAAGAGTCAAGTACTATTTGAATACCAATACACCAACATTTAATTATAGATCTTATAACAAATCTAACAAGTAAAAAAGCTATAAGTTCGGCCGGGCCGAACTTTTAATACCCTCCACCATTTGGTACAAATTTGGCAATTTCCAAAAAATAAAACCCGTTAAAAATTCTGTTAAAATCTTAAAAATACCGAATGCTTATACGACGACGTGGGCCTGCATAGGCAACTTTTGTCATAAATTATTACAATATTTAAATGCGAAACTTGAAGAAAAATCTGTTTATAATGTAGCTAAAATCGTCAAAATACCGAATATGGGGGGTACCGTTATATGGGGGCTATACGAAGATGTGGACCTGCACAGACAATTTTCTGGCATGGGCTGAAGTATCCATTACGAACTTCACACACGGAATTTGAAACAATCCCTGTAAATAACGTCGCTAAAATCATTAAAATACCGAATATCGGGGGGTACCGTTATATGGGGGCTATATGAAGACGTGGACCTACATGGATCATTCTTTGACTTTGGATGAAGTATCCATTACGAACTTCAAATACCAAATTTGAAACAATTCCGGTAAACAATGTCGCTAAAATCATCAAAATACCGAATATCGGGGGGTAACGTTATATGGGGGCTATATGAAGACGTGGACCTACATGGCTCATTTTTTGATTTAGGATGTAGTATCCATTACGAACTTCAAATACCAAATTTGAAACGATTCCGGTAAACAATGTCGCTAAAATCATCAAAAACCGAATATCGGGGGGTACCGTTATATGGTGGCTACAGGAATACGTGGACCTGCACAGATAATTTTCTGTCTTAGGCTGTAGCATCCGTTGCAAACTTCAAATGCCAAATTTGAAATAATTCCGGTGAATAATGTCGCTAAAGTCATCAAAATACCGAATATCGGGAGGTACCGTTATATGGGGGCTATATGATAACTTGAACCTACATGGCCCATTTACGAACTTAACCTGCCTACTGGGAAAAAATACATGTGTACAAAATTTTAGCCTTCTATCTCAATTTGTTCGAAAGATTACAACAGAAAGACAGACGGACAGACAGACAGACAGACGGACATGGCTAAATCGTCTTAGAATTTTACGCTGATGAAGAATATATATACTTTGTTGGGTCTGACATGAATATTTCGAGGAGTTACAAACGGAATGACAAAATTAATATACCCTCCATAGTATGGTGGAGGGTATAAAAAAAGGCTCAATTAGCAGGTTCAGAAAAACACCAGTGCACCTTTAGAATATTAAATTCATTTCAACAGTCAATTTCCCCTTCAACTTATACCTAATTAAATACAACTTAGTACTTTTCCAACAATTATAGCTATCCCTTGACCTAATACAAAATTTAGTTCAACTTTGTACTTTTCGTACAAATATAGGGCACATTTCTAAACCCACGTCCAATTTTCAACCTCGATTACCCACAGTAACCTTAATATCAAATTTTAGGATTTAAGCTCTGTAATTTCCCCCATTACCAAATTTAGAACCATTTCGTGCCATTATATTTCTCATTTCCAAAACCACCTCAATATCTCAATCCCAGATGCTTACAGAGACCTCAATATCAAACTTTGGGATTCCAGCTCTATCCCTTCACCCAATACCCAATTTGGCACTCCTTTGATCTTTTCGTGCAAATATAGGACATATTTCCAAAACAACCTTAATGTCTTAACCACTATATAAATTGCAGGATTTCTGCTCTATTCCTTCTCCCAATACCAAACATAGTACAATTTTGTACTTTTCCTACAAATATAGAAGGCATTTCTAAACTCGTCCGAAATCTCTACCTTAGATACCAACAAATTTTGAAATTACAGCTCTATCCCCTCAACCAAAACTAAATTTTGTATCATTTAGTACTTTTTGAACAATTATAGTACCCATTTTCATAAACCTCCTCCATATCTCAATTTCAAATACATACAAAGATCTCAATATCAACTCTGAGGATTTCAGCTTTCTCCCCTCACTCAGTACCAAATTTCGTACCATGTAGTAGTTTTTGTGCAAAATTTGGGACATATTTCAAAACACCGGCAAATCTGAAACTCAGATACCATCAGTAAAATTTCAAATTTGTCTCTCCATCCCTCACCAAATACCAAATATATTACCATTCTGTACTTTTCTGACAATTATAGTACATTTTATAATACCACCTCCAGGCTACTTATGAACAGCGCCACTAATACCAAATTTCAGATTTCAAATTGGTCACCCAATACCAAATTGTACAACATAAAGTACCATTTAGTACGCATAAATACAAATTTCCAAAAGTTCTTACATAACCCAATTATACAATGCTATTGTAATTTTATTTCTAAATTTCAGGTTTTCAGCTCAAATCCAAATTGTACCAAATTTAGTTCATTTTAGTATCATTTTTTTAAATTTTTTTAAGTAGCATATAAGTAAAAATTCCCCTAACTATCTACATCATACAATCCAATAGAAATCTCATTTCCAAACTTCAGGATTCCAACATTATCGGTTCTCCCAAAATATAAATTGTACCAAATTTTGTACCATTTAGTACACAAAACTAAAAAAAAACGTCCAACATATCCCAATCGTGCAATGTTATAATAACCTAATTTTCAAATTTCACGTTTTGCAAAAATCGAAATTATACCAAATTTTGTACTATTTAGTACACATAAGTACAAATTTCCAGAACTACCTAAATACCTTAGTCCTACAATGCAATAGCAATCGTATTTCCAAATTTTAGCATTCCAGCTCTGTCAGTTTACCAAAATCAAAATTGTATAAAATTTAGTACCACTTGGTATTTTTCGTGTATATAAGCAAAAAATTTCGAAAAGTACCTTCATATCCCAATCCAACAATCAGTCAGTAATGATAATATTAAACTTCAGGATTCCAGCTTTTCGTATACATGAGTACATATTTTCAAAACTACCTCCTTGAATCGATTCTAATGCTCAACCTTGACTTCCATTCCGAATGTCAAGTTTTTAACTCAAACCAATCACATGACCAAATTTAGTACATTTCAGTACCTTTCATACATTTATAGTGCGAATTTCCAAGAACCCTTTGGTACATCTATCATACACTCCATCAGTGACCCTCATTTCAAATTCAAGAGATCTAGCTCTACTGCTTCAACAAATACAAATGGTCCCATATTTAATACCTTTTAATACTTTTCGTACCGTTCTAATATGAATTTCCAAAACCCTGGCGTATCTGACCCCTTCGGACGAAGGGTGACCCTCACCAAAAATTTCAAGTTTCTAGCTTCAGCCGGTTCGTCTGTTCGTTGATGAATCGTTAAGTCAATAGCCAATTACTTTACTCTTTTATGTGATGAAACCCCGCAGCCAATTTCAGACTGCTATCATTTCCAAACCACTTGTCCGACAGTTTTTAAAATTATTGCAGTGACAGCTCATTATATTGTGCACAAGCGTACAAAAGCATTTTGGTGAGAATCTTATAGAAAAAAACTTATTCGTGATGGAATTCAGGCGTGAGATTTCTTATATTTGACTTGAAAACCACAAGTGGCTATCGTTAGAGCTCTCCAGCATTTAAATGTGAATAAATCTTTTGAGTCTCGTACCCTCGCTCGTTATCGTGATACCGGTAGCGTAGCCCGACGTCAAGGAAGTGGACGGAAGAAAACAGCAACATCAGCAGAAATAGTTAGAAAAGTTAATCGAAACCCGCAGTGACCGAAAAATGGCTCGTGAGCTGAATATATCGCAATATTCCATTCGGCAAATATTGAAAAATCAGCTCGGGGTAAAGCCATTGAAATAAGAAGAAGTGCAAGAACTTACACCGCAACAGAAAGAAAATAGACTCAAAGGAGCTACGCTTGGCCGAAAGTGGTGAACTACCGAATTTGGGTTTCTTCGATGAGAAAATATTCGTTGTCCAGCAAAATTATCGTGTTTACTTGCCAAAGAGGTCAGCTGAAAATGTGCACCTTCGGTTGGCCACCAGAACTCAAGTGCCGGCCATGGTGATGGTGTGGGCCGCCATAACAGCGGATGGTCGCTCTCCGCTCGTATTAATCGACCGTGGCATCAGAATAAATTCCGAATATTATCGCGAAAATATTCTGGAGGGTGTATTAAAGCCTTGGGCACGCAAACATTTTGGCCGCAGACCTTGCTAATTCCAACAAGACTCAGCACCATCGCACGCAGCACGCGCCACCTAAGAATGGTTCCTCGCTTCATTTCCTGCGCACAATAGCCACCAAAATCTCCGGATACCAATCCGTTGGGCTATTGTGTCTGGAGTGTTTTGGAAAGCAAGGTTGGCACTAAAAAATACCAAAGTATCGATCACCTCAGGCAAGCGCTTCGTCGGGAATGGGCCAAAATACCGCAGAGCAACATTCGGGTTTCTTTGGCCGTTTGAAGGCCATAATTCGTGCCAGAGTTGACCAATTCGAGCAAATCTAAACTTATTCTAAAATTTTATGCTATTTCCGATATTTTTTTGACTCCATTTAATAAAATTAAAAAACATGTAAAAATAATGACGTTTGATTTGTTGCAGTTTTTTACTTAACCCTGTATTTGCCTGAGAGATTTTTGTCTTACAGAAAATAAAGGTGGGGGTACATAATAGGAAACGACGGTAGGATTCGAGTGCGGCTCTGTCATCCTTTTATGATATGTCACAAAATATGCCATGCGAAGTCTTCAAGCTGTTTATGTATTCACACCTTAAGAACATGAAGAACAAGTTGTCGAAAATAAGACCAAGGATCTTGCGAAACAACGAAGGCTCATAGAAAAGATCAAGTATCTGTTCTATAACTGGCCTGTTTGTTTTCCAAATCATCAATTGATATTGAAGGCGTCGTGGTCGCCTTCATTGAAGAGGACAACAAAAGCACAAATGATATTATACGAGCCAAAGGAGTATCTAGAAGCCCATGTGCTCCTGTAGAAAACCAAGCGATCTAAGCGGTCCTCTGAAGTTCAAAAGTTCTTAAAGAAAATCGAGTAGACATCAAACCGGACCTGTGCTTGTAGATGTAGACCCAGTTTATGTTTTGAATTCAAAACATTCTAAGAAGACAAAGTTGTCTCAGCGAAATCAAAGTAGTATATAAAATACCTTATAGGTTTCAGTCCCGCAACTTTTGTTATGGTATTGAGAGAGTTCGAATCGATCTAAATACAAAATATCGAAATTATATTTTTTCCAAGAATTTTCATTAAAGTTTTCTCCTGCGATATTTTTCACTGTTCCTCGCCTCAATTTCGGTGCTTGTGAATATCTTCATAAGCAGTTTCTTTTTAGACGATAACATAAACCAACTGTCGAATGTTCCGCTCGGCATATAGGGTGGAAATAATTCCTCATTGTAGTGAAAATCCAATACGGAAATTTTCGTGTGCTATATAAAGAAGACAAATCAAAATTCAATGTCTTCAGATAAATCAAAATCCTTACCTTTTTCATGGGACATCGGTTGGGTAGATTTCTGATGCTCTTCCGAACTTCTTTCATAACTACATCAAAAATGGGATTCCTTTTCCCCATAGAATTGTCTAACAAATGGCAACCATTGATGGACACATTATACAACTGCCAATATCTTCCATTGAGTTTTCGTGATACGATACGATTTGAAATCTGAAACTCATTGATGTCTTCGGCAAATACAAAAGAACCATTTATGGCATTATGCCGATTCGAAGCAATCAATTTGAATGATACACTTTTCACAAATTCTTCATCATGTTCTATGGTTAATTTTTCAAAATTCATATAAAAAGAGCGCTGACATATATAGAATCTTCATATATTATAAGAAATAAATTCAATTCAAAACATACATACCCATCCAAAAATGTTTGTTGTAAAGTTTAAAATAATGAAAATATTTAAAGTCCATACCTTAGTCATGTTTTCGGTTTGAATCAAAGTGTGGGAAGAAAATTAGGAAAAAAAACCCTAATCAATCTAGAGTTAATTACTTTTCCTAGAAAATTATTTTCAAAATTTGTTTATAATATCTGCAAATTTTGACTGAGAATAATTGGATTTATATGAAATTAAAAATCAATAAACCAATCGATTTGTACCAAACGGCAGGAACATATACGTTAAAATACGAGGAATTTTAAGCCAAGTTGTCTTCACAAAAGACAGTTGTTCTGTAGAAGATCAAATTATCCTAAAGAGTTACAACAGATTCCACAAAGCACTCCACGAACATCAGAGGGTACTGCTGAAACGAAATGGTTTCATAAAAAATAATTAATATCAAACAAGTAAAACAAGCAACTATTTCGAAAGAAACGTTGAAAAAATTACTCTAAAATTATAAAAATATCGAGTATCGGATGATACAGTCATAAAGGGGATATTCGAAAGCTTGAGTCTCTAAAGTCAATTATCTGCCAGGGAAGGCATATTGCGAACCACAAATATCAATTTTAGGATAATCCCGTTGAGAAATGTGTCAAAAATTGGAAAAATACAGAATATTGGAAGGTTATATCGTCGATATCCGAAGGCGTGGACCCTGTACAGGAAGAAGTGTCCATTGCGAACTATAAATTCTAGATGTGAAACAATTCCGTTAAAAATGTGGTAAAAATCGTGAAAATACCAAATAGCAGGAGGTTAAATTATATGGGGGCTATACGAAGACATTGACCTGTTTAGGCAATTTTCTGTCTTATGAGGTAGTCCAAATACTAATTTTGAAACAATTTCGGTGAAAAATGTGGTTAAAGTCGTGATAATACCGAATATCGGGACATACAATATCGAATGTCAGGAGGTTATACAAAGACGTAGATCTATTTAGGCAATATTCTGTTATAGGAAGTAGTTGCCATCAGAAACTCTAAGTACGTAATTTGAAACAATTCCGGTGAAAAAATATGATTTCCGCCAAATACAAAAATATGGGGCTATACAAAGGTGTAGATCTGTACAGAAAATTTTCTGTCTTCGGAATCTGGACCCATTTTCAACTCTAAATTTTGAATTTCAAATAAATGTATTAAAGTGTGTGGACAAATTCATCAAAATACCGAATATAGGGAGATGCAGTTTTCTATCATAAAAGGCAATGGCAATAATGAACTTCATTACGAACTCCGAACAGTTTATGCTAGAATCTTGAAGGTTTGGGTCACTCTTGGCCCGAAGATGTCATATAAGGTTGGGTTTTTGGAAATTCGCACTAGAAAGGTACGAAAAGTACTAAAAAGTACTACATATGGTTTCTATGCATTTGACGAACCTTTAGAGCGAGGATCTATGATAAAGTGTATGATGGATGTACCAAAAGGAGTTTTGGGATATTCCCACTATAAGTTTACAAGTACCATTTCGTATCATGTGAACGGTTAGAACTAAAAATGGTATTTGGAATGGTAAGCAAGGTTGAGGAGTAGGGTCGATGTAAGAAGATAGTTTTGGAAGTGTGTTCTCATGTATACGAAAAGTACTAAATGGGACTAAATTTGATACAATTTGAATTTGGAGTAACGGATGGAGCTGGAATTCTGAAGTTTAAAATAAACATTATTGGCGAAGTGTAGAATTGGGATATGGGGGTGGTTTTCGAAATGTTATTTTAATATGTACATGAAAAGTACTAAGAGGTACTAAACTTTTTACAATTTCAATTTTGTAAGAGCCAGTAGAATGGAAACCTGAAATTAGGAAATAACATTAATATAAAATTGTAGGATTGGGGTACGTAGATAGTTTTCGAAATTTCTTCTCATGTGTACAAAAAGTACTAAATGGTACTATATTTGGGAGAACCGAATTCCGTGAAATAAAATTATTATTGCATTGTAGAAATTTTGGGAGAACCGATAGAGTTGGAATCGGGCAATTTAGAATGAAAAATTCTATTGGATTGCATAATGTAGGTTGTTATGGGAACCGGTGCCTGTACGTACTAAAATTTACGAAATGTTGGTACAATTTTAATTTGGAGTAACGGATGGAGCTGGATGCTTGAAATTAGAAATAAACATTATTGGCGGAGTGTAGGATTGGGATATGGAGGTAGTTCTCTAAATTTGTACATAAGTACAAAATGGTACTAAATTTGGTACAATTTGGATTTTGGTGAAATGAACGTACTAATTATTACCATATTTGGTACAATTTTTAATTAGGTTTGAAATCGGAAATTTGAAATTAGGATCGCTGTTCATGTGGTGCCTCTACAAATGGAGATGGTTTCGGAAATGTTTACTACAATTCTACAAAAAGTGCTGAATGGTACTAAATTGGTTATCGGGTAAAGGGATGGAGATAAAATTCTGAAATTGGATATTTGGATTACTGATGGTATATGTGTTTGAGATTTGTACGAAAAGTACTAAATGGTACAAAATTTTAGTATTGGATGAACTGGAATACTCAAATTTGATATTTAGGCCTCTGTTTGTATCTAAAATTGAAATGTGGTAATGGTTTTGAAATGTGTACCATAATTGTACGAGTAGTACTATATATGGTACAATTTAGTATTAGGTGAACGGATTGTGTTTGAAATCTGAAATTTTTTATAAGGTTGCCTGGACATTTAGGGGTGGTTTCGAAAAAGTGTACTATAATTGTACGAAAAGTACTAAAAAGTATTACATTTGGTATTACTTGAAGGAATAAAACTGGAATATTTAAATTTGATATTGAGGTCTATGTTGTACTATAATTGTACGGAAAGTAAATTAGTACTAACTATGGTATTGGGTGAAGGGATATAGATGAAAACCTGAAATTTGGTATGGATGTCACTATTGGTGATGGTTTTGGAAATACGTAGCATAATTTTTCGAAAATAAAATACGTAGGATAATTGTAGTACTAAAATTGGTATTGGGAGAAGAAATAGAGCTGAAATCTTGAAAATTGATACAGACCTCTCTGTTGGTATCTGGAATTGATATATGGGGATGGTTTTGGAATTGTGTACAATAACGAAAAGTACTTAGTGGTACTAAATTGGTATTGGTACTATATTTGGTACAATTTGGTATTAGGCTCTCTGTTGATGTGGAGGATGATTTCGGAAATGTGTACTATAATTGAATCGAAAATCGAGATTTGGCGGTGGTTTTGAAATGCGTCCTATATTTTTTTACGAAAACTACTAAATGGTACTGAATTTCGTATTGGCTGAGGAAACAGAACTTGAATCCTCCAATATTATATTGAGGTCTCTGGAATTGAGATATAGAGATGGTTTTGGAAATGTGTCCTATAATTGTACTAAAAGTACTAAGTAGTACAACATTTGGTATTGGGTAAAGGGAATCCCGAAATTTGTTATAGAGATCTCTGTTGGTATCTGGACTTGGTGTATGGAGGCGGTTTTGAAAATGTTTGCTATAATTGTACGAAAAGTACTAAGAAGTATCAAATTTGGTATTTCGTTGCATAGAAATAAAATTCTGAATTTTGATATTTTAGTTATTCGGAAAAAAAAACTAAATTGAACTATGTAGTTTTGATATTGGGAGAAGGGATAGAGATGAAACCGTGAAATTTTATATAACGATAACTGATGGTGTCGAGTGGATTAAGATATGGAATGGTTTTGTAAATGAGTACTTAATTCCTGAACTTTTCGCTGAAGAAGCAATTCCTAATTTAAAATAATTTCGGTGAAAAGTATAGAAATACCAACTATTTGGAGGTATAGACAGATCTCTGCAATGATTTTTTCTCCAAAATAGGAAATATCCCATTCGGCTTAAAATAACGAGAAAATGCACACATTGGGCTATAGACGTGCGGGGCCGACCATGTGATACCCTACAACACAACAATATGGTAGAAGTCCCCTTATTTCCGAATCAATTTTGGAAGATTTCTCTTTTGAAATTATGTCATAGAGCTCATATATTACCCTTAATTTTTTGACCATGGACATTTGCTCAACATTTACGCACTCCATCGTGCTGTTAGTTGTTGTGGTTCATTTTACAGCTAAATTTAATCCAATGGTCATCCAAAATGTTAGAATTCATCCCTGTCCTTAACTTTCTTCTCAGGCGTGTCGATTGGCTTCAATTGTGTGATCAGGAATTTTTTTCTGTTTTTGGTTTCTTTCAACCCCTAAATATTATGCCATCATCACCAAAAGCAATAGGCTCTAGCCCCCACCTCCATTCTAAATTTAAGATCGGGCCATAATTGCGACCTGTAGAGTGATTATAAATAACATGGACAGACAGACGGACGGACATACATAGTTAGATCGAGTCAGCTCGGCGAGTGGTTCTTCCTATACCATACATATATTCCTATGTGGGGAAACCAATATTTCGAGGTGTTACATAATTTTTTGCCCAATCAAACTTATAATACTCCCATCACAAATAGTGTTGAAGGGTATAAATAAATACAAACGCAATCTAAATGAGTGAGCCGTTTTGGTTCTCATTAAAAAGTGAATAAAATTCATGCTTTAAATAAAAATTTTCCATTTAAATAAATTATATTTTCTCAGTGCAGTCAACTGTAAAATGTAGACATTAATTTTTGGGAAAATTAAAAAATAAAGCAAATAATTATCCCCTGATTGATTATGATTGTTAAATTCAGTTTGCTCATTGTTCCTAACAAGAATGGTGGTTTTGGCATTGAATTTCATTTGGTGGATTGGTATGTACGCAAAAACAAACTAATGTAAATGTTACTCAAATATCTAATTACTTCTCCTCACCTCTTATTAAAAAGAGCTCCTTCTACATGGATTTTAAAAAGTTGACCACAAAATATAATCCCGAACTGATGAAAAATGTTTCCCTAAAATTAATTAAATTCAACAAACACAATGCCATAAATGGCTCATTCACCTTTGCTGAAAATATTAGAGATTTTCAATTTATAAATCAAGTCGATTCGAGGAAACGCAATGGAAAACGTTGGCTAGTCTACAATGTGACCATCAATGGCTGTCAAATTTTGGAAAATACTCTGGGTAAAAGTAATCCCATCTTTGATGTTCTCATGAATGAGGTACGAAAAAGTATCAAAAATCTACCACGTCGATGTCCATTGAAAAAGGTAAGAGTATTAGGAAATATCTTTGAGTTCATGTGACGTGATTGAATTTTCTTTTTGCAGGACACAGAAATTTCATTATTGAATTTATACTACAATGAGGAAATGTTCCCGCCATATTTACCGAGCGGAACGTTTGACACGTTCTTAATGTTAACGAGTAAAAAGAAAATGATGTTGCAGATCGAAACAATTACCTATGTGGAGGCGAGGAATAGTGAAAGCCATCGTAGAAGGAAATTAGAATAATATTGTTGCGGATATGTAAAATAAAAAAAATATTTTTTAAATAACCTAACAATGAAAAAAAGATGAAGGCACCAATGACAATTTTGCAGACCAAGAGTTTTTTTTTTTTTTTAAGAAGTGTGGCCTTTTGTGATATTAAGTGGCATTGTGTAAAAACCATATGGACTCCAAATAGACCAAGTGGTCTTCTACATAAAAGTGGTCTTGTGTAATAGAGAATGGTCTTCTTTAAGACCGAGGGAAACAGAATTGGGTTATGTAGGAACTTTGAAAAGTCGCACTTATTCGTACTATATATTAGGTACAGTTTGGTATTTAAGTGAAATCTGAAAATTGTTAATTTGGAGTCTAGACAAATGGTACTAAATTTTGGTATTGGGAAAAGGAATAGAACGGAAATCTTTGTTGGTATCTGGAATTGCGATATGGAGATGGTTTTGGAAATGTGTACTTTAATTGTACGAAAAGTACTAAATTGTACTAAGACCAAGGGAAAAGAAGGGTTTAAGATTATGACTCGACTGTAAGACAGAGTAATATTCTCTAAATCAAGTGGTATTTTAGAGATCGGGTGATCGTCTAAAGAAATTAGAGGTCTTCCATACCATAAAGTTGTCTCAGATACTTCCCAACGGTTCCAAAAGGGTCCGCCATCTAACGTTTTTTCCAACTAATGCAAATTTCGTGAATGGTAACAAATAGCTCATGTCTGGTTTAAAAGATAATAAGTTTCATCCTTCCGCTGAACGAATCTGGGAAATAATGCCACATAAGTTTGAAACTCATGGTAATGTTGCAAAACCTCTACGAAAATTGCGAACGAATTTTGGAAGTGAATTTTTTTAAAAAAAGTGAAAGAGACTTGAGTCCACGTCGATAAATCAAAACGTGAAAATTCAAAAGCAGGGCGAACACCACCTGCTTTGGCATTAAATGCGACAGAAGCGCCATCAACTCCGTTCTCCATTGTTCTCACAATTAAACATTTCCGAGACATTTGCATAATGACTTCGGAATGACGCCGTATAAAGTCCAATTAGAATTGAAGCCAGCCAGCGATCGACTTGCAAAAGATTCGGATTTTGCCAAAAAAAAAAATCATATTTCCAAATGAAGCTCATTTTAATATTGGCGGGTATGTCGCATTTGTCGCACAGAAAACCCGCACGCATGCATATAAAAGCCAATGTACCCAAAACGTGTATAGTGTGGATTTTGCACCAGATGCATAATTGAACCATTTTTCGAAAATTACCAATAAGTGACCCTTATAGTCAAAGGCGATCGTTATTGGGCCATGCCGAACGATTTTTTGTTAACAAAAATTTAAGAGGAGGATATTGACAACAAAATAGCCCCATGTGTTACACAGCCGAAGCTGTTTATGAAGATCACATTATCAGCCACAAAGGGGACTGAACTATAATTTACGGGGTGCCGTTAAAGTATAGTGTTACGCCAACATGCCAGAGGCGATAAGGTGGTTTAAAATTGGAACACTTGTGTAGACTACTGCACGACCAGCCGAGACAGCCATTTGAATGAAAGTTTTCCCATTATTAACCGGAAGGATTTTTTTTTTTTTTTTTGAGAAAATATTCAATATTCTGCCCTGTTCAATATGGTCAAATGATATACTACTAGACCAATTACTATTTTATCAGACCAAATATATACAGGGTGGTATAAAAAACTGCAACAAAGTCAAACCCCATACTTTTAAGTTAAGTTTTGTTCGAATTGGTCACCTTTGACACGAATTATGGCCTTCAAACGGCCAATGAAACCGTCACATGCTGCTTGAATATTGCTCTACGGTATTTTGGCCCATTCCCGGCGAAGCGCTTGCTTGAGGTGTTCGACACTTTGGTATTTCTTAGTGCCAAACTTGCTTTCCAAAATACTCAAGACACAATAGTCCAACGGATTGGTATCCGGAGATTTTGGTGGCCATTTTATGCGCTGGAAATGAAGCAAGGAACATCATTTTGTAAACATTAATGGGTGGCGCGTACTGAGTGCGATAGTGCTAAGCCCTGTTGAAATGTCCAAGATCTGCGGCCAAAATGTTTGCCTGCCCAAGGCTTTAATACACCCTCCAGAATAACAAACCAAACCGATACTCCTTATTATACCCTCAGCCATGTGGCTACAGAAGGTATATATCATTTGGTACGGTCAAAACGTGCCTAGTCGAAATAACGGTTTTAGACCCTTGGTCTCTTTGGGCCAAATCCGTTTTAGATCATTTGGAGTCAATCTAGCGATGTCCGTCCGTCTGGCTGGCTGGTGCGCACGATAACATCGTAATATTTTAATCAAACTTAGATCGAGTTCTGAGATGGGCAATATCGGTCCACTCCTTCTGGTACATCCCCCACAAAAGGTCGAAATTTTCAAAAAATTTATTTTTTGCACAGAAAGAGAAAGGATAATCCGATTTTGCTTCAACTTTGCAAATCCTAATATTTGCGTCAGTGCTGGGTCAGGTGTGACAATGGACAATATCGGTTCACTCCATCAAGTACCTCCCCACAAAAGGTCGAAATTTTGAATAATTACCAACTCTCATAAAATGTGATGTAAGAGTCCGATTGTCTTCAAATTTCATACATCTCAATATTTATATTAACCCACCGTCTGGTGTTAAGATGGAATATATCGGTCACTCCTTCTGGTACCTCCCCCACACGAGGTCGAAATTTTCAAAGAGAAGCAATAAATCGGGTTTGTTCCAACTTTGGAAATTCAAATATTTGCGTCAGTGCTAGGTCCGGTGTGAAAATGGACAATATCGGTTCACTCTATCAGGTAACTCCCCCACAAATGGTCAAAATCTAGAATAATTACAACACTCATAAATGTGATGTAAGAGTCCGATTATCTTGAAATTTCACACAGCTCAATTTTTATATTAACCCACGATCTGATATTAAGATGGAATATATCGGTCCACCCCTTCTGGTACCTATCCCACACGAGGTCGAAATTTAAAAAAAAATATATATATAGAACAGTGTTTGGCTTGTTTGTTCAGGATACTATATTATTTTGTTGTTGCAAAATGGTCAGGCTAATCCCTTTATTGTGTATAAAAACAACGTTTGTTTATTAGTGGAGAACGATGGTAATGTTTACCAGGGGGTGAGGCAGGGAATACCTAGGTTTCGAAAAGAGCCACCAATCCTCATCAGTTCCCCTGTTTTTTCTCTGGGATATTCTCCCCAGAAGTTATTTAAAAATAACTTCTATGACAAAAAACATTTTTTACCCAAGTGACGAGATCGTAAGCTCAATAGAAGAGGAAATAAGGAATTAAATGTTTTTTGTCATAGAAGTTATTTTAAAATAATTTCTGTGGAAAATATTCCAGACAAAAAACAGGGGATATAATCCGGGTTTGCTCCAACTTTGGAAATCCAAATATTTTCGTTAGTTTTAGGTCAGGTGCAGAAATGGATAATATCGGTCCACTCCATGAAGTACCTCCTCCACAAAGCATAAAAATTTTGAATAATTATAAGTCTTATTAAATGTGATGTAAAAATCCGATTGTCTTCAAATTTCACACATCCAAAAAATTATATTAACCCAAGGTCTAGTGTTAAGATGGAATATTTCGGTCTACTCCTTCTGGTACCTTCCCCACACGAAGTCGAAATTTTCAAAAAAAATATATATTTTTCCTGCACAGAAAAAGAAGAAATAATCCGGGTTTGCTCCAACTTTGGAAATCCTAATATTTGCGTTAGTTCTAGGTCAGGTGCAAAAATGGATAATATCGGTCCACTCCATGAAGTACCTCCTTCACAACGGGTAACAATTTTGAATAATTATAAGTTTTATAAAATGTGATGTAAAAATCCGATTGTCTTAAAATTTCACACATCTTAATATTCATATTAACCCACCGTCTGGTGTTAAGATGGAATATATCGGTCCACTCCTTCTGGTACCTTCCCCACAAAAGGTCGTAATTTTAAATATCCATTAAGCTCATAAAACGCGAAATTAACATCGGATTCCATTTAGACTTGGAACATCTGCATATTTCTATTAACACAGGATTTGTAAAAAAAAATGGTAGTGATCGGACCATTCCTTATTACCAAAACGTTTATAAAATCCGAAATAAGCATCAGGTTCTCTTTATATTTCACACATTCCATTATTTCCATTAGCAAAAGATCCGTTGTGAAGATGGGTACCTCCCACACAAAAGCTCAAATTTTTGAATATTCATTAAGCTGATATAAAGCGAAATTGACATCCCAAAATTTTTATTAACACAACACAGTCCAAACATAGAACGTCGCAATATCTATATCATATTTATTTAGGTCCGATACGAAATGACCAATATTGGCCAATTCCTTCGGAACCTACTGCATAAGGGGTTAAACATTTGAATAATCATAACAGAAGTCAAATAGTATTTTTAAATAATCGAATATTGGCTGAGGGTATACATCTGTCGGCAAAAACGAACCGATACCTTTTTATTTGTTTTTTTTTTAGGAATATTTTTATAAGCTCATCCCATACATAGATCGTTGTTTTTCTGAACATAAATTTTGATTGTCTGAAACCAAATTTTTATTTTGAAATTTATTCCATTTGCAAAACCTTGAAATATTTTCCAAGACCCAATAACGTGTATATCCATAATTAGTGTAAAACTCTATGTCGATATATCCATACCGTTGAATTTATACCTAGTATGTTTTGTATTGAAAATTTAATATACCGGTACATGTTCATACAACCACTTTGGAGTTTTATGACTCAATTTCCTACAAAATCAGCTAAAAATTGGAAAGCCAAATCTGCCATAAATGAAGTAAAATATTCGTCGTAAGTAGCAAATAATACAAACCATTTGTTTATAAAATTTAAGCCATTGATAAAACCAGTAAAGAAAGTTTTGAAGTCGGGCGGGGCCGACTTTATGATACCCTACACCACTTTGCTAATTTACCAGAGCTGCGCATAACAATTAAAAGTTTTTATGGGAGAATTCAATCATACACGCTATGATTATAATTATAATTTAAAGTTCAATGGACTAAATATGCCGAAGCATTTGTATCTTTTAAATTCGGAGTTGTATTGCCCATTTGGTGCACAATTAACTTGAAATCGGATAAAGATATATATGGGAGCTATATCCAAATCTGAACCGATCTCGATAAATTTTGGCAAAAATATTTCTGAGCTGTATTTGATATATTTCCCCAAATATTGTTGTTACAGAGTGCATATTACGGCTGCGGAGGACAAAAATAACAAATCGGATGAACAATATATATGGGAGCTATAGCTATATCTGAACCGATTTCGATCAAATTTGGCATACTTATTTTCAGGTCCAATCTGATCGTACGTTCAAAATCCCATACTATTCGGACTGATATTACACGTTTGGTGCACAATAAAAAGCAAATCGGACGAAAATATATATGGGAGCTATATCTAAATGTTGACCGATTATCTCCAATTTCAATAGGGTTCGTCCTTGGGCCAAACAAATAATTTGTGCAAAATTTCATCTGGATAGGGCAATAAATGCGAACTGTACTTTGTTTACAAAAATACATGGACAGACAGACAGACGGCCGGACGGACATACATAAATCGACTCCGAATATGATTCTATGCAGATCATCAAAAGTAACTATGGGTCTATCTCGTTTCCTTTTGCCTGTTACAAACAAATGCACAAAGACATAATACCCTGACCACCTTGTGGTGTAGGGTATAAATATGTTAAGCATATAAGACCCATGGGCTTCATGCTCATTACTGCCCTTTGAATATGAGCTTACTAGAAAATCTCTCTTATCGATGAAGTTTCAATAATTAAGGAAATAACAATGTCAAAACCATCTTTGTCCAAATAAATTAAATTTAAATTATTACCACTGCATTCAAACACACACCCATACACCCATACGTACATAATGTATGTATTTCGCAAAATTCAAACTTGAAAATAATTCATTATTAAGAAAAACACGTTATAATAACCAACAATTTATTTTTACCGGTAGTGGTACGATGATGGTATCATGATTATTTTCCAATGACTTGATCTCAAATAAAATCTCGATTTATTTCCATCAAAGATAAATCTGTTTTCAACTTCGTTATTCAGAAACACCCAAGACATATTCATGTAAATATTCGTGGTATTGCTGTGTGTTTTGTTGTCTTTTAATTGCACGCGATTGCCTTGAACTGTTGTTAATGTTTGAATTTTTACACCTTACAGAATTGTCGATGGACAAAGTGCAAAAAAAATCGTTGGAAGTCATATTTTTTTTCTTCTTATGAATGCTATTGCCAATGATGTACATCTATTTTAGATGTATAGAAATACAGAAAAAAAATTGAAAATCTAAGTTCATGTTTTTCAATTTTATATCCATTTCGGATTTTAGACGCCATCCGAGCAATGTTTATTTTTATAGCTATTGAAAAGTAACAAAGATTTGCCAAAAATAATTGGAAAATCATTACATTTGACACTAAAAAGGTGTTTAACCATATGTTGTCTTAGACATTGGCTTATGTTCAATGGCTGTGGGCCACCTCCAATCAGAAACTTAAAAATAATAAGAACTGACATTTGTCGGTTATTTATTGCACAAATGTGCTCGTTGTTAGTGTTTACACAGATGTCGAGGTGTTGGGTTGGATGCAAGCATATGTTACAGTTAAGCTGAGTTTATCAAATCCTTCATTTACAAAACGAAAGTAAATTTGTCCTACAATAATGCAAGACTTATTACAGACAAATTTTTCGTGTAAAAATCTGGTAACAGAACTTACCAGAAACTTATTAAAATTTTGAATAACCAACACGCTCACAAATTTCACACCCAATATTTTTTATCCACATAATATCTGGTGCGAAGAAGATAGATATCGGCTCACACCTTAGGGTACTTTCCCCACAAAGGGTTACAATTTTCTATATTCGCATATACTATCACTCATAACTTGTCTGTCATCGATTATTTTCCAAATATGTGAATATGGAATTTATCGACCCACTTTTTCTCGCCCACCAAAGAGCTAAATTTTTATTAACAATTATTCGCATAAAATTATATATTCGACTTTCTTTAAATTTTCCTAAAAATGTTATTAGTATTAGATAAAGTGGAACACTTCGGCCCGGAATATCCTGAACTCCACGCATATTTAATATTTTCCAAGAATGTCCACATATATCATTTAGAGCTAAGGAAGTCTGGAACGTTGAAATATTTATATATCAAACATAGGTCAGATACGAAATGGACGATATTGGCCCACTCCTTTGGAAGGATCAACATTTGAAAAAAAATTTGAAATGAAAATTTACAGAGGGTGCACAGCTGTCAGCAAAACCGATTCATACTTTTTAATTAATTGTTTATACCCTCAACCATATGGCTAGAGCGAAAAAGTGCAACCAAATTCATACTGCTGTCATTTCTAAACCACTCGTCCGACTGATGTTAAAATTATTCCAGTGACAGCTCATTATATCAGAATCAGAATGTCAGAATTTTCCCAAAAAAAAGTTATTCGTGATGGAATTCAAGCGGGATAGTGTGATTTCTTTATATTTGGCTGGAAAATCACAAGTGGCTATCGTTAGAGCACTCCAGCCTTTAAATGTGAATAAATCTTTTGTACCTCATACCATTGCTCGTTACTGCGATACTGGATCAAGGAAGTGGACGGAAGAAAACAGCAACATCAGCAGAAATGCTTCGAAAAGTAAAGAAGCGACTTGATCGAAACCCACGTCGCAGTGCCCGAAAAATGGCTCGTGAGCTGAACATATCGCAATATTCCATTCGGCAAATATTGAAAAATGAGCTTCGGGTAAAGCCATTGAAATTCTAAAAAATGCAAGAAATCACACCGCAACAGAAAAAAAATAGTCTAAAAAGAGCTAAAGAGTTGCTTCGCTTAGCCGAAAGTGGTGAACTGCCAAATTTGGTTTTCTCCGATGAGCAACAGTTTGTAAACAAAGATGTCAGCTAAAAATGTGCGCCTTCGGTTGACCACCAGAACTCTACCAGCCATGGTGATGGTGTGGGCCGCCATAACAGCCGATGGTCGCTCAAAAAAATATTCTGGACGGTGTATTAAAGCCTTGAGATGTGCTATATCTAAATGGAATTGGATGTTAATTTCGTTAGCCATATGGCTAGAGAGGGTATATATCATTTGATACTACCAAAACGTGCCTAGTCGAAATAATGTTTTTATACTCTAGGTCTCTTTGGACCAAATCCGTTTCAGGACATGTGGAATCGATCTAGCAGACAGACGTCTCGAAGGGAGTATCCGATTTGGTCCAAACTTGGTACATCGTAATATTTCAAAATTGAGTTTAGATTGAGTTCGGAGATGGACACTATCGACCCACCCATTCTGTTAAAAATGGTTTTGAATAACCAAAACTATTATAAAATCCAAGCACAAGATCTGCTGTGAAGATGGTATATATCGGTTTACTCCTTCTTGTCCCTCACCCACAAAGGGGCAAAATTTTGAATATCCATAAACTTCACAAAACACGAAATTAACATCCGATTCCATTAAGACTTGGTGTATCTCAATACTTTCATCAACACCAGATCGGTTATAAAGATGGTAGACATCGGACCATACCTTCTGGGATCTCCCCCACATAAGGTCAAGGTTTTGAATAACCAAAACGATCATAAAATCCGAAATAAGCTTCCGGTTCTCTTCAAATTACACACATCGCAATATTTCTACTAACACAAGATCTGCTGTCTGAAGATGCTGCCTGCGAAATTAACATCCGATAACATTCAGACTTGGTACGTCTCAATATTTCCATCAACACAAGAACTGTTGGATGATGATGGTAGAGATCGGATAATTTCTTTTGGTACCTCCCCCAGAAAGGGTCAAATTTTTAAATAACGATCGACTAATTATTTCGGATTTTATGATCGTTTATAAAATCCGAAATAATTAGTCGATTCTCTTCAAACTTCACACATATCATTATTTTTACTACCACAAGATCTGTTGCGAAAATGGGATACATCGGCTACTTCTAGTACTTCCTCAACAAAGGCTTCAAAATTTTGAAAAACACAACGCTCAAAGAAACGGAAATAAGCATCCAAATCAAATTTCACACATACACACATTTCTGCTAACACAAAATCTGTTTTGAAGATGATATGTATCCGCCAGCCCCTTCTGGTACCACATCCACATAGGGTCATAATTTTCAATACATATGCATAACTTGCAATTTCTTAATACTTCTCTCAACCAGAAACCTGAGATGAATATGGAATTTATGATTTCGCATAAAATTGGATATAAATGTTCGTTTTTTTTTTTGTAATTTTTCCCATACCGATATTTTTATCTGTATTAGAGGAAGTCTGAAATTGGAATACTATAGGACTATATCTGGTACCTCACACACATTTTAATATTTTCTAAAAATTATTACATATCTCATATAAAGTGAAGGAAGTAGTTGATGTAGTCTAACCTGGCACGTCACAATATTTATAGCAATCTTAGACCATATACGAATTGGTCAATATTGACCAACTGCCTCGGAACCTCCCCCATAAAGCGTCAACGGTTTGAATAATCATAACTAATACATATGTCGGAAAAACCGATTGATTCTATTTTACGGTTTTTATATATCTACATAAAAATATAAGATATATAATATATCTATCCGCCCAAAAGTTGCAAATGCTCTCAAATCTGTAATTTTAGTACTTTTCTGATACGATGAAATATAGGCTCCTTTGTAGGAATTCGTCACAACTGCTTAAGTCTGGAACATTCGTCATAATATTTATTTTTTTATTAAAATACATTTTGGAACCGTTTCCCCATTTTCTCAGCATGAAGTTAAAACATTTCATATTTTTTCAAAGGGTTTTAATTTCATATTAATTTTCCATTTTTATTTAAACTATAAACGCGTAAAAGAAACATCGACTAAATAGTTAAAAAATACATATTACCATTCAGACAGTTAATAGTTTTCTATAGCATCAGCATCGTAATCCGTGTGGTAGGGTACATGCAATTCATTCTAAACCGTCTGACCTTAACGCTTATTATCACAACAACTGTTGCTGTTACTTCTGCTGTATGTTTCTCTATCACTCCCCTTCGCTCGCTTCTTGTCTCGCTGATATTTACAAATCAAAGTATTTATGTTTTGTTTTCTTGTTTGTTATTTTTATAGCTTTGCTTTGGCAGATACATTTGTATCTGGCAGTGCGCACCTTGCTTCTTTAACTTTAAAATATCTATTGATTTAACATTGGTTTCTTTGGCTGGGGCTGATGAAGAAAAAACAACAACAAAAAACGTGACTTCTTATATCGACTCTTAAATACCATTGAAAATTGTAAGTAAATAAAAAAATTAGTGCCAAATGAGTTTCTACATTGATGAACATTTTTTGTTTTTGTTTATTCTATCTATGGATTCTTTTCAGTTGAATGTCACACCGCAAAGAAGGAAGGGGGAAGAGTTTTTTTGGGTTGTTTTCAACAATGATTGCTGTGTAGAAGCAATGATTCTGAACATTTTGTTCATTTTGGTACATAATGGTTGTCTTTGATGGAGAATTAATGTGTAAAAAGGTTGGTATTTTTTCAAAGGGCTAAGAGTGGTAATTGTTGTTACAAAAGATATATGTTTAACAAATATATGTACAAATATAATAATGCATATTGTATCAACATCTATGGGAGTAAATCGAGAAAGGTATGAAGCAGTTGCCAGTTTATAAGAAAACCTTCTCTCATATAAAATCGGTGCGTTTAAGAGAAAAAATCAGACTTTTCGTGGCCACAGTTAGATATCTTCCTACAAAATACAAGGTGGCCCAAAAGTAATCCTCCTATCAGAAAATGCTATAAATTTTACTATTAGCCCTTAATGTCAGCTCTGTTTTGACATTTTTATAGTAAACATTAAATTACTCGTTTATAAACAATGTTAAGCTTCACTGCTCCCTTCATGGTATTTTTAAGAATTTACATTTTTCGGTCAGTAGCAGCATGAATTTGAACTTAAGTGGTGTCCCTAAAGAATACAGTATTAAATTATGCAGTTCCTTGTAGACAGCCTTCCTTTCTAAAACATAATACAATAGGCATTAACCAAGTTAAAAGTATCAGTCGGTTTTGCCGACAGGGGTATATCCCCAGCCAATTTTGGATTATTTAAATATATTTTGACTTCTGTTATGATTATTCAAATTGTTAGCAAACTATGAAGTAGGTTTCGAATTAATGGTCAATATTGTCCATTTCGTATCGGACCTTAATAAATATGATATAAACATTGCGACGTGCCAGATTTGGACTATATTGGTTACTTCCTTCACTTTACATGAGATATATAATAATTTTTGGAAATTGTTAAAACGTCTGTGTACCAGATATAGCGACCGAAGTATGTTCATATTTCATCTAATACTGATAAAACCAGTAAGGAAAAGTCAAAAGTCGGGCGGCGCCGACTATATGATACCCTACACCGCTATGCGTATTTAGTAGAGCTGCCGTGACAAAAAAAAACGTTTATGTTGGGTATTTATGTGAAGTAGATCATACCACATATGAATCTAAAAACATTGCTGTGTAGTGCACGATATGACTTCGATAAGGATTGTATTAAAAACAAATTAAAAAATATCTGTCGGTTTTGCCGACAGATGTATACTTTCAGTATATGTTTTATTATTTAAATATATTTAGATTTCTGCTATAAATATTCAATTTGTTGACCCTCTGTAGAGTAGGTTCCGAATCATGAAATATGTAATCATTTTTGGAAAATATCAAAATAGGCTTGAGTAACCGTAGTCGACCGAAGTATTCCATTTTCATACTTCATCTAATACTGATAAGACCAGTAAGGAAAAGTCAAAAGTATGACGTTTGTATGTATGATACCTTACACCACTTTGGATATTTAGCAGAACTCCCGTAACAAAAAAAGTTTATATTGGGAATTTATGTAAATTAGATCATTCCATATGGTACAATAAGCAGGTAGAAGAGCTTCGAAAAAGTACAGAAATACAGCCCTGAGGCTATGCCCGTTTCCTGTCAGAACATGTTGTTTACATTTTTTCATATTTTTCCTCAGTTTTAAAATGAGTTAAATAGCGTGAAAAATGAACGAATTTCGCTCAAAAATATTATCCAAACTGTTCAATCTTTCAATTTCATGGCTGAACTGATTAATAGCTTTAATGCGCGAGCCGCAATCTACATGTCTTCCAATCATTCTTCAATACTGGCAGAAGTCGGGCACACTTAGAAAAAAATTGTAATCATCTGGGAGCTCTACCTTACCGTTTTATTGTACCATGATTCCACCTATAAATCAAATTAGATTGCCGTGTAGTGCATTATATGACTTCGATAAAGATTGTATTAACAAGTTATATATCAGTCGGCTTCCCGACAGATGTAGACACTCAGCCAATGTTCGATTGTTTTAATATATTTTGACTTCTGTTATGATTATTCAAATTTTTGACCCTCTATGGAGTGGGTTCTGAAAGAATGGACCAATATTGTCCATTTCGTAGTGCAAGGTTTGGACTATATATTGACTACCTTCTGCACTTTATATGAGATAAGAGATAATTTTTGGAAAATGTTAAAATGTATGTGCGGTACCAGATAAAGTCAACAGAAATATTCCATTTTCATGCTTCCTCTAATGCAGAAAAAAATATTGGTATGGGCAAAATTACAAGAAAATGCGAAATCATAAATTCCATATTCATACCAGGTTTCTTGGCGAGATAATTATTTAAATATAACAAGTTGTAAAGAATCGCTGATTGTTTCGCAAGTTAAGACAGATGAAAATAGAACAGTGTGGCTTGTTTGTTCGGGATACCGTAGTATTTTGTTTTTGCAAAATGGTCTGGCTTTATCCCTTTATTGTTGTTTTTATAAAAACAACGTTTGTTTATTAGTGGAGAACGATGGTAATGTTTACCAGGGGGTAAGGCAGGGAATACCTAGGTTTCGGAAAGAGCCACCAATCCTCATCAGTTCCTTTGTTTTTGCCTGGGATATTCTCCCCAGAAGTTATTTTAAAAATAACTTCTATGACAAAAAACATTTTTTTTTACCCAAGTGTCGAGATCGTAAGCTCAATAGAATAGGAACCAAAGAATTAAATAAAACTAAAATTCTCTTGGAAAGTCTTCTAAATCTTACAACCGCACTTATAAACATTTACATCTTTCTCCACTTGTTATGCTTTCGTTCAGCCTGAACGACGAAAGCATAACAAGTGGAGAAAGAATAAATAAATAAAGCCAGACCATTTTGCAAAAACAAAACAGATGAAAATATTTAAAATTGTGATCCTTTGTGGGTGAGGTACCAGAAGGTGTTTCTGTTAGCAAAAATATTTGTATATGTGAAGATGTGAAGAGAGTTGGATGATTATTTCGATTTCTTTGAGCCTTTTGTTTATCAAAATCTTGAATCCTATGTGGGGAAGGTACCAGAAGAAATGGTCCTATCTCTACCATCTTTATGACAGATCTTGTATTGATGGAAATATTGAGATGCACTAAATCTGAATGGAATAGGATGTTAATTTCGCGATTTATGAGCTTCGTGAATATTCCTAATTTTAACCCTTTGTGGGGGAGTTACCAGAAGAAATGGTCCGACCTCTATCATCTTTATAGGTCTTGTGTAGATGGAAACATTGAGACGTGTCAAGTCTGAATGGAATTCCACGTTAATTTAGCGTTTTATGAGCTTCATGGATATTCAAAATTTTGATTCTTTGTAGGAGAGGGTCGGCATAATCCATCTTCACAGCAGATCTTGTGTTAGTAGAAATAATAGAATGTGTGAGATATGAAGAGAACCGGATGCTTATTTTCGATTTTATAATCGTTTTGGTTATTCAAAAATTTGTCCCTTGGTGGTAGAGGTGCCAAAAGGAATAGTCCGATCTCTGTCATCTTTATAATAGACCTTGTGTTTATAGGAACATTGCGATGTGACAAGTTTGAATGGAATCGGATGTTAATTTCGCATTTTATGAGCTTCATGTATATAGAAAATTTTGACCCTTTTGTGGAGGTAGTACCAAAAGGTGTGAACCGATATACTACATATTTACACCAGCTCTTGATTTAATAAAAATATTGTGATGTGTGTAATTTAAATACAATCGGACATTAAACCTCAAAATGTTGACCCTTTTTGGGGGAGGTACTTGATGGGGTGAACCGATATTGTCCAATTTTGCACCTAACCTAGCACTCATGCAAATATTAGGATTTGCAAAGTTGGAGCGAAATCGAAAGATACTTTGTCCTTCAGCTCAGAAAAATATTTTTTTGAAAATTTCAAGTTTTTGTGGGGGTGTTACCAGAAGGAGTGAAAAGATATTGCATATCTCTGAACTCGATCTAAGTTTTGACTGAATCGGATACTTTCGTCGAGAGTTATCGTGCGCACCAGCCAGCCAGATGGACTGAAACAAATGTCCTGAAACGGGTTTGGTCCAAACAAACCTAGGGTCTAAAACCATAACTTTGATCAGCCACGTTTTGGATGTATCAAATGATATGTACCCTCTCTAGCCTTTGGCTAAAGGCATAATTACTCGGGACTGATTGATTGGCTGACTGACTTAACGATTTATAAACGCCCATGCGAAACGGCTGCAGCTAGAACCTTGAAATTTTTTGTGAAGGTCACTCTTGGTCAGGTAAGGCTGGGTTTTTGGAAATTCGCAGTAGAATGGTACGAAAAATATTAAAATTTACTAAATATGGTACCCTTTGTATTTGACGAACTAGTGGAGCTGGAACTGCTCAATTTGGAACGAGGGTCAGTGATCGAGTGTATGACTAATATACCAAAGGGCAATTCGCACTTTAAGTGTACGAAAAATACTAAAATGCACTATATCTGTCATCATTTCGTATCATGTGAACGGTTAGTTCTAACCGTAATTTGGAATGGGAATCAAGGATGAGAAGTAGAATCGATGTAGGGAAGTAGTTTTGGAAGTGTGTGTGTGGTAAACAATTTGCTACAATTTCGATTTGGGAGGACCGATGGAGTTGTAGTCTTGAAATTTAAAATTAATTTTACTGGCGAAGTTAAGGAAGGTTAAGGAGGAAGTTTTCGAAATGTGCACTTATGTGCTCGAAATGTACTAAATTTGGCACAATTTAGATTTGGTTGATAAAACTAGTTCTAAAATTTATATATAAGATTGCTATAGAATTCTGGGACTGAGGAAGGTAGGTATTTTTGGAAATTCATAGTTGTGTGTACTAAATGGTTTGGTATAATTTAAATTTTGCGAGAACCAATAGAGTTGGAATCCTGAAATTATGGAAATAAGATTACTATTGCATTCTAGGACTGGAGAATATAAGTAGTATTGGAAATTCGTACGTATGTGTACTAAATTTGGTACCATTTTGGGTTTTGGATGAACAAATAGTGTTTGAAACATGTGTAACCTAGTCATATGGAGGTGATTTCGGAAATGTGTACTATATTTGTACGAAAAGTGCTGAAAGTTACTATATTTGCTATCGGGTGAAGGGATAGATATAAAATTCTGAAATTTGATGGTATCTGTAAAAATGTAGAATTGCAAACACTTCGGCTGGAAATGTGGCCCGAAGCCCCAAAGGATTTGCATAGTTTATAAAACGTTCTGACTAATATTTGAAAATATTTCCAACGTCAAAATGAACTACAAACTACTTTTCATTCAAAATTTCAACTAAACCCTATTCCCTTTAATAAAAATTCAAACCAGAACATCAAAAGAATCCATTTAATAAATGCATCCATATCATTAAAAGGTCTCGTCTCGTCATTCAACATGAAATTCCAAAAGGTTCGTGTCTTAAGTCTTTTGTTTTGTTTTCTAGCATACAACAAATTCATCGCCCAATTGCAGCAACAACACATCAGCAAAACTAAAGTCAACCCAGTAAAAACTTTTCAACAATATTCATCAACAGCACCACCGCCACCAACAACGACAATAAATAAAACCAACGATCCTAACCTACCCTTTTGTAAAACTTAGTAGCAATGTAAGTGCCAAAATGCTAGCAATGGTGCTTAAGCATTTTTTTCTGGAATATTTACAAATAGCAACGGCGACAATGGCAGCGGGCAGATTGTGTTGACGTCTTGCTGCAGCCGATAATAATCAAACAGGGACAAAAGCACCCAAAACAGTCATAAAAACTAGACAGACATAGACCAACTTCGTTGTTGTGGCAAAAACAAGGGGAGATAGAGGGAGAAAAGCGGTAATGCTTGCCACTGTACTTCGCTCATTGCAGACGAAATAGACAACCCAAACGAAGGTGAGTGTGAAGAAAAGGCAAAACCACCGCTATTTGTGGTGGCAAGTGGACTAGCATCGAATGGTGTGTGTGTTTTACTGTTGTTTTCATCGTATTTGTCGGCATTTTTTACGTTTTTGTTTTTATTTTGATTTTTTCGCTACATCGATGTCTTGAACAGGTTGACATTACAATGTAGCCCATTGCAAATAGCCAATGTTGTGAGTTAAGAAGACTTATTTAGCTTTTCAAAGTGTTTGTAACGGATTGTAAATGAAGAAAATGTTCCAAGACACATTTACATGAATGGGGTGATTTTTTAAGAGCTAGATTATTTTAAAAAGGCACATTAAGTTCAGAAAAATACATGAAATCTTTATTTGAACTGATAGTACGGTCCAATCTTGTTCAACTTTTAAAAATTTTTGGAAAGGATGGTTTCTTCTTACCAAGAAATCAAATTTCTAAAAAATGTCGAATTACGTATGAACAAGTAAATTTCGCCAGGTCCGAGCTTTTAATGCCCTTCACCATTTTAAAGGAACTTGAAAATGCTTTACAAAGTCGTTGTCCTGCATTAGTAATTTTTTGTCATGGGTTGTAGTACCCATAACGATCTTTAAATACTAAATTTAAAACAATTCCGGTAAAAAATGTTAATATCATCACAATACCGAATAAAGGGTGGTGCTATTATATGTGGGTTATATGTAGACGTGGACCTACATAGACAATTTTCTGTCATAAGTTGTGGTACTCATTTCAAGCTTCAAATAAAAAATTTGAAACAATTCAGTCAAAAATGGCTCTAAAATCATCAAAATACCAAATATCGGGTAATATCGTTATATGGGGAATATGCAATATCATGAATGTGCATAGACAATTATATTTCTGTGGGTAAAGTACTCAGAAGGAACTTCTGATCCACATTTTCAGACATTTCCATTGAAAAACTTGGTCAAAATCATCGAAATACCCGCTATCGTGAAATACCGTTATGAGGGGGATATACGATATCGGGAACCTGTATAGACATTTTCATATATTTTTTATTTTTTGTTAACAATCCACTTTTTTCTTGAGGAAAATTATTTGAAAGATCCACACAGAACGCCTTGAAAAGAGAGTTTATGAAATATCCACGTTTTGTTGCTGAAATTATTTTTAGAAAAATATTAAAAAATTTCACTAAGAGGGTCTTCTGAAGAAAATATCCACTTAGGAAGCCTTCAGTTTTGAAGTTGAAAAAAAAATGAAATATCCACTAAAAAGGTCTTCAGAATAAAGTTAATGAAAGATTGACATTTATAGTTCAGATGGTTTGCAGTCTAAAGAATCAGTCTTAAAAATCAATAATTGCACCTCAGAGGGTGTTCAAAAAAATTGAAAGAGACTCGGAGTGTCTTCCGTAAAAGTCCTAAAAATCCACTATGACAACTCAGAAAATAAATTTAATTTAACTTATATAACTCAGAGAGAATTTCAGAGGATGTTAACCTTCTCTTATATCTTCTGAAAACCTAAATCGTCAAATTGCGGAGAACCCCAAATGTCAAAAAGGACTTATAGTTAGGAAATGGTATCAGAAATCTTAAAAATGTGGAAAACAGAAGGGTACCATTATATGGAGGTTATACATAAAAGTGGACCGTTGTCGCCCCCGAATGTAGTATCCCAACCATAAGTCAAACTTTTCTACAAAATCTTAACAGTCTATTTAAAACTACCTTCAATTGACAGAGAGATGAAAGACGTGGCTATGTCGGCCTGAAATTTTATGCTAATAAGGAATACATACACTATAAGGGGTCTCAGACGAATCAGGCATAAGCCTTGATAAAAAAAAACGCTGACTTGTTTACCAGGTTATGCAGACAAAAGTATTGAAAATTGTGCTACTTTGTGGGTGAGGTACCAAAAGGGGTTCGCAGATATACAGGGTGAGATATACAGGGTGAGGGTCGGAAGTAGCATCAAATTTTACAATAAGTTTAAATTTATTCGAATTGGTCACCTTTGGCACGAATTATGACCTTCAAACGGCCAATGAAACCGTCACACCAAAGTGTCATCTCATTACCTCAAGCATGCGCTTCGCCAAGATTGGGCCAAAATATCACAGAGCAACATTAGGACAGCGTGCCCCAGGCTTTAATACACCCTCCAGAATATTTTCGCGATAATATTCGGTATTTATTCTGATGCCACGGTCGATTAATACGAGCGAAGAGCAACCATCGGCTGTTATGGCGGCCCACACCATCACCATGGCCGGCGCTTGAGTTCTGGTGACCAACCGAAAGTGCACATTTTCGGCTGACCTCTTCGGCAAGTAAACACGATCATTTTGTCTGTTTACAAACTGCTAGACAACGAATGTTTTCTCATCGGAGCGGAGAAAACCAAATTCGGCAGTTCACCACTTTCGGCCAAGCGAAGTAACTCTTTAGCTCTTTTGAGTCCATTTTCTTTCTGTTGTGGTGTAAGTTCTTGCACTTTTCTGAATTTCAAAGGCCTTAACCTGAGCTCTATTTGCCGAATGGAATATTGCGATATGTTCAGCTCACGAGCCATTTTACGGCTACTGCGAAGCGGGTTTCGATCAAGTCGCTTCTTTACTTTTCGAACCATTTCTGCTGATGTTGCTGTTTTCTTCCGTCCACTTCCTTGACGATCGATGGTACGAGACACAATAGATTTATTCACATTTAAGTGCTGAGTTCTCTAACGATAGCTACTTGTGTTTTTCCAGCCAAACATAAAGAAATCAGACTATCACGCTTGAGTTCCATCACGAATAACGTTTTTTCTGGAAAATTCTCACCAAAATGCTTTTGAATAATTTTAACAGCTGTGGGACGAGTGGCTTAGAAATGACAGCTGTCTGAAGTTGGTTGGTTGGTTTTTCATCTCACCCTGTATCTCATATAAAGTAAAAAAGTGATGAAAACTTTATCCACTAGTCCAAATCTGGCACCTCGCAATATTTATATCTTGTTTATTTCGGACCTATACGAAATGGACAATGTTGGCCTTTTTTTTTGCAACCTACTCCATAGAGGGTCAAAAATTTGAATAATCATAACAGAAGTCAAAATATATTTTTATATAATCGGACATTGGCAGAGGGTATACATCTGTCGGCAAAACCGACTGATACCTTTTAACTTGTTTTAACCTAATTACGGCAAAGTAATTTTTGTGGGCGAAAATACAAAATCCGTTTTTAAAAAGCTGATATTAAAATGGGTATCATTTGCTTGTGGAAATAACTATCCAAAAAGAAGTCATATGTGGGTAGTTTGAACGGGTACCGGAGCAATAGAAGAAAATTGGTGATTTGTACCGGATCTTTTGGAAAAACTAAAATTTTCTTTCCCATAGAACTGAAACCCCCATATGTCAAATAAGAGAGTTTCAAAACTGTAGCTGATGCCTTCAAAATATGGAGAACAAGGTGGTATTATTATATGGAAGTTATACATAAACGCAGCAATGCAGCAATATGTGAAATTTAGTCTTTAATTAAAAAAATATCCAACTGACAGATAAGGGACATATCTACATCGACTTGGAATTTTAACCTGATGAGAAAGGTATACGAGTTTTACAAATGTTACAAATGGAATGCCAAATTTATGGTGGTGGGTGTACATGGGTAATTCCCTGGTAACTAAATTATCTAAAATAACTTCCATTTTTTTTTTATTTTCCTTCAATAGCTAGCATTTCATTCGACTTGTACTGAAGCAAGTCCCCCTCATCCTTTGGTTTCACTAAGTCCAAGTTGAAGCTGTATTACCATAACAGAGACAACTGATAACCAGTAAGGAAAGCTCAAAAGTCGGGCGGGGCCGACTATATGATACCCTACACCACTATGCATATTTAGTAGAGCTCTCGTAAAAAGGTTTATACAGGGCATTTCAGAGCTCTATGAGTTATTTGGTACAAAATCAAAATCTATCTAATTCTATCGTGCATTTTACGAACTATAGCTATCTCTGAACCGGGTTTCTCCAAATTTTACGTATTAGCTTCTAGACTGGTGATTTGGGCTGATATTGAACATTTAGTGCACATTTCACCCGAAATCGGATGAAGATATATATGGGAGCTATATCCAAATCTGAACCGATTTCGATAAAAATACAAACAGCTATTTCTGGGCTGTATCTTATATCTGGCACCAAATATGATTCTTGTGGAGTGCATATTACGAATGTGAGAGGCTTAAACACCAAATCGGATGAAAGATATATATGGGAGCTATAGCTATATCTGAACCGATTTTCCCAAACCAATTTTGATATACTTGCTTCTAGGCCGAACTCGGTTGGGTGTGCCAAAATTCAGGTAATTTGGACTGATAGTGGACATTTGGTGCACATTTAACCCAATATTCAGGTAATTTGGACTGATAGTGGACATTTGGTGTACATTTAACCCGAAATCGGATGAAGATACATATGGGAGCTATAGCTGTTTCTGAACTGATTTTCTCCAAATTTGTTGTATTTTCTTTAAGGCTAATCTCGGTCACATGTGCCAAAATTCGGCCATTTGGGCTGATATTGGCCATTTGGTGGTCAATTAACCCGAAATCGGATGAAGATATATATGAGAGCTATATCCAAATCTGAACCGATTTCGATAAAAATACAAACAGCTATTTCTGGGCTGTATCTTATATCTGGCACCAAATATGATTCTTGTGGAGTGCATATTACGAATGTGAGAGGCTTAAACACCAAATCGGATGAAAGATATATATGGGAGCTATAGCTATATCTGAACCGATTTTCCCAAACCAATTTTGATATACTTGCTTCTAGGCCGAACTCGGTTGGGTGTGCCAAAATTCAGGTAATTTGGACTGATAGTGGACATTTGGTGCACATTTAACCCGAAATCGGATGAAGATATATAGGGGAGCTATAGCAGTTTCTGAACTGATTTTCTCCAAATTTGTTGTATTTGCTTTAAGGCTAATCTCGGTCACATGTGCCAAAATTCGGGCCATTTGGGCTGATATTGGCCATTTGGTGGTCAATTAACCCGAAATCGGATGAAGATATATATGGGAGCTATATCCAAATCTGAACCGATTTCGATAAAATTTAAAACAGCTATTTCTGTGCTCCATCTTATACCTGGGACCAAATATCACGGTTGTGGAATGCATAGTAGGAATGTGAGGGACTTAAAGATCAAATCGGATGAAAGATATATATGGGTGCTATAGCTATATCTGAACCGATTTTCTCCAAATTTGATATACTTGCTTCTAGGTCGAACTCGGTTGGGTGTGCCAAAATTCAGGTAATTTGGACTGATAGTGAATATTTGGTGCACATTTAACCCGAAATCGGATGAAGATATATATGGGAGCTATATCTAAATTTGATCAGGTTCTCACCAATTTCAATAGGGTTCGTCCTTGGGCCAAAAAAATATTGTTTGGAAAATTTCATCTCAATCGGATAATAAATGCGACCTGCATTTTGTTCACAAGAATACATGGACAGACGGACGGACGGACGGACAGACGGACTGACATGCATAAATCGACTCAGAAAGTGATTCTATGAAGGTTCTCAAAAGTAACTATGGGTCTATCTCGTTTCCTTCTCCATGTTACAAACAAATGCACAAAGACATAATACCCTTACCACTATGTGGTGTAGGGTATAAAAATAACCAAACAAAATCGGAGACTACCACAACAACAACAACTCTCTGGGGGTAAGTTGGCAAGTAACAGTTGCATGTTGTCCCAACTACTACTGCTATTTCTGTCGTATGTTGTTGGTCTCTTTACCAAAGCTGTTACCTACTACTTACGACTACTACAACCACTGCCAACAACAGACCAACAAGCCCCAAGCTCATGTCGGTAAACAAGAAAACCAAACCAAAAATAAGGCAAAACACACAAGCAATGGACGCCGTTATTGCCGGTGACGACGCCGCCGCTGTAGTCACTCGTTCGCTCGCTCGTTTACTTCATCATCATCGGTGTGCCAGATATTTGTTTGGCCATAATTTTTTAAAGTTTAGTGTACGACAAAACCTCTTAACGTCAATAACGTGCGAACGGAGTGAAGTTTGAAGAGCAAGCGAAACGAAACGAAACACAAGAAACCTGAAAAAAAGCTAAGAAGAAAAATAACGGCTAACAGTGTCCGGGTGCCGTCCGTAGAGCGTGCTTCAAACGTAGAAGAAGAAAACAAAATCGCAATTGTTTGTTTACTTACCGTGCGAACGAAGAAGATCTGTTTTGCGGTTTAACTTTCGTTTTTCATATTTGTCAAAGAACGTGGAAAAAAAGAAGCGGGAAATTCTCTCGCTTTTCAGAATTGAAACAGAAAATAAGAAAAAATTTGAAATTTTTTTTGGAATTTAAAAAAAGAAATAATTTCTAACAAATCATTTGGAGAATTTTTTTTTTTTCGATAAAATAACAACCAGCTGTAGTGTTTTTCTTTCTTTCTGGTATGTCTTGCCTTGTGTGTTCCGAAGTGAAATGAAAATGTCAATGGAAATTATATTGAGAAAAAAAAGAAAATTTATTTTCATTTTTCCTTGTGTTGATTTTCCTTTTATCTTGATGTCCAATCATTGTCACCTGTACAGCGGTCATCAGAGTTGATCAGTTTATAATCTGTTAATTGCTGGAGATTAAAGTGAAATTTCTTTTTTTTTTTTTTTTGGTGTTTTATATTTTTTTTGTTTTTCTTTTAAGCTTTGTGAGTGACAAATACAAAAACAAAAAGAAGAATATCTGTGTGTTTTCTAATAAACCAAGAAAAATATTTCTTTCTAAATAATTGGATTATAATTCAGCGGCTAGAACTACAAAATCATCGTCACATCATCATTAATCGAAATTGTTAATCAATTAAAAAATCAAATTTTAATTGTTGGGTGAATATAAATAAAATTATTATTAATTTTTATATAGTATACTATTTATATACTATTAAAAAAAACAAAAGGAATACCCAAAAACAATATTTTGAGAATATTTATAATTTTGGTTTCCACTGCAGGTTGAATATAAATTCAATAATTACTGCTCAAATTATTGAATAAGTTTCAAGACAAAAAAAAAGAATACCACCAAAAACAATACATTCGGAATATTTAAAATGTTTTTTTTTATCATATGTGTATAAACGAGTTTTGAATATTTGAATAATAAAAACACATCATTGCAAGGTATTCACATCTCTACCGCATTTTGTTTTTTGTTAAAAAAAAATGTGACTTTTAATTATGATCTCCCAGCTAATGGGTTTTAACTTGAAAGCTCTAAATGTTTTTAATAACGAATATTATTTTATTTTTATTTAAAAAAAATCTCAGATAATAAAAAAACGATTAAATACCATTATATTTGGTCCATCGAAAATATTCACATTTGGATAATAATAAAAATAACGAATCATTTGAAACCGGTATTTTGTTTACAAATTTAATTTCCAATAATTTTTATAGTCCTCGACTAAATTTGGAGAGTTTATTAAATTGGTGATTCCCTTTGCAATATCTCGAAATAAACGTCGAAAACCATCATATTCTGTTAAAATCAAGATGGGGCTTACAGTTTTTATATAGTTTTATTGTACCATCCACCATACATAATATCGAGGGTATATTAAGTTCGTCATTCCGTTTGTAACTCATCGAAATAATTTTAGACCCTACAAAGTATATATATTCTTGATCAGCGTAAAATTCTAAGACAATTTAACCCTATCCGTGCGTCCGTCTGTTATAATCACGCTAGAATCAAAACAAATTACGACATGAAGCTAAAATTTTGCACAGATCAGTCTTTTGTCTGTAGGCAGGTTAAGTTCGAAGAAGGGCTACATTGGTCCTCGATATCATATGGCCCCCATATAACGGTTTCCCCGATATTCGCATTTTTATAATTGTAAAAAAAGTTTTTCAATGGAATTTTCTGAAAATCTTCAATTTTACCTTCTGGAAAAGAATTGTATATAGGTCCACGATATCGTATAACCCTTATACACCTTACCCCCCGATATTCAGTATTTTGATTATTTTTGGAATTGTTTCAAATTTCGTAATAAGAGTTCCTAATGGGACCTACAGCATATGACAAAAAATTGCGTATGCAGTCCCACGTCTTCGTATCCCTATATAACGGTACCTCCCTATATTCGGTATTTTGACGATTTTAGACACAATATTCACAGGAATTTCGTATTTGAAGTTAAAAAAACTGCAACAAAGTCAAACGCCATAATTTTTACATTTTTTTTTAATTTTATTGAATGAAAGCAAAAAAATGTCGGAAATGGCATTAAATTTTAGAATAAGTTTAGATTTCTTCGAATTGGTCACCTTTGGCACGAATTATGGCATTCAATCGGCCAATAAAACCGTCACACGCTGCCCGACTGTTCCTCTGCGGTATTTTGGTCCATTCCCGGCGAAGCGATTGCTTGAGGTGACACTTTGGTAGTTTTTAGTGCCAACCTTGCTTTCCAAAATACTCCAGACACAATAGTGCAACGGTTTTGCATCCGGAGATTTTGGTAGCCATTTTTGCGCTGGAAATGAAGCGAGGAACCTCATTTTGTAACCATTCTTGGGTGACGCGTGCTGAGTCCTGTTAGAATGTCCAAGTCTGCGGCCAAAATATTTTCGCATCCAAGGCTTTAATACACCCTCCAGAATATTTTCGCGATAATATTCGGCATTTATTCTGATGTCACGGTCGATTAATACGAGCGGAGAGCGACCATCGGCTGTTATAGCGGCCCACACCATCGCCATGGCCGGCGCTTGAGTTCTGGTGGCCAACCGAAGGGGCCGTTTCAACTGACCTCTTTGGCAAGTAAACACGATCATTTTGTTTGTTTACAAACTGTAGTTGACCACTTTCGACCCAGCGAAGCAATTCTTTAGCTCTTTTGAGTCTATTTTCTTTCTGTTGCGGTGTAAGTTCTTGCACTTTTTGGAATTTCAATAGCTTTACCCCGAGCTCATTTTTCAATATTTGCCAAATGGAATATTGCGATATGTTCAGCTCACGTGCCATTTTTCGGCCTATGCGACGCGGGTTTCGATCTAGTCGCTTATTTACTTTTCGAATCATATCAGCTGATGTTGCTGTTTTCTTCCGTCCACTTCCTTGACGTCAGGCTACGCTACCAGTATCACGGTAACGAGCGATGGTACGAGACACAAAAGATTTATTCACATTTACTTGTGGTTGAATTCCATCACGAACAACTTTTTTCTGGAAAATTCTCACCAAAATACTTTTGTACGCTTGTAAACAATATAATGAGCTGTAACTGGAATAATTTTGGCTTAAAAATAACAACAGTCTGAGGTTGGTTTCAGTTTTTTTTCATCTCACCCTGTATAACAATAATTAAAATTTACAAGGAATATTAATCTGAAAATCCTTAAAAATAATAAAGCGGCTATCTATTTTGAAGGAACTTGGAAATTTCAATTTTCAAATTCCGTAAAAAATTCTTCTCAAATGAAACCAATTATATGTGGACTATACGATGACGTTTTCCTTCATTAATAATTTTAATACAGTGTTGTAATAACTGCCATAGGTTATAGAAACTCTGACGAACTTCATTTACGATATTTTAAACAATACTGGTGAATCATACCGCAAAAATCATCATAATACCGAATATCGTGAGGTATCGTTATATGGGGGCTATACGAAGACGAGAACATGCATACGTGAGTTTTTTTATATATTTCGTAGTAACCATTTCGAACTTTAAATGCAAAATTTGAAATCACCAAAATGCCGACTATTGAGAGGCAGCGGTGTATGGAAGCTATATGAAAACGTGGTGGCCCATTTACTCACTTAACCTGCCAACTGGCAAACTACACATGTGTTCAAAACTTTAGCCTTATATCTCAGTTCCTTCAAAAGATAGCATGATTACAACAGACAGACAGATGGACATCGCTATATCGACTTAGAATTTTACGCTTATCAAGGTTATGTATACTTTGTTGGGTCTGATATGAGTATTTCGAGGTGTTACAAACGAAATGACAAACTTAATATACCCTCCATACTATGGTGGAGGTTATAAAAATGATGTGCCATCTAACTCACATCCTCATATATCTATATTCCTTCGCCTATGACCCACTTCCATTACGAAGGGTGAACTTACGACCAACAAAAAAAAGAAGATTTATCTTTGCATTGTTTCGCCGTGTGGCCCGTAAATCACCGCTGTTTGCATCTCTTAGTTTGTTGCACATCTTAGCGATTCTCAATGTCATCGTTTTGCAGGCCAATAACCCATCAGGCAACGGTATTGTAACAATATTTTGTTTTGTTTTTATTTTTTCAAACCTCACATTCAATTTTCGAACTATGTGAACAGATGTGGCAAAAACCGGTAACTAAAATAAAGATTTTTAAAACAAAACATGCGATTCTTATGGTTTTTGTTTGTGATTCTCATGATAGGTAATATAGAATTGGGGATTTCAGATATAAACATTCTTAATAAGATTGTGGATTCTTTTAAATATGTAAATATATGAAAATGGAGCACCCAAAAAAGGCATTCTAATTTATTCATTTCTGTCAATCAATGAATGATGGACAATCTATTTAGGGTACATATTTTTAGAGCTATAATATATTGTCAACCCATTACAACTAATAACAAAATATTAACAAATATTGTCCCACATTTATATTAACAGTTTTATGTGAAAGTTTTATCCATCAGCATCCCAGTGATATAAAATATGAAATTTTACCAAAAGTATTATTTATTATAATCTAAATAATCATCAACCTCAAATATGTGATAATTTATGTTTTCGTATTTATATTCAGAAATTCATGTATGCTTTTCAAAATCTCGGAAGAACAAAAATATCAATAAGAATTAATTATATGACTTGATGTATACACATGCATATCAGAGAACATAATTTATTCATAGAATGATTATTACCTTCAATTCTTAACGACAAATGATAAAAATATTAATTTTTGTTGTCACGACTCTTGTTTAGGAAATAGATTCATATGTAGCGACATAGTCCGAAAAGTGTTTTGAAATCAGTTGGTGGAGGGACCCCACGTGACAAAAAATTTAGTTTTAAGTGTAAAATGCACTAAAATGTCGGGAAAAGAAGTATTTAGAAGCTGGCCCGTGTGCACAGGTCCCTGGTTGAAGAACTACTTTTCTCGAAATATTTAAAGAGTGATATGAAAAAGGGCAACCAACTTCAGACTGCCGTCATTTCTAAGCCACTCGTCCGACAGCTGTTAAAATTATTCCAGTGACAGCTCATTATATTGTTTTCAAGCGTAGAAAAGCATTTTGGTGTGAATTTTCCAGACAAAAATTTATTCGTGATGGAATTCAAGCGGGATAGTGTGATTTCTTTATATTTGGCTAGAAAACCACAAGTGGCTATCGTTAGAGCACTCCAGCATTTAAATATGAATAAATCTTTTATATCTCATACCATCGCTCGTTACAGTGATATTGGTAGCGTAGTCCGACGTCAAATAAGTGGGCGGAATAAAACACCAACATCAGCAGAAATGGTTCGAAAAGTAAATAAGCGACTTGATCGAAACCCACGTCGCAGTGCCCGAAAAATGGTTCGTGAGCTGAACATATCGCAATATTCCATTCGGCAAATATGGAAAAATGAGCTCGGGGTAATGCCATTGAAATTCCAAAAAGTGCAAGAACTTACACCGCAACAGAAAGAAAATAGACTCAAGAAAGCTAAAGAGTTGCTTCATTTGGACAAAAGTGGTGAACTGGGGAATTTTTTTTTCATCGTGTTGTTTCTAAACAACCAAAAATCATCGTGTCCTCTTTGGCAAGGTCAGCTGAAAATATCGGTTGGCCACCAGAACTCAAGCGCCGGCTATGGTGATGGTGTGGCCGACATAACAGCCGATGGTTGCTCCCCGCTAGTATTAATCCACCGTGGCTTCAGAATAAATGCCGAATATTATCTCGAAAATATTCTGTATTAAAGCCTTGGACATGCAAACATTTTGATCGCAGACCTTGGATATTCCAACAGGTCTCAGCACCATCGCACTCAGCACGAACCACCCAAGAGTGGTTACAAAATGAGGTTCCTAGCTTCTCCAGAGTATTTTGGAAAGCAAGGTTGGCAATAAACAAGTAAAAAAACATTAAGTTCGGCCGGGCCAAACTTTTAATACCCTCCACCTTAGGGTAAAATAAACATTAGAAGAAATGTGGCAAAAACCATTAAAATGCCGATTATGGGGAGGTACCGTAATATGGGGTCTACACCAAAACGTGGACCTATAATTACAATGTTTCGCCACACGAACTAAAAATGTGGCAAAAACCATCAAAATACCGAATATCGGGAGGTACCGTTATATGAGGGCTATACCAAATCATGGACCCATACATGCAATGTTTCGCCACCGGAGCTGGAACCCATTATGACCAACAAATACCGATTTTCAGACAAATCCGTGAAAAAATGTTGCAAAAATCATCAAATTACCGAATATCTGGAGGTACCGTTATATGGGGGCTATACCAAATTTTGGACCCATACATGCAATGTTTTGCCACACGCTCAGGGACCTGCTATGACCTACAAATACCAATTTTAAGACAAATCCGTGAAAAAACGTGGCATAAATCATCAAAATACCGAATATCGGGAGGTACCGTTATATGGGGACTATACCAGAACGTGGACCGATATATCTGATTTTCAATACCAACCATCCTAGACACAATGCAAATAGCTCTGCTAAATTTTGGAGCTCTACGTCAAATAATGTGGGCTGTATCGTGATTTCAACAGACAGACAGACAGACAGACGGACATCGTTAAATCGACTTAGAATTTTATGCTGATTATGAATATATATACTTTATGGGGTCTAAGACGAATATTTAAGGATGTTACAAACGGAATGACAAAGTTAATATACCCTCCTTTCCAAGGTGGAGGGTATAAAAATACACACATCTCAAGCAAGTGCTTCGCCGGGAATGGGCCAAAATACCGCAGAGCAACATTCGGGCAGCATGTGACGGTTTCATTGGCCGATTGAATGCCATAATTCGTACCAAAGGAGACCAATTAGAACAAATCTAAATTTGTTCTTAAATTTGATGCTATTTCCGACATTTTTTGCTTTCATTCAATAATATTTAAAAAAATGTAAAAATTATGGTGTTTCACTTCGTTGCTGTGTTTTTATCTCACCCTCCAGATACCAATACCTCCACAAACTCTGTATTTTGATGATTATAAATTGTTCAATGGAATTGTCTGAAAATTAACACAAGGATTTCCTTCGGGGCACTTTATACCCTGGAAGATAATGGACGTTAAAGGTCCACGATACCTCCCGATACTCGGTATTTTGAAGATTTTTAGCGTAATTGTTTCAAATTTCGTATTTAAAGTTCGTAATAGGTACTACAATTTATGACGGAAAATTTTCTATGCAGGTCCACGTATTCGTATAGCCCACATATAACAGTACCTCCCTTTATTCGGTATTGTGATGATATTACCGACATTATCCACCGAAATTGTTACAAATATCGTAATTGAGTTTCGGAATCGGTGAAATTGGTTAAGATATAGCTATGGGTCCTATATATATGTTTCATTCGACTTCGTATTTTACTCCCTCACACCTCAAGTACTCCCCACAACAACGATATACAAAATCTGCCAAATTTTATAGAGATCAGTTCAGGTTTGGGTATAGCACCCAATTTCACGTTTTTTGTGCCCAAAAAGTGTAATATCAGCTGAAATGGTATGGATTTTGATGGATAGTACGCATTCAAAAACGATCATATTTGATATGTTTTAATTATCATAAATTATCAGTCATATGCAGCTCTACTCTTACAAAGTTGTGTAGGGTATCATAAAGTCAGCCCAGCCCGACTTTGGCCTTTATTTACTGCTTTTTTCTTTATGTTCTTTAATTATTTATTTATGTATTTAATTATTAATTTCTTCAATATACTGACTTTTATTGGCAGTTTACACTTATGCTACGATAAATCATGCTTAATTGCTTCATTTACAATACAATCTAATACTGAAAGAAAAATACTTAAAACACAAACAATTTATTTTAATTTATATTCAAAGAATTTGCTATTTAATGTCAGCTATTTATATACCATTACAATTTTACTCAGTTCGCCAGATACTTAATTACATCATTCACTGCCCATTCTAATGTTTTTTTTTTGTATGCAACTAGTGCAACCCCTTTCAAATGAGTTTTTTTTTTGAATACTTTATACTTCCCACAATTTTAAATGTTTAACGAGAATATTATACCCAGAAGTGATCAGTGGTGTAGGTAGGACAAGACTGAATATAGCAAAGCCTCCAACATTTTTTTTAATTTTATCTTAATTCATTTAATTGTAATCATTTAACCTATTAAGAGAAAATTTTGCCACCCCTTAGGAAATTTATTTATAAGCTACGTCAATGCCATGAATTCTCTTGATTCACGAAAAAGATTCATTTACCCATCACAAAATATTCTCTATGTGTGTAGATATCACATGCAAGAACAAAAGACTTAAGACACATGCATGAAATCATAAATTTTTCATAACAGAAATGCATTCGGCTAACATACACACACCCTGTCTTCTCAAAACAATGCCTGTATCTATTTAAAGACACAACACCAGAATTAGCATCTACTGGCAATGCGACGCACAGCACAGCATGCAATCCATTACCCATGGCTGCAGATAAATATCATCTTTTGCAAGAAAATTGCAAGAATAAAACCACAAGTAAAAAAAAAAACAAATATTAACTCATTCAGTCAGTCATCCCGCCAACCAGTCTGGCAGTCAGTCATTCACAAATGTCTAAAAACTATACCTGAAAAGAAAAACTAACAAAAAAATAATATTTCAAATCTGTAACGTGTGAATAAAGTAAACAAACTATCATATAGGCAACGAAAAACTGCTCACATGCCCGTACAGTCAAGCAGAGATATAACGAATAGATAAACCAAAAATTTAACTGTTCATTTCATATTCAAAAATATGAATTGGAATATTTACCACTTTGATTTTGTGAAAGATACACAATAACTTCTTTGCCCATTATACCCTAAATCCCCTGTATGTCGACTCTCTAGAAGCCATTAAATAAACCAGTAAAGAAAGCCTTAAAGTCGGACGGGGCCGACTTTAAGATACCCTACACCACTTTGCTAATTTAGTAGAGCTCCGCATAACAATTAAAAGTTCTTATGGGAGAATTCAATCATGCACGCTATGATTATAATTATAATTTAAAGTTCAAAGGACTAAATATGCCGAAGCATTTGTATCTTTTAAATTCGGACTTGTATTGCCCATTTCGGGCACAATTAATTTGAAATCGGATAAAGATATATATAGGAGCTTTATCCAAATCGGAACCGATCTCGATAAAATTTGGCAAAGATATTTCTGAGCTGTATTTGATATATTTCCCTGAATATCATTGTTACGGAGTGCATATTACGGCTCTGGGTAACAAATATGTCAAATCGGATGAACAGTATATATGGGAGCTATAGCTATATCCGAACCGATCTTCACCAATTTTGACATACTAGCTTCTAGACTCAATTCGGTCGAAATCATCCCATTTGGGCAAATATTAGACGTTTGGTGCACAATCAAAAGGAAATCGGACGAAGTTATATATGGGGCAATAATTGCGACCTGTACTTTGTTTACAAAAATACATGGACGGACGGACACATTCGACTCAGAATGTGATTCTATGCAGATCATCAAAAGGAACTATGGGTCTATCTCGTTTCCTTTTGCCTATTACAAACAAATGCACAAAGACATAATACCCTGACCACCTTGTGGTGTAGGGTATAAAAATACTGTCGCTTTTTTCCTCTTCCCTAGCCAAGCTTACGAAAAAATCTAAATATCAACCTCCCAAAAAAAGCAGAAACAACAACAACAGAATGACATAAATAACCATAGGAGCATTGGCAAGGAGTGCAACAGCCCACAGTCACACAAAAATCTGCTCAATTACATTTCGAACGAATGAAAACGAATTGAATTCGAGACGCCTAACGACGGCTGCATGAACGCAGTTAATGATAAATAGCTTTCGCACGCTATTTAAGACAACACCGGCAATAGCAATAATAACGGCAATAACGTCGTCGTGTCAATACAATAAAAACTATGGGCGGCAATAAAACAAAAATATGTGAAAAGTGAATAGCGGCAGTTTTAGAGTCTGACACAGGTGGCGGGTGCAGAAGGGAACCCTCTAATGACCTGCTTTGAAATTAATTTTCAAACACCTTTTTGGCAAGAAAAAAAAAAACAAAATACTTTTTTAATTGTCTAACAGAAATATGTAAGTGGGAGAACAATATTGAGTGGTGGCGACCTTGGGATACCCTAAAACTCAAAGAAAAGAACTAAAAATATAGCTGAGAATTTTCAAGAGCCTGATATGCTCTAATCTGAAAAAATGGCTGAAGCTACAATCTTGAGATTTTGCTCGAGGGTCAGCCATGGTGCGTAGGTGCATTGCTTTTGAAAAATTCGTACTAAAAGGGTACGAAAAGTACCCTAAAATTTACTAAAAATTGAATATTAATAAAATTTAATACAGGTTAGTGTATTGGGCAAACGTAAGAAGCTAAAATTCCTAAATTTTGATTGAGAGTCACTGATGGAGTGCAGGATAGATGTACCAAAAGGCTCTTGGAAATTTGAACTTTATGCTGACGAAAAGTTCTAAAATGTTACTTAATATAATATTATATTTTGGACAAACCTAATCAACTAGAATTTTGAAAATTCGACTTAAAGTCTTTTATGGAGTGCAGGATAGATGTACCAAAGGGTTTTTGGAAATTCGAACTTAAGGCCGACGAAAAGTGATGAAATGGTACTAAACTTCTGAAATGGTACCATTTGGTATTATGTGAATGGATAAAGCTAACAACTTAAAATTGGGTTTGAGATTCAAGGTTGGAAAGTAAATTTTATATATGAAGGTAGTTTTGGAAAAGTGTACTAAGTGGACGATCTGTACTAAATGGAACAAATTTTGAACATATAGGTTTTTGGGTGGACGGATGAAGCTGAAATTTTGTACTGGATGGTAGATTTGGTGGTAGATATGTGATGAAGAGGTGGGTTTGGAAATGTGTACTAGAAGTGTACGAAAAGTACTAAATAGTATCATATAGTACTATTGGAAATTGGGAATCGGGACACAGAAAAAATTCTAAAATTTGATTTGATAGACCTCTGATAGTATCTGTGTTTAAGATTTGGTATATTTGTACGAAAAGTACTAAAATGTACTAAGAAATAAATTCTTTGTATTGGTCAAACGGAATAAAGTAAAATTCTGAAATTTGGAATGAGAGTCACTGATTGAATGCAGGATGTACTAAAGGGTTTTTGGAAATTCGAACCCTAAGCAGACGAAAAGTAGATTTGGTGGTAGATATGTGATGAAGAGGTGGTTTTGGAAATGCGTACTAGAAGTGTACGAAAAGTACTAAATATTATCATATAGTACAATTGGCAATTGGGAATCGGGATACAGAAAAAAAAAAAACGAAAATGTACTAAAAAGTAAATTCTTTGTATAAGACAAACGGAATGAAATAAAATTCTGAAAATTGGAATAAGAGTCACTGATGCGGTGCAGGATAGATGTACGAAAGGGTTTTTGGAAATGCGAACTTAAGGCTGACGAAAAGTTCTAAAATGGTATTAAACTTCTAAAATGGTACCATTTGGTAGTTTGTGAATGGATACAGCTAACAACCTGAAATTTGGTGTGAGAATCAAGGATCGAAATTTAGTTCGATATATGGTGGTTTTGAAAATTTTGTACTAATTGGACGAACTGTACTAAATGGTACTTAATTTGGAACAGTTTGGTATAGGGTGAACGAATGGAGCTGGAATTTCATAGTTTTGGTATTGGGATACCTTTTGGTGGAAGGTATGTGATAAAGAGGTGGTTTTGGAAATGTGTACCACAAGTGCATTAAAAGTACTAAATAGTACTATTTGAATTGAGTGAACTAATAGCTCTTGAAATCTGCAATTTTTTATTGGGTTCGCAGTTCAAGTGAAGCCGGAGTATATGGAGGTGAATTGATGAAGAAATAGAAATACATCTCAAAAATTTGATACTTTAATAACGGTTGGTATATGTTTGGTTGAGATTTAGAGGCTTTGGAAATGTGTACTATAGTTGTACGAAAAGTACTAAATTGGTTACAATTCAATTTTTGGATAGAGGAAGAAGCTGGTAATTTGAGATATTGGCATTACGGTCCCTGTTTGTGGTAGGTTTGTGATAAAAGGGTGGTTTTGGAATAGTGCACGAAAAGCCCTAAATAGTACTACATTTCGTACAATTTAGTATTGGGTGAAGATACAGTGCTTGAAATCTGATATTTGGTATTGGAGCGCTATTCATTTGTAGCCTAAACATATGGATGTGATTTCGGAAATGTGCACTATAATTTTACTATAAGTACTGAATAGTACTATATTTGGTTAGGTGAAAGGTTGGGATAAAATTCTGAAATTTAATATTTATACAACTGACGATGGTTTGGAAATGCGAAAAGTTCTAGATTTGGTATTGGGTGATGGGATAAGGCTGGAGTCCTCATATTTTATATGGATGTCACTGTGGTTGAGAGAAGAAGGTGGTTTTATAAATCTGTGCTATAATTGTACGAAAAGTACTAAATAGTACTAAATTTGGTATTGGATAAAGGGATAGGGCTGGAATACTCAAATTCTCTCTGTTAATGTCTGAAATTGAGATGTGGAGGTTGTTTTGGAAATATTTACTACAGTTGCACGAAAAGTACTAAATAGTATTAAATTTGGTACAAATTAGAACTGGCCAAACAGATAGTGCTTGAAGTCTGAAATTTATGTTTGAGATTTGGCGGTTGTTTGGAAATTTGTCCTATATTTGTATGAAAAGTACTAATAGGCGATACATTTAGTATTGGATGAATCCTCAAATTTCATATCGAGATCTCTGTTGGTATCTGGAATTGAGATAAGGAGATTGTTTTGGAAATGTGTATTACAATTGTACGAAAAGTACTAAATGGCACTAAATTTGGTCTTGGATGAAGGGATAGGCCTGGAATCCTCAAGTTTGATTTAGAGATCTCTGTTGGTATCTAAAATTGAAATTTGGAGGTGGTTTTGGAAATGTTTACTGCCATTGTACGAAAGTACTGAATGGTATTGAATATTTGGTATTGGGTAAAGGAATAGATATACAATTCTGAAATTTGATATTGAAATGATTGATTGTATGTGTTTTTTTTTTTATTTTGGTGATGTTGGTTGGAAGTGCTTCCTATTTTTGTACGAAAAGGTATTAAATTTGATATTGGATGAAGGGATAGGGCTGAATAACTCAAATTTGTTATTAAGATCTCTGTTGGTATCTGGAATTGAGATATGGAGGTGTTTTTGAAAATGTGTACTATAATTGTTCGAAAAGTACTAAATTGTATAAATTTAGTCTTTATAAAAGGGATAGAGCTGAAATCCCGAAATTAGATATGGAAGTCTCTGTTGGTATCTGAAATTAAGATATAGGTGGAAATAGTTGGGGGGAAATGTTTTGGCGGAAAAGGTTAAAACTCAAGAGAGTAGTCTTGGTCCTTTTTAAAAATATGATTAAAAACTTCATTTAAAAGATCGTAGCAAGTAAAATTTTTTTATAAAATTATTTGTCATAAAATATTGCTATAGATCGTAGAAAACGTGAAGAGTCAAAATCTTACCTAAACGCCAGGAGTCCACATTTAGGGTTAGAGTAGTACTTTTTGTGACTTTGTGCAAAATGCTCCTGTCAACCATAATTTACGAAGGATAATGTCAAAGACAAATGTCAATATAAGCCAACAAAGAAGAGAAGTCTCTATTTTCACCATTTATCACGGACATATCACGGACTGCATCAATGTTCGCAAAAAAAATGAAAATATTCAAAAAAAAATTGATCCATTTTTTCCTCGTCCTTTTTTGAATTGACGCCTGAAAGAAACTTAAAAAATGTTTGAGGCAGAAAGTATTAAAAGAAAAAATATTCTACACACAATTTTACTATAAATATCAGAATAAACCAACTGTCTAGGTACAATAGGTTTTTTTTCAGAAAATTCTATTGGAAATATATATTTTACAATTGAAAATGCGTTTTTACTACTAACTCAACACATTTTCATACTAAATCAAAATCATCCTTAAAATTTCATTATTTGGGGAAAGTGCCAAAAGAAGAAGACCAAATTTTATTGTTGATCTCTGCATGAAATAAATTTGAATAATTGATATGTACAAATAAAAAAATATCAACAATTTTAATTTGAAAAAATTATTTCTTTGACAAATGTAGCACTTTTTCGGAATTCGGTAAAAATGTTTTTATAATTTAAAAATTTTTTAATGCCTTTATTTTTTATTGTTTATAGCAACGTAGGGTATCAAATACCCGCCTTCTCATAAAGCACATTAGCACACAAGAACCCCAGAAACCATTTCGTGCCAAAAATTAGATCTGTGAAAACCAAGAAAAAACGACGAAAAAACTCTTTGATTTCAGGTGTGGTGTGGTGATGGCGGTGGCATGCAGCGGCAAATGTTGCCAAACATTTGCCATTATTTGTTTTCACTGATTTTCAAACACTTTTAATTTCTGATTTTTTTCTCTTCTGTTTCCATGTTTAACCATAAAATGTGGGAGAGAACAGAAAAAAAACAAACGTAACGTAACTAAGACAATATTTCATAGCCGGGATGTTTGCTAGTTTTTGGTTGGGAAAAGCCACAGCTGATCTCTATATAATTTAGCTACGGTCTTTAAATAATTGATGTTGTTTTTGTTTCATTATTATTAGCTGCAGACTAAAACAATGATTTCAGGCTATTCGCTTGTTTTTTTCATCGTTTTCGTTTCTTAATGCCGAACAAGAGAACAAAGCAGAATTTGTAACATTCGTGCCAAAAAACCCCGCAATCGAACTATAAAACAATCTCCAAGTGATTGGTTATTTCGCAAAATTACTTGTAAAACCGCAAAAAAATGCTCCAATATTGGATTTGTTAATAATAAGTCTGGAGCAATGATCGAAAAACTGAAAGTACTTTAGAGGAGTTGGGGTTTAATTTGAGGAATATATTATCATAGAAAAAAGAAATAAACACATTTCGATGAAAAAAATATACTAAAACAGTATATATAAGAATAGTATATATTTATTTTAAGAAATGGAAATTATTATTTGACAAAAAAAATATTTTGAAAATTTATTTAAAAATAAATAAATATTTTATCAGTATAAAGACGCTAGCTGCTGCGTTTCCTAACAGATTTAAATGTCTTCAAATATACGCCTCGAACAATGTGATTAAAGTCCAGAAATTAGATATAAGATGGATTTGGTTGGGAGTGCAAAATTGAACGTAAGTCCTAGGACTAGGCACAGGCAGGTTTTTGTTTTTCAAATACGTACTTTAAGTATAAGTACTACTAATTTAAACATTTTACAAAAATGTCAGCTTTAGACTAGAGTATTCGTACATTAGAGGTACAAAAGGTTATAAAGCTACAAATGCAAAACTTAAAGGGTGTGACAATAATATTTTGTTCGGACTTGAGAACTAGGGATATTTGGAAATTTTTACATTAAGTGTAAAAAAAGTACTTAACGTTACAAAATAATGCGGCATTTTTTATACCCTCAGCCATATGGCTAGAGAGGGTATATATAATTTAATGCGGCCAAAACGTGCCTCATTGAAATAACGGTTTTAGACCGAAGGTCTCTTTGAACCAAATCCGATTCAGAACATTTGGAGTCGATCTAGCGATGTTTGTCCGTCTGTCCGTCCATCCGTCTGTCGCACGATAACTCTCGAAGGAAGTATTCTATTTGGTCTAAACTTGGTACATCGTAATATTATTATCAAACAAAGATTGAGTTCAAAGATCGGCAAAAGCCGAAATTTTCAAAGAAATATTTTATTGCACCGAAAGAGAAAGTATAATCCGATTTAGCTCCAACATTGCAAATTCTAATATATGCCTTAATGCTAGGTCAGGTGCGAAAATGAACAACGTCGTTCCACTCCATCAATTACCTGCCCTACAAAGGCTCAACATTTTGAATAATATGATCTCTTATAAAATGTGATGTAAGAGTCCGATTGTCTTCAACTTATGCAAATATCCATATTTTTAAAAACCCAAGGTCCGCTGTGAAAATAAAATATATCGGCCAACTCCTTCTCGTACCTCCCTCACAAAGGGTCAACATTTTAAATAACCAAAACGATCATACAATCCGAAATAAGCATCCAGTTCTCTCCATATTTCGCACATTCCATTATTTCTACTAACACAAGATCTGCTATGAGGATGGGATATATCGGGCCCTTCCTTCTGATACCTTCACCACAAAGGGTCAACATTTTGAATATCCATGAAGCTCATAAAACGCTAAATTAACATCCTAATCCATTCGGACTTGGCACATCTCAATATTTCTATCAACACAAGACCTGTTAAAAATACGGTAGAGATTTGAATATTTCTTCTGATACCTTCCCAACAAAGGATCAACATTTTGAATATCCATGAAGCTCATAAAACGCGGAATTAACATTCCGATTCCATTCCAAACGCAGTACATCTCAATATTTCCATCAACACAAGACAAAAGTTATAAAGATATTAGAGATCGGACCACTTCTTATGGTATCTGTTCGATATAGGATTCAAGATTTGGAAAAACAAAACGCTCAAAGAAATCGAAATAAGCTTCCAACTGTCTTCAAATTTCATACATACAAACATTTTTGCTAACACAAAGTCTGTTGTGCAGATGATATATATCTGCGAACCCCTTCTGGTACCTCACCCACAAAGGGTCACAATTTTCAATACTTTTGTTTGTCATAACATGCGAAACAGCGATTCTTTACAACCTGCTATATCCAAATTTTTCTCTCAACCAGAAACCTGAAATGAATGTGAAATTTATGATTTCGCATAAAATTGTATATAAATGTTCGATTTTTATAAAATTTTGCCCATACCAATATTTATACCCTACAACACTATGTGTTGGGGGTATTATAAGTTTGATTGGGCCAAAAATTATGTAACACCTCGAAATATTGCTTTCCCATATAGGAAAGTGTATATGGATCTTCCTATCTCGCCGAGCTGAGTCGATCTAGCTATGTATGTCCGTCCGTCCGTCTGTCCGTCTGTCCATGTTAATTTGTAATCACGCTACAGGTCGCAATTATGGCCCGATCCTTACGAAATTTTGCATGAAGGTGGGGTTAGGGTCAGAATAGAAGCCTATTTCTTTTGGAGATGATCGCCAAATGTTTAGGGGTTGAAATGGAGCAAATACTGAAAAAATGTCGGATTTTACAATTGCTCTATAGGTCACAATTATGGACCAATCGACGCGGGCTGGGCAGAAGCCTTCCAATTTTGGTGGTCATCGGGTAACATTTAGTGGTTGAAATAGACCATAGCATTTGTGATAAATAAAAGTCAAATTTTCCATTAAACCGCGAATATTTTTAATGCCGGCGAAATCACAATTCTGATCGTTACGTAGATGCCAATAGTAAAAATATCGGATATATATAGCGAAATATATACAATGTGTATATACAAAGGAAGGGGATGTTAGTTAGAACGCTTATATCTCAAGAAGGGCTGGACCGATTTTGACAAATGTTGTCAATTCAGAATGCCCTCTTGGCATAATAGAATAAAATCTAAAATAAATAAGAAGATGCCTAATTTCATGATAATATAGATTTTGTAGTATTTTGTGACATTTTTTATTTTTTCATATTTTTATCGCATGCGATTTTTTCAATTTGACTTAAAATATTGAAGTGTATATTTTGTTATATTTTTTCACCTTACAACACAGGTTAGGATTATTATATACAGATTTCAATTATCGTCCGATCCTCACGAAAAGGGTAGGGTTAGGCTCAGAAGGGCTAGGCCTATTGTTTTCAAAGATGCCCGCAATATATTTAGGGGTTGAAATGGACCAGCAACTCAGAATGTTCCTGGTTTTGCAGCCGTTATAAAGGTCACAAATAGAAACCAAAGGACACGAAATCTCGCATGAAGTTAGAATTTAATACAGTGGGCAAAATGGACCACTACTTTTGTGTGAAAAAATACCAACATTAATTACAGGCGATATCCGAAATACACAATTGGCGAACTTCAGGCTTTTTATGCTGATTTCGTTGACGAATATAACCAAATATCGTAGATAAGCAAATAATATAGATGAGTCTAAATTTGGAGACACAGAAGGGCCTCTTCTTTTGGAGATGGTCGCAAAATATTTAGGGGTTCAAATGAACCAAAAACAGAAAAAAAATCCTGATCACACAATTAAAGCCAATCGACACACCTGAGAAGTTAAGCACAGGAAGAATTCTGGCATTTTGGATGACCATCGGATTATATTTAGCCGTAGAATGGACCACAAAAACTAACAGCTCGACGAAGTGAATATATATTGGAAAAATGTCCCTGGTCAAAATGCTAAGGGTAATATCTGGGCAGTGCTCCGTGACATAATTTCAAAAGCGAAATCTTCCAAAATGGATTTGGACATGAGGGGGCTTCTAACATATTATAGTGTTGTAGGGTATCCCATGGTCGGCCCCGCACGACTATAACCTTTGCTTTGTTTATGTATATATTTATAAACTTCTGACCGTCATATGGGATTAACTCTGGGACCTGTGGCAACGTTGAATATTTTAACTCACTACCATATCGATTAAAGAGAGTTTTTAGCCATATTTTGTTGTTGCAAAATCGTCAGGCAAAATCCCATTATTGTTGTTTTTATAAAAACAACGTTTGTTTATGAGTGGAGAACGATGGTAATGTTTACCAGGGGGTTCCTCTTCTATTGAGCTTACGATCTCGTCACTTGGGTAAAAAAAATGTTTTTTGTCATAGAAGTTATTTTTTAAAATAACTTCTGGGGAGAATATCCCAGACAAGAAACAAGGGAACTGATGAGGATTGGTGGCTCTTTCCGAAACCTAGGTATTCCCTGCCTTACCCCCTGGTAAACATTACCATCGTTCTCCACTCATAAACAAACGTTGTTTTTATAAAAACAACAATAATGGGATTTTGCCTGACGATTTTGCAACAACAAAATACTATGGTATCCCAAAAAAGCAAGCCAAACACTGTTTTTAGTCATATTTCGAAGAAAGTACCTAAAATACCACTTTGCTTGCTCGCTTGATGATTAAAATTCCCATCGTATTTCTATCAGTAATATTGGCCAGGACACTATATGCCTAAAATGCAAGGATTCCAATTAATTCTTATCGGAAAATTTCAAAAATTGTTCTAAACTTCTCATCGCTTGCCAAAGAATCGTGTTTTGCACAGACACGAAATTATTTTTTTTTTTTCATGAAAATTGTTGTGGCTTTTTTCACATGTCCAAAATTTTTAATATGACTCGTGCTTATAATTTCGTCTTGTCTACAAAAGAAACTGGCTAGTGCTAGATATTCCAGCGCTTCAGTTTTGTACTACTTTCTAATAATGTAAATTATAGTAGGGTCAATAGCCAGGCACAAGTGGCATAAACATATGCCACTGAATATGCATAGCGTATAATCTGCATATATTAATGGTAAAGTGGGCCAGAGTTAATGAAATATTTGGTTTACGTTATAGGTTAATTCTCTATGTTGGTATGAAAAAATAAGATGAAATAATAAAAGTCCACTATAACAGATATACGCAAAACATAAGATTCTGGAGGTTTTCTAAACATTTTAAAAATTCACAATATATTCGTAAATTAAATTCATTAAAATTATTATCGACACTATCCTGCATAATTATTTGGTAATATTTCAATAGCCAATAAATTTAATGATCTTTGTGCGACATTTTTAGATCAATTTGAAATAATAAATAATATTTTATTTTATTACCTTAATAAACCACATTTATAAAGAATAAGTTTGTTGCTTAAGTCTTTTGTCTTGCAGTGATTTATGGCACCGGTTATGAACATGATTTGAATTAAAGAATGTCTCATTCACAATTTTGTCATACTATTTATATGTTATTATGTTCAATAAACATATTTTATTTATATATGTGACTACGACTTTTTGCTGAGTGTTTACTTCCCATATAAATAAAAAGATAAATAATTTTAAATTGCAGACCACACTACCTGCTAAATATATTTTAGAATTGATACATATCGCTGTCGCTTATTACAAATCGGGTTACCTTTGCATTATTTTAACAAGGGAGAACATTTCTTTTGACGCTCTTCGCCTATGGACAAGTTCCACATTCCCATCACGTTCCCGCATCAATTTAAAAAAAAAAACGCTGAAATTGTATCGAAAATATTTGAATTTTTTTTTACATAAGAGAGAGAGAGGAAGATGGTACTGAGTGCTGAGTACTGAGTGCGATGGTCCTGAGTCCTGTTGGAATGTGCAAGGTCTGCAAGGACCAAAATGTTTGCGTGCCAAGGCTTCAATACACCCTCCAAAATATTTTCACGATAATATTCGGTATTCATTCTGATCCCACGGTCAATTTATACGAACGGAGAGCGGCGCTTGAGTTCTGGTGGCCAACCGAAGGTACACATTTTCAGCTGTCCTCTTTGGCAAGTAAACAATGAATGTTTTCTCATCGGAGAAACCCAAATTCGCAGGTTCACCACTTTCGGCCAAGCGAAGCAACTCTTTAGCTTTTTTGAGTATATTTTCGTTCGTACCCCGAGCTCATTTTTCAAAATGGAATATTTATGTTTTATTTTAATGGGCTATTCTGCTTATACACCTCACATGATTTTGCTAATAATACCTCCTACAAGATTTAACCGGTTTTCTTATCATTTTTAATTTTCAAAGTAAGTTTTATGTTTGTGGCTAGATAAGCTTTAAAGTCAAGAAAAAGTTTAGCTTTGACCAAAAATGATATATCGACCAGCAGCATAATATCTGTTGAAACTATTCAACTGGTGTTTTGATGAATTTCAAGTAATTGCTCAAAATATAAGCTTTGATCGGAAACTTCCGAAAACAAAAACCAAAAGGTTGCCAATACTTTTTATACCCTCAGCCATATGGCTACAGAGGGTATATATCATTTGATACGGCCAAAATGTGCCTCATCGAAATAACGGATTTAGACCCTAGGTTTCTTTGGACCAAATCCATTTCAGGACATTTGGAGTCGATCTAGCGATGTCCGTCCGTCTATCTGTCTGGCTGGCTGGTGCGCACGATAACTCTCGAAGGGAGTATCCGATTTGATGCAAAGTTGGTACATCGTAATATTATTGTAAAACTTAGATCGAGTTCGGAGATGGAATGTATCGGTCCACTCCTTCTGGTACCTCCCCCATAAAATGTCGAAATTTAAAAAGATATATATTTTCTGCACAGAAAGAGAAAAGATAATCCCATTTTGCTCCAACTTTCCACATCCTAATATTTTCATCAGTGCTAGGTCAGTTGCGAAAATATCGATCCACTCCATCAGGTACCTCCCCCACAAAGGGTAAAAATTTTGAATAATTACAACTCTTATAAAATGTGATGTAACAGTCCGATTGCCTTAAAATTTCACACATCCTAATATTTTTATTAACCCAAGGTCTGGTGATAAGATGGAATATATCGGTCCGGCCCTTCGAAATTTTCCAAAAATATTTTTTGCACAGAAAAAGAAACGATAATCCGATTTTACTCCAACTTTGCAAATCCTAATATTTCTATGAGTGCTACATCAGATGCGAAAATGGGCAATGTTGATCCACTCCATTAAGTACCTCTCCCACAAAGAGTAAAAATTTTGAATAATTACAACTCTTATAAAATTTGATTTAAGAGTCCGATTGTCTTCAATTTTCACACATCACAATAATTTTATTAACCCAAGGTCTGTTGCCACGATGGAATACATCGGTCCACCTCTTCTAGTACCTCCCTCACAAAGGCTCAAAGAAAGCGAAATAAGCATCCAACTCTCCTCAAATTTCACAAATACAAACATTTTTGCTAATACAATGTCTGTTGTGCAGATGATATATATCTGTGAACCCCTTCTGGTACCTCATTCACACAGGATCACAATTTTCGATACTTTTATCTGTCATAACTTGCAAAACAAGTCAGCGAGTCTTTACAAATTGCTATATCTAAATATATCTCTTTTTGCCAGAAACCTGAGATATGGAATATATGATGGAATGCTTCAATCGACTATATCTGGTAGCTCACGCACATTAACATGTTCTAAAAATTATCATATATGTCATGTAAAGTGAAGGATGTTACCAATGTACTCCAATATTTATATCATATTTATTTAGATTCGATACGAAATGGCCAATATTGGTCTATTCTTTCGGAAGTCAAAATATTTTTAAGTGATCGTACATTGGGTGAGTGTACACATCTGTCGGCAAAACCGAGAGATACTATTTAACTTGTTATTTTACTTAAATATGAACCCTTCGGAAAGGTACTCTCATTCGAAAAATTATTAAACATGTTCTGTAAATTGTATATTTTAATTTTTTACCCAGCATGAAACTTTGACCTTGAACATAATTTTTCTAAAAATATCATTTCCTCCATGGCTAAATTTTACAGCAATGATACGATGATAAATCGTTTGTCAGGTGAAAGTGTAAACCAACTATGCTCAGCTCTTCAACACGTTTACTTTTGGGACTTATGTCCAACCTGTGCGCAATATAACCTGGTGCGTAACTTTTTATGTGTTTTCTAATGCAAAAACAAAAAATAATAAAACATAATTATTTGTTTTTATGTTTTTTGCCAACAAAATTACGAAACCGAATGTAATGAGCCAATACATAACATGAAACCATTAAAAAAACCGCAGTCACAAAACGAAAAACAGAAAAATATATCAATTTTTTGTTCAACGAATTTTTTTTTTTTTTGCATCGCATACGTACCATTGACGCAGATGACAGCTGGAAGATATGCGTTTAATTTATTTACAGCTTCAGTTTGTTGTTACCAATACACCATTCACCCCATTGCAGGGGCATTGCGTTAGCGCGTACGTTTTCCAATCGGCGTTTTTTCGTTTAAAAAACCAATTTTTGTTTGATCGTTGTTGTTGTGAAGTCAATATTTTTTATGATGTATGGTTTGCATCTATGCTCGGCATGTGTGTATGAATTGAAAAATCATTATTACAATTTGAAGTTTTTATTGTTATTTTGTGTATATATTTTTTTGAAGAAAATGAAACATATGCCTCCGGCCACAGTAGTAAATTGTTGTCTATTTGAATATGTATCCGAAGGCAATTTGCGGTATATAGATTTGTAATACTTTCAATGTTAGTGAAAAGTTGCATAAACCTTGCTCTACATTTTTGCCTGTGTAGTAAGCAATTAACTTTAACCCGGGGTTCATTCACCACTCTTTCAAATAACCAAAGAGTTAAAAAAATGTGATTGTCTTCTCAAACAATGTATTTTTTGGATATTGCATACAGAGATAAATTAAAGAAAAAATTAATAAACAAAATTTCCAAAAAATATATTTAGAAAGAAGTTAAAATACTCCCCAATAAATTAGTATAAACATATCTGACCTACGCCAGAACTGCAAGAATGTAAACATTTTTACTACGATAGCCTATTTTCCCTTAATAATATTAAAAAGGTAAAAATTCGGGCGGGGCCGGGAAAATTTATGTGAAGAAGATCATACCAGGTAAAAGGTAAATCGGACGAAGTTATATATGGTAGCTATATCCAAAACTGAACCGATCTCGATAAAATTTAGCAAAGGTATTTCTGAGCTGTATTTGATATATTTCCCCAAATATTGTTGTTACAGAGTGCATATTACGGCTGCGGAGGACAAAAATAACAGAACAGAACAATATATATGTGAGCTATAGCTATATCTGAACCGATTTCGATCAAATTTGGCATACTAATTTGGTTGTATGTGCAAAATTCCATACTATTCGGGCTGATATTACACGTTTCGTTCGTTCGGACGAAGATATATCTAATTTTTTTACCGATAATCTCCAATTTCAATAGGGTTCGTCCTTGGGCCAAACAAATGTTGTTTGGAAAATTTCATCTTAATCGGATAATAAATGCGACCTGCATTTTGTTCACAAGAATATATGGACAGACGGAAGGACGGACGGCCAGACGAACTGACATGCATAAATCAACTCAGAAAGTGATTCTATGGAGATCCTCAAAAGTAACTATGGGTCTATCTCGCTTCCGTCTCCATGTTACAAACAAATACACATACCCTACACCACTATGTGGTGTAGGGTATAAAAATCCATCCAATATGGGCTAATATAAAATATATGTATGGTAAACTATAAAAGTAAAATCGGATCAAAATGTAAAAATCTGAACCGATCTCCATAAAATTAGAAAGAGGTATTTTCGAGCAGTATCTGATGCCCGGTTTCATGTGAGGAACTTTAACACCAAATCGGATGAAACATATACATGAGAGCTATACCTATATCTGAAACAATTTTCTCCAAACTTAATGTACTTGCCTCTAAACTGAATCCAGTCGGATGTGCTAAAATGCAGGTCATTTTGAATGATATTGACATGTCGTGCACAATTAACCCGAAATCGGTTGAATATATATATATGGGAGCTATATCTAAATTTGAACCGATTCTCATCAATTTCAATAGGGTCCGTCCCTGAGCCAAACAACTATTGTTTGGAAAATTTCATCTCAATCGGATAATAATTGCGACCTGTATTTTGTTCACAAAAATATGTGGACAGACGGACTATGTGGCGTAGGGTATAAATATATCCATTAACACGCTAAAAAATTTCCCAATTTTTATACCCTCAGCCATATAGCTAGAGAGGGAATATATCATTTGATACGGCCAAAACGTGCCTAATCGAAATAACGGTTTTTGACCCCAGGTCCCTTTGGACCAAATCCGTTTCAGGACATTTGGAGTCGATCTACGGAATGTCCGTCTGTCTAACCGTCCGTCTGGCTGATGCGCACGACAACTCTCGAAGGGAACATCCGATTTGATTCGAAGGTGGTACATCGCAATATTATTGTCAAACTTAGATTGAATTTGCAGATAGGCAATATATGCCCACTCCTTCTGGGTACCTCCCCCACAAAAGGTCAAAATTTTCACAGAAAATAATTTTCCATATACAACAAGAACAGATCATCCAATTTTCTTCGAATTTTGCAAATCCGACCCACAATTTGGACAATATCGACCCACCCCATCACGTACCTCCCCACAACAGGTCAAAATTTTGAGTAGTTATAACTCTTATAAAATGTAATGTAAGAGTACGACTGTCTTCAAATTTCACACATATTTTTATTAAACCAAGATCTGGTGTGAAGATGGAATATATCGGTCCGCTCTTTCTGGTATCTTCCCCAAAAAAGGGTCAAAATTTTCAATATCCATGAAGCTTATAAAATGCGAAATTAACACCCAATTTCCATTCACATCTCCAATTGGCACATCTCAATATTTCTATCAACACAAGATCTGTTATAAAGATGGTAGAGATTGGACCATTCCTTCTGGTACCTCCTCCACAAAGAGTCAAAGCTTTTAATAACCAAAACGATCATAAAATCTGAAATAAGCATCCGGTTCTCTTCATATTTTACACATCCCATTATTTCTACTAACATAAGAACTGCTGTGAAGATGGGATATATCGGTCCACTCCTTCTTGTACCTCCCCCACAAAGGGTTTACATTTTGAATATCCATGAAGCTCATAAAACGCGAAATTAACATCCGATACCATTCAGACTTGGTATATCTCAATATATCAATCAGCTCAAAATCTCTCATAAAGATGGTAGATATCGGACCATTTTTTCTGGTACCTCCCCCACATAGGGTTCAAGATTTTGAAAAACAAAACTCCCAAAGAAAGCGAAATAAGCATCCAACTCTCTTCAAATTCCATACATACAAACATTTTTGCTAACACAAGATCTGTTGTGAAGATAATATATATCTGCGGACCCCTTCTGGTACCTCGCCCACAAAGGTTCATAATTTTTAATACTTTTATCTGTCATAGCTTGCGAAACAAGTCAGCGATTCTTTATAACATCATATGTCTCTCTTTGCCAGAAACCTGAGATTAATATTAAATTTATGATTTTCCATAAATTGGATATAAAGGTTCGATTTTCTTGTAATTTCGCCCATACCAATATTTTTATATGTATTAGATGAAGCATGAGAATGGAATACTTCGGTCGACTATATCTGGTTGCCCTCGCACATGTTACCATTTTCAAAAAATTATTACATATCTCATATAAAGTGAAGGAAGAGGTCGATATAGTCAAAAGCTGGCACGTCGCAATATTTATATCATAATTATTTAGGTCCGATGCGGACTGGGCAATGTTGACCTATTCCTTTGGAACCTACTCCATAGAGGGTCAACAATTTGAATAATCATAACACAAGTCAAAATATATTTATATAATCGAACATTGGCTGAAGGTATACATCTGTCGGCAAAACCGACTGATATTTTTTTACTTGTTTAATACATATTAATTCCAGTCGTTTAGGTAAGATTTATAGTTTTGATGTATTCTTGGACCTATAGTAGAATTTTATGACAAATAATTTTGTTGAATATTTTGACTTGCTAGGATCCCGTTTAAATTGAGTTTTTAACCATATTTTAAAACAGCACCAAAAATACCTCTTTTAGATTATTTTACGATAAAAAACTTTCAAAACGTCTTGGTTCTACTTTTATAATCTGCTGGATTTTCGGGTGGGCTCTAATAAAAAGAGGGAAAATCAACACAAGTTTTAGAGAGGAAAAATATAATATTTATGGAAGAGAATTACATTATTAATATTTTATTTGTTTCCTTTTTATTTCCAGAAATGTATTATTCATGTAGCGGGAAATAAAGTAAGTAGATCCACAGGCTATGACAATAAATACTATATAATCTTAATCCATGTCCGTCTAAAATTAGAATTTAATCTGTCCATATATTGGAATACCACATCATTGCTGGTTAATTTCTATAAATAAAATAATACAGCCATTAAAACTGATATGAACCACTTTAAATCATGTCCCATTTCCAAATCAATTAATATTTTAGTTTCACGTATTTTTGCTTGTCTAAAATTGAAATCAATTCCATCGATCCATTTCATTTTTGACAAATGCTCCCGAATATATATATATAATATAAATATCCCATGTGCAACTCCAAATTTTATCTTAACCATTAATTGGGACATTCATTCGTTCACGTATGAGTCCCGTTTTAAAGGCTTAACCGTAATTTTCCTCCCATAAGCCAGAGTCAGAGACAGCACAGAATTGTATTTTTGTAGGTGCAAAATCATGTTATTTCCTGCTTCAATAAGAAAACAGGCATGCTATTTTCGCTTATCTAATAGCAGCCAAAGACAACTTTCAGTTTGGTAAAAAAACCATGAAAACGAAACAACACCGCCGCCATGAAACAGTTTAAATATAGACTAATAACACCTCCTGCCAGATTTAACCAGTTTTCTAGTCATTTTAAATTTTCAATGTAATTATTAATGTTTATAGAAAGATAAGCTTTGGAGCAAAAAAAAATAACATGATATATCTATGCAGACCAGCAGCATAAAATATGTTTGAGGAAACGAAAGACTTAAGCGACAAACGTTGTTCAATTGAAATTAATAAGGGTGGAAAAATTTGCAATGTTCAGTAGGATTTTTGATAAATTACAATTATTTGCTCAAAACATAAGCTATAAAAGGAATCTAAATTTCCAAATAAAAATTATTTTCAAAATCATGTGGAATAACAAATTTGTAACTTCTAAAAAATTCTTTAAAAAATCCACGCCTATGGCAAAGATAGAACTTCTGAAAAATTCTTTAAAAAATCCACGCCTATGGCAAAGATAAAACTTCTCTAAAATTCTTTAAAAAAAAATACTTTAAAAATCCACGGCTATAGAAAATATGGACCTCCTCAAAAATTCTTTAAAAAAAATACTTTAAAAATCCACGGCTATAGAAAATATGGACCTCCTCAAAAATTCTTTAAAAAAAAAATACTTTAAAAATCCACGGCTATAGAAAATATGGACCTCCTCAAAAATTCTTTAAAAAAAATACTTTAAAAATCCACGGCTATAGAAAATATGGACCTCCTCAAAAATTCTTTAAAAAATCCACGGCTATAGAAAATATGGACCTCCTCAAAAATTCTTTAAAAAAATACTTTAAAAATCCACTGCTATAGAAAATATGGACCTCCTCAAAAATTCTTTAAAAAAATACTTTAAAAATCCACGGCTATAGAAAATATGGACCTCCTCAAAAATTCTTTAAAAAAATACTTTAAAAATCCACGGCTATAGAAAATATGGACCTCCTCAAAAATTCTTTAATAAAATACTTCAAAAATCCACGGCTATAGAAAATATGGACCTCCTCAAAAATTCTTTAAAAAATCCACGGCTATAGAAAATATGGACCTCCTCAAAAATTCTTTAAAAAATCCACGGCTATAGAAAATATGGACCTCCTCAAAAATTCTTAAAAAAATCTGGACCTCCTCAAAAATTCTTTAAAAAATCCACGGCTATAGAAAATATGGACCTCCTCAAAAATTCTTTAAAAAATCCACGGCTATAGAAAATATGGACCTCCTCAAAAATTCTTAAAAAAATCTGGACCTCCTCAAAAATTCTTTAAAAAATCCACGGCTATAGAAAATATGGACCTCCTCAAAAATTCTTTAAAAAAACCACGGCTATAGAAAATATGGACCTCCTCAAAAATTCTTTAAAAAAAATACTTTAAAAATCCACGGCTATAGAAAATATGGACCTCCTCAAAAATTCTTTAAAAAAAATACTTTAAAAATCCACGGCTATAGAAAATATGGACCTCCTCAAAAATTCTTTAAAAAATCCACGGCTATAGAAAATATGGACCTCCTCAAAAATTCTTTAAAAAAATACTTTAAAAATCCACTGCTATAGAAAATATGGACCTCCTCAAAAATTCTTTAAAAAAATACTTTAAAAATCCACGGCTATAGAAAATATGGACCTCCTCAAAAATTCTTAAAAAAATCTGGACCTCCTCAAAAATTCTTTAAAAAATCCACGGCTATAGAAAATATGGACCTCCTCAAAAATTCTTAAAAAAATCTGGACCTCCTCAAAAATAAAAAATTTCAAAGATAGAACTTCCGAAAAATTCTTTAAAAAATCCACGCCTATTGCTAGGATAGAACTTCTTAAAAATTCTTTAAAAATCCACGCCTATTTCAAAGATAGAACTTCTGAAAAATTCTTTAAAAAATCCACGCCTATTGCTAGGATAGAACTTCTGAAAAATTATTTAAAAAATCCACGCCTATTGCTAGGATAGAACTTCTGAAAAATTCTTTAAACAATCCACGCCTATTTCAAAGATAGAACTTCCGAAAAATTCTTTAAAAAATCCACGCCTATTGCTAGGATAGAACTTCTTAAAAATTCTTTAAAAATCCACGCCTATTTCAAAGATAGAACTTCTGAAAAATTCTTTAAAAAATCCACGCCTATTGCTAGGATAGAACTTCTGAAAAATTATTTAAAAAATCCACGCCTATTGCTAGGATAGAACTTCTGAAAAATTCTTTAAAAAATCCACGCCTATTTCAAAGATAGAACTTCCGAAAAATTCTTTAAAAAATCCACGCCTATTGCTAGGATAGAACTTCTTAAAAATTCTTTAAAAATCCACGCCTATTTCAAAGATAGAACTTCTGAAAAATTCTTTAAAAAATCCACGCCTATTGCTAGGATAGAACTTCTGAAAAATTCTTTAAAAAATCCACGCCTATTGCTAGGATAGAACTTCTGAAAAATTCTTTAAAAAATCCACGCCTATTGCTAGGATAGAACTTCTGAAAAATTCTTTAAAAAATCCACGCCTATTTCAAAGATAGAACTTCTCAAAAATCCTTTAAAAAATCCACGCCTATTTCAAAGATAGAACTTCTCAAAAATCCTTTAGAAAATCCACGCCCATGGCAATGATAGAACTTCTCAAAAAATCTTTAAAAAATCCACGCCTATGACAAAGATAGAACTTCTCAAAAATTCTTTAAAAAATCCACGCCTATGGCAAAGATAGTACTTCTCAAAAATTCTTTAAAAAATCCACGCCAATGACAAAGATAGAACTTTTGAAAACTTCTTTAAAAAATCCACGCCTATGGCAAAGATAGAACTTCTCAAAAATTCTTTAAAAAATCCACGCCAATGACAAAGATAGAACTTTTGAAAAATTCTTTAAAAATCCAGGCCTATGGCAAAGATAAAAAATCCACGCCTATGACAAATATGGAGCCTCTATAAAATTCTTTAAATAATCCACGCCTATGTCAAATATATAGCCTCTATAAAATTCTTTACAAAATCCACGCCTATGACAAATATGGATCCTCTATAAAATTCTTTAAAAATCCAGGCCTATGGCAAAGATAGAACTTCTATAAAATTCTTAAAAAAATCCACGCCTATGGCAAAGATAGAATTCTGAAAAATTCTTTAAAAATCCACTCCTATGGCAAAGATAGAACTTCTATAAAATTCTTAAAAAAATCCACGCCTATGGCAAAGATAAAATTCTGAAAAATTCTTTAAAAATCCAGGCCTATGGCAAAGATAGAACTTCTATAAAATTCTTAAAAAAATCCACGCCTTTGGCAATGATACAACTTCTCAAAAATTCTTTAAAAAATCCAAGCAAAGGGTGGGAAAATTTGCAACTGTTTAGTGGGATTTTTGATAAAATACAACTAATTTACCAAAACATATGCCATAATAGGAATCTAAATTTCCAAATAAAAATTATTTTCAAAAACATGTGGAATAACAAAGATGGGACTTCTAACAAATTCTTTAAAAAATCCACGCCTATGGCAAATATGAAGCCTCTATAAAATTCTTTAAAAAATCCACGCCTATGGCAAATATGAAGCCTCTATAAAATTCTTTAAAAAATCCACGCCTATGGCAAATATGAAGCCTCTATAAAATTCTTTAAAAAATCCACGCCTATGGCAAATATGAAGCCTCTATAAAATTCTTTAAAAAATCCACGCCTATGGCAAATATGGAGCCTCTATAAAATTCTTTAAAAAATCCACGCCTATGGAAAATATGGAGCCTCTATAAAATTCTTTAAAAAATCCACGTCTATGGCAAATATGGAGCCTCAATAAAATTCTTTAAAAATCCACGCCTATGGCAAATATGGAGCCTCTATAAAATTCTTTAAAAAATCCACGCCTATGGCAAATATGGAGCCTCTATAAAATTCTTTAAAAAATCCACGCCTATGGCAAATATGGAGCCTCTATAAAATTCTTTAAAAAATCCACGCCTATGTCAGGTATGAAGCCTCTATAAAATTCTTTAAAAAATCCATGCCTATGGCATATATGGAGCCTCTATAAAATTCTTTAAAAAATCCATGCCTATGGCAATGATAGAACTTCTCAAAAATTCTATAAAAAATCCACGCCTTTGGCTAATGTGGCTCTTCTCAAAACTCTCATTGTCCCTCCCTCTCTCATTTAAGGAGATTATTCTAGATTCTAAAAGAAGTCAATTACATTGACAATTTCGTAATTAAAATTCTGTTCATTACACTTGATGATTTCAATGAACCCACATAAAACTCAAAAAAACCGACTTTGACAAATTAATGCATTCTCAGCAGCAGCACCACGTCCAAAACAGCATTGAATTCTTCAGCCAACACAGCGCCAACATGTCCACATACCCAACACACAGCATGTGATTATGCTGCTGCACATGCTCGGAGAGTGGCAAGGTCAACTACATTTACAACAAAATTAACGACAACGACGACGACGACGATGTTAAGAAAACTGATTTACAGTCAGAGCCAAACGCCTATTCACTCGAACACCCGACCCGACAGTCGCAATACCTAAAAGAATCATTAAAACAAAATGGTTGAACATCAAACAAGACCCCAGAGCTTCATTTCCAACATTCATACAAATTAACATGAAATTGTTGTGGATTTTACAACTTTGCATCAAAACAATGTCTGACGGTGTTTCAAAGCAAAGACCTCAAATTAATTGACTCTCTTTAATGAATGGTTTTATGCAGGAAATTAAAAGTCTAAAGACAAACACGGCAGAATGGGTGTTAATATGACCGATGCAAGTCATTTAATGGCCTGCCTCACCACCCCTTGTAATTGTGTTTGGAATGTAACCTTTTTTATGGTCTATTATTAATTTAAAGCACGTTAAATGATCAAAGGAATATTGTTGAGAAGGTGATTTGTTTTCGAGAAATGGTTTGAAAGAAGCGGAATAAAAAAAGCTAGGCTACAAATCCCATAATTTGATAATACACCAATTATATGGTTGGCATTAAAAATTAATTTGACCCTACAAAATCAAAACATTGGTCCTTCTTTAATTGGCAACTTAAGTTCTTAAATCAAACCCTGATCCTGATCATTTTTATGGGGATTTAGATTTGAAATTTCGAAAGCATTTTTTTTTTCAAAAAAATAACTTTCCTTCCATAATAACTCTGCAATGCAGATCTCTTTGCACAAAAAAAAAACACCAAATAAAATAATTGGGTGTCGGTCCGTTAAAGCCCCCAATTAAAAGTCGTCAAAAATGTTGCAAAGGCTATCATTAAAAATGCAGACCAAATTACTAAAGCCCATAATTAAAAAAAAACAGACAACTTGATTTTTACTAAAACTCTTTGTGCCATAATGAAGTTATGACATTAAACAAAAAGCACTTGAAATGAACTCAAGTGCTGCAGATAATGGAAATGTTAACATTTTAATGAAGAAGTTTTATATCCGTTACGTTAAATTTTGAAAATGATAATCATTTGGGCTTGAAATTCGTAATAAAAATATCGTTAAAAATTAAAATCCCAAAGCAAAGGTGAAGCTTCTGAAAAAAATTGTAAAATATCCACGCGTATGGCAATTATAGAACTTCCTAAAAATTCTTTAAAAAAATAGACGCCTATGGTAAATATGGACTTCTTAAAAATTCTTTAAAAAAATAGACGCCTATGGTAAATATGGACTTCTTAAAAATTCTTTAAAAAATCTACGCCTATGGCAAATTTGGAGCTTCTCAAAAAATCTTTAAAAAATCTACGCCTATGGCAAATTTGGAGCTTCTCAAAAAATCTTTAAAAAATCTACGCCTATGGCAAATTTGGAGCTTCTCAAAAAATCTTTAAAAAATCTACGCCTATGGCAAATATGGAGCTTCTCAAAAAATCTTTAAAAATCTACGCCTATGGCAAATATGGAGCTTCTCAAAAAATCTTTAAAAAATCTACGCCTATGGCAAATATGGAGCTCTCAAAAATTATTTAAAAAATAGAAGCCTATGGCAAGTATGAAGCTTCTCAAAAAATCCTTTAAAAAATCCACGCCTATGGCAAATATGGAGCTTCTCAAAAATTCTTTAAAAAATCCACGCCTATGGCAAATATGGAGCTTCTCAAAAATTCTTTAAAAATCCACGCCTATGGCAGTTATGGACCTGCTTAATTTTTTTTTTAATAGACGCCTATGGCAAATATGGAGCTTCTCAAAAATTCTTTGAAAAATCCACGCCTATGGCAGTTATGGACCTGCTTAATTTTTTTTAATAGACGCCTATGGCAAATATAGAGCTTTTAAAAAATTCTTTAAAAAATCCAGGCCTATGGAAAATATAGAGCTTTTAAAAAATTCTTTAAAAAATCCACGCCTATGGCAAATATGGAGTTTCTCAAAAATTCTTTAAAAATCCACGCCTATGGCAGTTATGGACCTGCTTAATTTTTTTAATAGACGCCTATGGCAAATATGGAGCTTCTCAAAAATTCTTTAAAAATCCACGCCTATGGCAGTTATGGACCTGCTTAATTTTTTTTAATAGACGCCTATGGCAAATATGGAGCTTCTCAAAAATTCTTTAAAAATCCACGCCTATGGCAGTTATGGACCTGCTTAATTTTTTTTAATAGACGCCTATGGCAAATATGGAGCTTCTCAAAAATTCTTTGAAAAATCCACGCCTATGGCAGTTATGGACCTGCTTAATTTTTTTAATAGACGCCTATGGCAAATATGGAGCTTCTCAAAAATTCTTTAAAAAATCCACGCCTATGGCAAATTTGTAGCTTCTCAAAAATTCTTTAAAATATCCACGCCTATGGCAAATATGGAGCTTCTCAAAAATTTTTTTAAAAAATCCACGCCTATGGCAAATATGGAGTTTCTCAAAAATTCTTTAAAAAATCCGCGCCTATGGAAAATATGGAGCTTCTCAAAAATTCTTTAAAAAATCCACGCCTATGGCAAATATGGAGTTTCTCAAATATTCTTTAAAAATCCACGCCTATGGCAAATATGGAGTTTCTCAAAAATTTTTTAAAAAATCCACGCCAATGGCAAATATGGAGTTTCTCAAAAATTCTTTAAAAAATCCACGCCTATGGCAAATATGGACCTCCTCAAAAATTCTTTAAAAAATCCACGCCTATGGCAAATATGGACCTCCTCGAAAATTCTTTAAAAAATCCACGCCTATGATAAATATGGAGCTTCTCAAAAATTCTTTAAAAAAACCACGCCTATGGCAAATATGGAGCTTCTCAAAAATTCTTTAAAAAATCCACGCCTATGATAAATATGGACTTCTTAAAAATTCTTTAAAAACTCCACGCCTTGGCAAATATGGAGCTTCTCAAAAATTCTTTAAAAATCCACGCCTATGGCAAATATGGAGCTTCTCAAAAATTCTTTAAAAAATCCACGCCTATGGCAAATATGGAGCTTCTCAAAAATTCTTTAAAAAAAACCACGAATATGGCAAATATGGACCTTTTCAAAAATTCTTTAAAAAATCCACGCCTATGGCAAATATGGAGTTTCTCAAAAATTCTTTAAAAAATCCAGGCCTATGGCAAATATGGAGCTTTTCAAAAATTCTTTAAAAAATCCACGCCTATGGCAAATATGGAGCTTTTCAAAAATTCTTTAAAAAATCCACGCCTATGGTAAATATGGAGCTTCTCAAAAATTCTTTAAAAAATCCACGCCTATGGCAAATATGGAGCTTCTCAAAAATTCTTTAAAAAATCCACGCCTATGGCAAATATGGAGCTTCTGAAAAATTCTTTAAAAAATCCACGCCTATGGCAAATATGGAGCTTCTGAAAAATTATTTAAAAAATCCACGCCTATTGCAAATATGGAGCTTCTGAAAAATTCTTTAAAAAATCCACGCCTATACCAAATATGGAGCTTCTCAAAAATTCTTTAAAAAATACACGCCTATGACAAATATGGAGCTTCTCAAAAATTCTTTAAAAAATCAACGCCTATGGCAAAGATAGAACTTCTCAAAAATTCTTTAAAAAATTCACGCATGTGGCAAATATGGAGCTTCTCAAAAAATCTTTAAAAAAATCCACTCCTATGGCAAATGTGGACCTATTTAAAAATTCTTAAAAAAATCCACGCCTTTGTTAAACACTGTGACCAACCACTCTTCGAATGAAATCAAAAGCAAACAAACTATCAACATTCTTGGTCGAGTCAGAAATTGTGGTAACAAGTCGTAACGAATAAATGTGCACTTATGTAAGAATTTTCCATATAAAAAAACAACAATTTCAAGAACGAAAAAAAATCACTTTAAAAGTCATGACTTGTTTGTGGTTTACTCTTGATTTTGATTGTGTGTGTTATCGATTAAAATTCAAGCAACTTGTCGTCAGATTTATGTTCTGAATTCTTTAAAAAAAAAGTTAAAAAACAAATGGAAACTATTTCAACGTAAACTCGTTGATTGGCTGGGTGGTGGTGCAGAATTGGCAACTAGCTAACAAGTGCATTCTTTTGTGATTATGAAATAGTTTTTATTATTCATTTGTTCCTATTTCGTCAGAATGTTGATTGATTTCGTTTGGAAAGAAAAAAATAACAAATTCTGTTCAATATTTCATTTAAAATAAATACAAAAAATGCACCAAAATCTTGGTAGTTTCTAACATTAATTTCAAATTTGTTCTGCTCATAGTATTATTAGGGGATAATGAGTACGATATATATCTCAATCGTGTACAATCACTTTTATTGCGGAGTTAATTGATTGATAATCGTTTCATTTAGAATTAAAAATAATGCCAGCATATTCAAATAGTTCTATGAAGGCTTGGCCGCCAAGCGACAAGTGGTAGAACAAAAGACTTAAGACACAAACATTTGACATTTTACTGTAAACAATGTGAAATGTTTTATCGGGAAAGGAGGTATAGTGAATGTAGAATGAAGTCATAATATTTAAATAAGGCATAATTCTATGGGAAGAAGGCGGTCTTTAAAAGCAAGCTCAAGGAAGTCTTTATAGACGGACTTCAGGCTGTCTCTATAGACTAGCCTGAAGGTTGTCTCTATAGATCCACAGCGTGCATTTTTTAAAAAAAACTTTTGAGAAGCTCCATATTTTACGAAGGCGTCGATCTTTTAAAGAATTTTTTAACAACTACATATTTTCCTAAGGCGTGGATCTATTTAAGAATTTTTTGAAGCTCCATAGTTGCCAAAGGCGTGAATCTTTTAAAGAATTTTTGAGAAGCTCCATAGTTGCCATAGACGTGGATTTTTAAAATAATGTTTTGAAGCTCCAAAGTCGCGGATTTCTTAAAGCATTTTTTGAAGCTCCAAAGTCGTGGATTTTTTTAAAAATTTCTTTGAAGCTCCAAATTGCCAAAGGCTTGGATTTTTTAATGAATTTTTAAGAAGCTCCATATTTGCCATAGGCGTCGATTTTTTAAAGAATTTTTGAGAAGCTCCATATTTGCCATAGGCGTCGATTTTTTAAAGAATTTTTGAGAAGCTCCATATTTGCCATAGACTTGGATTTTTTAAACAATTTTTGAGAAGCTCCATATTTGCCATAGGCGCGGATTTTTTAAAGAATTTTTGAGAAGCTCCATATTTGCCATAGGCGCGGATTTTTTCCAGAATTTTTGAGAAGCTCCATATTTTCCATAAGCGTGGATTTTTTAAAGAATTTTTGAGAAGCTCCATATTTGCCATAGGCGCGGATTTTTTAAAGAATTTTTGAGAAGCTCCATATTTGCCATAGGTGCGGATTTTTTAAAGAATTTTTGAGAAGCTCCATATTTCCCAAAGGCGTGGATTTTTTAAAGAATTTTTGAGAAGCTCCATATTTGCCATAGGCGTGGATTTTTTAAAGAATTTTTGAGAAGCTCCATATTTGCCATAGGCGCGGATTTTTTAAAGAATTTTTGAGAAGCTCCATATTTGCCAAGGACTTGGAATTTATAAAGAGCTTTTTTGAAGCTGAATTTTTAAAATAATATGTTGAAGGTCTTAAGGCTGTATTTATAGATAGTCTCAAGGCTGTCTCTATAGACGGCCTCAAGGCTGCCTCTATAGACGGCCTCTGAAGGCTGTCTCTCTATAGACGGCCTCTTAAGGCTGTATCTCTATAGGTGGCCTCTGAAGGTTGTCTCTCTATAAACGGGCTCTGAAGGATATCTTAAATGACGGCCTGAAGGCTGTCTCTGTAGACCAGCCGGAAGGCCGTCTCTATAGACGGCCTGAAAATATTGACTCATTATCCCACAAATGCACCTCCGACGAGGTTAATCCCTCATGTAATTGACCTTGTAAACAATTTCGTATTACAGCCAATAAATACTGATCTACATACAAAAGCCACCATTAACCTTATTCGATCCCTTGTCACCCATTGTAATGATCACTTCGTAAACAGTCAGCGGAGCCGCATTTTCTGTTGATATTGGCAATTTGTTACACATTTTTTCCCCCTCAAAATGAAACAATGCACAATCACTTGTGTCTGCCGGTCTCATACGCCGGCAATTTGTATTCAATGTTAGACATTTCTAATCAAGTCACATTAAAACAAAACGTTAGCAACGACAACGACAACAACAACAATGCAACCATACATAAATAATCCATGCTCGTACGTTGTTATAGCTTACGAGGTTTACAACCCATTGCATGCACCCCCTCAAGCGATATCGCTTTGTAATTAATATCTGATCTGGTCTTATGAAATGTGAGTTAGCATAATTGACCTTAAAACTCAACCTGATGTTTAACTTGAATTAATAGTAATAAGCTTGGCAAAACAACAGCAAAACAACAATAATAATAAACATATCAGTGATTACAGCTTGTAATGCAGCCTTTCACATTCGAATTATGGTACGTTATTTCAATTCAGTTAATACAATGTAAATCCCCATTAATGCCCTTAAATAGCCTTAGGTATTTCATATGGTCTATATATTTGTCGCTCTGCATCACTTCTGCCCTCATGACTTCAATGAAATAGGCATTTGAGTAAACAATTCTGTAATCAAAGCAAGAAAAAAGAAGACAGAGCATCTTTATAGAATGAGCAAGGAATTTTTATAGAGCAGTTTTTTTAAGAAGTGAAATAGTGGGTGTTTATATGAGGACTGTGCCAAACCATCGACCTATATTTGGTTTCTTGGAAACCAAACTACACAGACAGATGCATACCCTCAGTCAAGGTTCGATTATTTAAATATGTTTTGACTTCTGTTATGATTATTCGAACGATTGACCCTCTACATGTTGAGATAAAAAAAACTGCAACGAAGTCAAAAGCCATAACTTTTACATTTTTTTTTCTAAATTTTATCGAATGAAACCAAAAAATGTCGGAAATAGCATCAAATTTTAGAATAAGTTTAGATTTGTTCGAATAGGTCACCTTTGACACGAATTATGGCCTTCAAACGGCCAATGAAACCGTCACATGCTGCCCGAATGTTGCTCTGCGACACTTTGGTTATTTTTAGTGCCAACCTTGCCTTCCAAAATACTCCAGACACAATAGTCCAACAGATTGGTATCCGGAGATTTTGGGGGCTATTGTGCGCTGGAAATGAAGCGAGGAACCTGATTTTGCTGAGTCCTGTTGGCATGTCCAAGGTCTGCGGCCAAAATGTGCCCAAGGCTTTAACACAACCTCCAGAATATTTTCGCGATAATATTTGACATTTATTCTGATGCCACGGTCGATTAATACAAGCGGAGAGCGACCATCGTCTGTTATGGCGGCCCACAATATCACCATGGCCGGCGCTTGAGTTCTGGTGGCCAACCGAAGGTGCACGTTTTCAGCTTACCTCTTTGGCAAGTAAACATTGGTATCCAACAGATTGGTATCCGGAGATTTTGGTGGCTATTGTGCGCTGGAAATGAAGCGAGGAACCTGATTTTGCTGAGTCCTGTTGGAATGTCCAAGGTCTGCGGCCAAAATGTGCCCAAGGCTTTAACACAACCTCCAGAATTTTTTCGCGATAATATTTGACATTTATTCTGATGCCACGGTCGATTAATACAAGCGGAGAGCGACCATCGTCTGTTATGGCGGCCCACAACATCACCATGGCCAGCGCTTGAGTTCTGTTGGCCAACCGAAGGTGCACGTTTTCAGCTTACCTCTTTGGCAAGTAAACATGATCATTTTTATGTTTACAAACTGCTGGACAACGAATGTTTCCTCATTGGAAAAACCAAATTCGGCAGTTCACCACTTTTGGCCAAGCGAAGCAACTCTTTAGCTTTTTTGAGCCTATTTGCAGCTGTGGTGTAAGTTCTTGCACTTTTTGGAATTTCAATGGCTTACTCCGAGCTCATTCTTCAATATTTATCGAATGTAATATTGCGATATGTTCACTTACGAGCCATTCTTCTGCCACTGCGACGAGGGTTTCGAACAAGTCGCTTCTTTACTTTTCGAACCATTTATGTTGATGTGGCGGTTTTCTTCCGACCACTTCCTTGGCGTCGGGCTACGCTACCAGTATCACGGTAACGAGCGATGGTACGAGACACGAAAGATTTATTCACATTAAAATGCTGGAGTGCCCTAACGATAACCACTTGTGGTTTTCCAGCCAAATATAAAGAGATCACACTATCACGCTTGAATTCACGAATAACATTTTTTCTGGAAAATTCTCACTCATAATGAGCTGTCACTGGAATAATTTTAACAGCTGTCGGACGAGTGGCTTAGAAATGACAGAAGTCTGAAGTTGGTTGCAGTTTTTCATCTCATCCTGTATTTTTATACATTTTTTTCATGAAGGCCCTCTGAGCTATCGATATGGATTTTTGAACATTTTTTTTATCAAGAACCTGCGAGCTACAAAACTGGATTTTTAATTTTTTTTCTGAAAACCCTCTTGTCAGAGTTGAGGCCCATCATTCCATCAAGACTTTTACCCATGATCCCGATATTTAAATAATGCATATTTTCTTTTTATAATTTTTTTACTTAAAAAATTAACATGTCATTAACACCAAAAGATAGAAAACAAACAAAAAATGTGTATGCATATAAATAAACTGAGCCAATAGAACACAACTAAATATAACTAAGCAAAAAAAAAAACTGAAATGACATCAACGGCAAATACGCATGCGCATTACATACCTTAGGTGCAAAAAAACACAAAAAACGCGTCAGCAAGACCTCATTGTTTATAGCGGATAGCTCATTAGCTGTTTACCCTAAATGAAGTTATTAATAGGGTTGCCACTTCGGATAGATATTTTCTACCCCCAAAATTTGGTAGAGAATAAAAAAATTTCAAAACAATTGTAAATTAAAAATGTGTAAATTTAAGACAAATTAAGAAGTGGACCATAAACAGTAGGTCCACTTCTTTAACCGTGGAATTTTCAAATAATTTTCTGAAGACCCCCTGGATTTAAAAATTAGATTTTTCAGAAATTTTTTCTGAAGACCCTCTGAGCTATAAACGTGGATTTTTCAAAAAAAATCTGAAGACCCTCTGAGCTTTAAAAGTGGATTTTTCAAAAAAAATCTGAACACCCTCTAAACTATAAACGTGGACCATATAAACGGGGATTTTTCAAAATTATGGATTGGATTATAAACGGGGATTTTTCAACAAAATCTAAAGACCATTTGAGCTTTACAAGTGGGTTTTTAAACAACTTTTTCTAAAGACCCTCTGAGCTATAAACTTGGATTTTAATATAATTTTTTCTGAAGACCCTCTGAACATAGAATTTAAAAAAAAATATGAAGACACTCTGAGCTATAAACGTAGATTTTTCAGATATTCTTTCTGAAGACCCTCTGATCTAAAAACGTGGATTTTTCAAAAAAAAGAAACAAAATTTTACATCCTCGGAGCTATAAACGTGGATTTTTCAAAAAAAAAGAAACAAAATTTGACATCCTCGGAGCTATAAACGTGGATTTTTCAAAAAAAAAACAAAATTTGACATCCTCGGAGCTATAAACGTGGATTTTTCAAAAAAAAAGAAACAAAATTTGACATCCTCGGAGCTATAAACGTGAATTTTTCAAAAAAAAAACATAACATCCTCGGGGCAATAAACGTGGATTTTTCGAAAGACCCTCTGAATTATAAACGTAGATTTTTAAACAATTTTTTTCTAAAGACCCTCCGAGCTATAAACGTGGATTTTTCTAAAGACCCTCTGGATTATAAACGTGGACTTTTAAATATTTTTTTCTGAAGACCCTCCAAGCTTTAAACGTGGACTGATCATAGATTTTTAAACCATTTTTATGAAGACCCTCTGAGCTATAATCGTAGATTTTTCATATATATTTACTAAAGACCCTCTGATCTAAAAACGTGGATTTTCAAAAAAAAAACTTAACTTCCTCGGAGCTATAAACGTGGATTTTTCTAAAGACCCTCTGGATTATAAACGTGGATTTGTAAACAATTTTTTCTGAAGACCCTCCGAGCTATAAACGTGGATTTGTAAACAATTTTTTCTGAAGACCCTCCGAGCTATAAACGTGGATTTGTAAACATTTTTTTCTGAAGACCCTCCGAGCTATAAACGTGGATTTTTAAATAATTTCTTCTAAACACCTTCTGAACATAGATTTTTTAACAATTTTTTATGAAGACCCTCTGAGCTAAAAACGTAGATTTTTCAAATATTTTTTCTAAAGACCCTCTGATATAAAAACTTGGATTTAAAAAAAAAAAAAACTTAACATCCTCGGATTTTTCCAAAGACCCTCTAGATTATAGACGTGGATTTTCCGATATTTTTTCTGAAGACCCTCTGTGCTATAAAAGTGGATTTAAAAAAAAAATCTTTTTGAAGACTCTCTCAACTCTAAACGTGAATTTATTAATAAACGTGGGTCGATATAGGTAGTTTACATTTGAAATATCTTCAAGCTTTTTTTTTTTACCAGAAATCGACAAATCTGCTAATGAAACAAATTTTCGCTGGCTGGGAACCGACTTTATGACTATGAATAGTCATAATGTCTTCTTCTTCTTCTTCTGTATTTCTTGGTGTCACATTTCACAGTTACCTAATATGTGATACCTATGTGCAACGATGGATGAATGCATTTGAGACATAATTTTTTCGTTGTCATACTGTCTGTCTGTCAGTCAGTTTTTGTTTTTCTGTTTTGTTTCGTTGGCATCGAAGCAACCCACAAATTCACATTGAAATTATTTAATTACAACACTGACAGTCAGTCATCAGTACCCCTTTGAAGATGGCAAAAGGGTGTAGCGTTTAAGCGGTTGCTATGACTGCTGAAGGGGTCTATAAATGGCAAATATGTTGACGTTTATCCATGATGAGCAGCAGAGGATTGTGGGGAGAGAATGAGGGGTTGGGGTACATTGAATCAAACTTACTATGGCAACCGTTGTGCTATAATTAGTCGCAAAGCCAAAAATAATTAGCTTGGATTAAAAGAAGTGTAACGTCATACCGGTATGAGACGACGTGGGGTTTTAAAATAAATTTGATCAAATTAATAAGAATATTCTTCTAAATTCTCTGAGTTATAAAAGCGGATTCTTTAAGAATTTTTTCTTAAAACCCTTTTAAATATAACCCCTCATTTTTCGACTAATTTTTCTGAATACACTCTGAGTTATAGTTATTTAAACATTTTTCTCCCGAGGGTTTTCTGAAGACCCTCTGAGCTATAAACGTGGATTTTTTAAACAATTTTTCTGCAGACCCTCTGAGCTATAAACGTGAATTTTTTAAACAATTATTTCTGAAGACCCTCTGAGCTATAAACGTGGATTTTTTAAACAAATTTTTCTAAAGACCCTCTGAGCTATAAACGTGGATTTTTTAAACAAATTTTTCTAAAGACCCTCTGAGCTATAAACGTGGATTTTTTAAACAAATTTTTCTAAAGACCCTCTGAGCTATAAACGTGGATTTTTTAAACAAATTTTTCTAAAGACCATCTGAGCTATAAACGTGGATTTTTTAAACAAATTTTTCTAAAGACCCTCTGAGCTATAAACGTGGATTTTTTAAACAAATTTTTCTAAAGACCCTCTGAGCTATAAACGTGGATTTTTTAAACAAATTTTTCTAAAGACCCTCTGAGCTATAAACGTGGATTTTTTAAACAAATTTTTCTAAAGACCCTCTGAGCTATAAACGTGGATTTTTTAAACAAATTTTTCTAAAGACCCTCTGAGCTATAAACGTGGATTTTTTAAACAAATTTTTCTAAAGACCCTCTGAGCTATAAACGTGGCGCAGACCCACCCACACACTTAAAACTAGATTATTTTAATGTGACCTATTATTCTTTATGTAAAGCCGGATTTTTGAAGATATTTCGTATAAACCACTTGAGTGGTAGACCTGGATATATTTAAAATTTCGTTCAAGAATCCTTTAGTTTATAATTCATGCCGTTTTTTATTTACAATTGTAAATTTCTAATAGTTTTTCTACAGGAACCCCTTGAGCCACTTTTAAAATCTTCCTCTTCATTTCTCCATTCTGATATTACAAATATTTTTAGAAACTAATCGAAAACTGTTACAGTTACAACATCAGCCAACATGTTTTACCACATCGATGGTCATGCATAAAACCCCAACAATTTTCCAACCAACTACAACAACAGCAGCCGCAGCAGCAGTTCAAAGACATATCTGTGTTAATTTGATCAGTTTTCGAAGATTGTTTTTCGTCGATCTTTACTTCACTCCACTCCACTTTGGTCATTTCAATTTCATTTTCATCTCAAACTTGTTTAACAAGTGAAAGTGTTTTTTGTTAATACCATTGTTTTTGTTGTTGTATTAGTTTTGAGTATGTAAACAAACTTGAAAACACATGATCACCATAAATTTAACGACTGCAAAGCTAACAACAACAACGAAAAAAAAAAACATCACCAGCCTCCATCCAGACTTTTAAGAAAAAAATTGGTTGGTCAACAAAAAAGTGCATAGTTGGATCGGACAGACTGTCAAACACAATACCCAACAGTTTTCATGGTTCAATGCATTCAAGCGAGTTTTGTTTGGAAAACAAAGGGGATAAAAATAACAAAGCAAAAATTATATCAGCCAAGGTAATTGGAAGTGAGGGAATCAAGTCGCATTAAAATCTACCGGAAGAAAAACAATTATGAAAACCAAAAACCGAAGAAACAAAAATCAATCAAAACAAATCCGAAAACAATTTGAATGAAATCAAATCAAATTGATTTTGGTCAAGTGTTATTTTGACGTTTTTCAATGGCACAGTGGGTACATGTAAAAGGGAATGAATTTTCTTCAGAAAATTCAAATTTGCCATAGGCGTGGATTTTTTAAAGAATTTTTGACAAGGTCCATATTTGCCATAGGCGTGGATTTTTTAAAAGAATTTTTGACAAGATCCATATTTGCCATAGGCGTAGATTTTTTAAAGAATCTTTGAAAAGGCCCATCTTTTCAATAGGCTTGGATTTTTTAACGAATTTTTGTAAAGGTCCATCTTTTCCATAGGCGTGGATTTTTTAAAGAATTTTTGAGAAGCTCCATATTTGCCATAGGCTTGGATTTTTTTAAGAATTTTTGAGAAGCTCCATATTTGCCATAGGCGTGGATTTTTTAAAAAATTTTTGAGAAGCTCCATATTTGGCAAAGGCGTGGATTTTTTAAAAAAATTTTGAGAAGCTCCATATTTGGCAAAGGCGTGGATTTTTTAAAGAATTTTTAAATAAGTCCATATTTGCCATAGGCGGGGATTTTTTAAAGAATTTTTAAATAGGTCCATATTTGCCATAGGCGGGGATTTTTTAAAGAATTTTTAAATAGGTCCATATTTGCCATAAGCGTGGATTATTTAAAGAATTTTTGAGAAGCTCCCTATTTGCCATATGCTTGGATTTTTTTAATAATTTTTGAGAAGTTCCATATTTGCCATAGGCGTGGATTTTTTAAAGAATTTTTGAGAAGTTCCATATTTGCCATAGGCGTGGATTTTTTAAAGAATTTTTGAGAAGTTCCATATTTGTCATAGGCGTGGATTTTTTAAAGAATTTTTGAGAAGCTCCATATTTGCCAAAGACGTGGATTTTTTTAAAGAATTTTCGAGAAGCTTCACATTTACCATAGGCGTGGATTTTTTGACATTTTTTGAGAAGCTCCATATTTGCAAAGGCGTGGATTTTTTAAAGAACTTTTGAGAAGCTCCATATTTGCCATAAGCGTGGATTTTTTTAAGAATTTTTAAATAGGTCCATATTTGCCATAGGCGTGGATTTTTTTAAGAATTTTTTAGAAGTCATATTTGCCATAGTCTTGGATTTTTAAAGAATTTTTGGGAAGCTCCATATTTTCCATAGGCGTGGATTTTTTAAAGAATTTTATAGAGGGTCCATATTTGCCATAGGCGTAGATTTTTTAACGAATTTTATAGAGGGTATAATTTGCCATAGGCGTGGATTTTTTAACGAATTTTATAGAGGGTATAATTTGCCATAGGCGTGGATTTTTTAACGAATTTTATAGAGGGTCCATATTTGCCATAGACGTGGATTTTTTAAAGAATTTTATAGACGATCCATATTTCCCATAGGCGTGGATTTTTTAAAGAATTTTATAGACGATCCATATTTGCCATAGGCGTGGATTTTTTAACGAATTTTATAGAGGGTCCATATTTGCCATAGACGTGGATTTTTTAAAGAATTTTATAGACGATCCATATTTCCCATAGGCTTGGATTTTTTAAAGCATTTTTAAGAAGGTCCATATTTGCTATAGGCGTGGATTTTTTAAATAATTTTTGAGAAGCTCCATATTTTGTTTTGTTTTTTATACAAATTTGCTTTGACATTTTTTGGGAGACTTTTATACCACTGTACATGTATTTGCATTTGTTTCTATTAAATTTATTTTATAATTATTTTCCAATTTATAATTACCAAATTATTTGTAAAAACATTTCAGAAAAAAATTACATTTCCATGGAAACCATATCCCCCCAATATTTTTTGAATTGCTTTTGCTGGGCAATCTACATAGATTACAGTTTGGCTCTAAATAATTTTCGGTTCGGCATTAAGACATTTATTCATAAATTAAATAAAGCCGCAAAGCACACAAAAAATGTGTTGAAATTTCCACAGAAAACAAGCGTGGGTTTTGCTTGATTTAGACCACAAGTTAATTGAGAATACAGTTTGTTGGTTTCTGTTTTTTGGCAAATAATTTCTCAATCTCGTTTTTACTTTCAAAAAAATGTTAAATACAAAATTTCGATTGAAAATAATTAAGCTCTAGTTAATGCATGCATTGCAATTTGTTTGAACACACACACACACGTATACACACACATTTTTAATTAATTCCATAGCATTCGAATGGCAGCAATCATCTTTGAAAAACAAAAGACTTAAGCAACAAACTTCACGCAAATCAATGAAATGTGGAAATGAATTGGAGATTGTATTTTTAATGATTTTTTTATTTTTGTTTTTCGAGTATCAGCCTATTTGAAATATAAATAAATCATTGGAGTAATTAGTTTTTGAATTTTGAAGATATGCAGACAGACAACTGAAAGTGTTTTCTGTCCATAATCGTGGTCCGAAATGGAAAATTTTGGAACTAAGTGTAAAAATTTAAAAAAAATGGAATATTGGTCTTGGATATCCTCCTTTCAAGATTTATCACCTTTAAGAGGATTCAAAACTCAAAGAAAGCATTTTTCTATAGTAATTTTTAATATTGACATTTCTTGCTTTTCCCACTGTTTGTCTGCAGGTTGTTAGCTACATGCAAACGTCACGCATGAATGCCAAAAATAGTCTCAACATTCATATATTTCACACGTCAAGTTAAACAACTAGATAGGCTATTGAAAGTGTATATTATGCCTGATTTTTTGGAGTAGACTTAAGGAGAATATTGAAGCAGCGACTAATTATGCAAATTGTGTATTACATAAAGCTGGTTGCATTTTTTGGATTATTTATTTATTTGTTTCTCTGTAAACAGGTGCAGACAAAAAAGTTGTGAAGGAGTCCATAAGCGGTAGTAGGTGGAGCTGTCATTAATGTTGTCTATTTGGTTGAAACCCCTTAATTTTGTTTATGCCTACACAAAGTTAGACATTTATGTGAAGTTGTAATTAATTTGTTGGTGTCCAAACTGTCATAGGTTTTGAATAAATAAAACCAAAAATATAACAAGGCTGGCGGAAATAGGAGTGGAATTATTAAAGAATTTTTAAGTAATTTTTAAATAGGTCCATAGTTTCCAAGGGCGTGGATTTTTTAAACAATTTTTAAATAGGTCCATAATTGTCATGGGCGTGGATTTTTAAAAAAAAAATTTAGAAGCTCCATATTTGCCATAGGCTGGGATTTTTTAAAGAATTTTTGAGAAGCTCCATATTTGCCTTGGGCGTGGATTTTTTAAAGAATTTTTTACAAGGTCCATATTTCCCATAGGCGTGGATTTTTTAAAGAAATTTTAAAAAGGTTCATCTGTCCAATAGGCGAGGATTTTTTAAAGAATTTTTAAAAAGGTCCATCTGTTCAATAGGCGAGGATTTTTTAAAGAATTTTTAAAAAGGTCCAATAGGCGAGGATTTTTTAAAGAATTTTTAAAAAGGTCCAATAGGCGAGGATTTTTTAAAGAATTTTTAAAAAGGTCCAATAGGCGAGGATTTTTTAAAGAATTTTTAAAAAGATCCATCTGTCCAATAGGCGAGGATTTTTTAAAGAATTTTTAAAAAGGTCCAATAGGCGAGGATTTTTTAAAGAATTTTTAAAAAGATCCATCTGTCCAATAGGCGAGGATTTTTTAAAGAATTTTTAAAAAGGTCCATCTGTCCAATAGGAGAGGATTTTTTAAAGAATTTTTAAAAAGGTCCATCTGTCCAATAGGCGAGGATTTTTTAAAGAATTTTTAAAAAGGTCCATCTGTTCAATAGGCGAGGATTTTTTAAAGAATTTTTAAAAAGGTCCATCTGTCCAATAGGCGAGGGTTTTTTAAAGAATTTTTAAAAAGGTCCATCTGTCCAATAGGCGAGGATTTTTTAAAGAATTTTTAAAAAGGTCCATCTGTCCAATAGGCGAGGATTTTTTAAAGAATTTTTAAAAAAGCCCATCTGTCCAATAGGCGAGGATTTTTTAAAGAATTTTTAAAAAGGTCCATCTGTCCAATAGGCGAGGATTTTTTAAAGAATTTTTTAAAAGGTCCATCTGTCCAATAGGCGAGGATTTTTTAAAGAATTTTTAAAAAGGTCCATCTGTCCAATAGGCGAGGATTTTTTAAAGAATTTTTAAAAAGGTCCATCTGTCCAATAGGCGAGGATTTTTTAAAGAATTTTTAAAAAGGTCCATCTGTCCAATAGGCGAGGATTTTTTAAAGAATTTTTAAAAAGGTCCATCTGTCCAATAGGCTAGGATTTTTTAAAGAATTTTTAAAAAGGTCCATCTGTCCAATAGGCGAGGATTTTTTAAAGAATTTTTAAAAAGGTCCATCTGTCCAATAGGCGAGGATTTCTTAAAGAATTTTTAAAAAGGTCCATCTGTCCAATAGGCGAGGATTTTTTAAAGAATTTTTAAAAAGGTCCATCTGTCCAATAGGCGAGGATTTTTTAAAGAATTTTTAAAAAGGTCCATCTGTCCAATAGGTGAGGATTTTTTAAAGAATTTTTGGGAAGCTCCATATTTTCCATAGGCGTGGATTTTTTAAAGAATTTTATAGAGGGTCCATATTTGCCATAGGCGTAGATTTTTTAACGAATTTTATAGAGGGTATAATTTGCCATAGGCGTGGATTTTTTAACGAATTTTATAGAGGGTATAATTTGCCATAGGCGTGGATTTTTTAACGAATTTTATAGAGGGTCCATATTTGCCATAGACGTGGATTTTTTAAAGAATTTTATAGACGATCCATATTTCCCATAGGCGTGGATTTTTTTAAAGAATTTTATAGACGATCCATATTTGCCATAGGCGTGGATTTTTTAACGAATTTTATAGAGGGTCCATATTTGCCATAGGCGAGGATTTTTTAAAGAATTTTTAAAAAGGTCCATCTGTCCAATAGGAGAGGATTTTTTAAAGAATTTTTAAAAAGGTCCATCTGTCCAATAGGCGAGGATTTTTTAAAGAATTTTTAAAAAGGTCCATCTGTTCAATAGGCGAGGATTTTTTAAAGAATTTTTAAAAAGGTCCATCTGTCCAATAGGCGAGGGTTTTTTAAAGAATTTTTAAAAAGGTCCATCTGTCCAATAGGCGAGGATTTTTTAAAGAATTTTTAAAAAGGTCCATCTGTCCAATAGGCGAGGATTTTTTAAAGAATTTTTAAAAAAGCCCATCTGTCCAATAGGCGAGGATTTTTTAAAGAATTTTTAAAAAGGTCCATCTGTCCAATAGGCGAGGATTTTTTAAAGAATTTTTTAAAAGGTCCATCTGTCCAATAGGCGAGGATTTTTTAAAGAATTTTTAAAAAGGTCCATCTGTCCAATAGGCGAGGATTTTTTAAAGAATTTTTAAAAAGGTCCATCTGTCCAATAGGCGAGGATTTTTTAAAGAATTTTTAAAAAGGTCCATCTGTCCAATAGGCGAGGATTTTTTAAAGAATTTTTAAAAAGGTCCATCTGTCCAATAGGCGAGGATTTTTTAAAGAATTTTTAAAAAGGTCCATCTGTCCAATAGGCGAGGATTTTTTAAAGAATTTTTAAAAAGGTCCATCTGTCCAATAGGCGAGGATTTCTTAAAGAATTTTTAAAAAGGTCCATCTGTCCAATAGGCGAGGATTTTTTAAAGAATTTTTAAAAAGGTCCATCTGTCCAATAGGCGAGGATTTTTTAAAGAATTTTTAAAAAGGTCCATCTGTCCAATAGGTGAGGATTTTTTAAAGAATTTTTAAAAAGGTCCATCTGTCCAATAGGCGAGGATTTTTTAAAGAATTTTTAAAAAGGTCCATCTGTCCAATAGGCGAGGATGTTTTAAAGAATTTTTAAAAAGGTCCATCTGTCCAATAGGCGAGGATTTTTTAAAGAATTTTTAAAAAGGTCCATCTGTCCAATAGGCGAGGATTTCTTAAAGAATTTTTAAAAAGGTCCATCTGTCCAATAGGCGAGGATTTTTTAAAGAATTTTTAAAAAGGTCCATCTGTCCAATATGCGAGGATTTTTTAAAGAATTTTTAAAAAGGTCCATCTATTCAATAGGCGAGAATTTTTTAAATAATTTTTAAAAAGGTCCATCTGTCCAATAGGCGAGGATTTTTTAAAGAATTTTTAAAAAGGTCCATCTGTCCAATAGGCGAGAATTTTTTAAAGAATTTTTAAAAAGGTCCATCTGTCCAATAGGCGAGGATTTTTTAAAGAATTTTTAAAAAGGCCCATCTGTCCAATAGGCGAGGATTTTTTAAAGAATTTTTAAAAAGGTCCATCTGTCCAATAGGCGAGGATTTTTTAAAGAATTTTTAAAAAGGTCCATCTGTCCAATAGGCGAGGATTTTTTAAAGAATTTTTAAAAAGGTCCATCTGTCCAATAGGCGAAGATTTTTTAAAGAATTTTTAAAAAGGTCCATCTGTCCAATAGGCGAGGATTTTTTAAAGAATTTTTAAAAAGGTCCATCTCTCCAATAGGCGAGGATTTTTTAAAGAATTTTTAAAAAGGTCCATCTGTCCAATAGGCGAGGATTTTTTAAAGAATTTTTAAAAAGGTCCATCTGTCCAATAGGCGAGGATTTTTTAAAGAATTTTTAAAAAGGTCCATCTGTCCAATAGGCGAGGATTTTTTAAAGAATTTTTAAAAGGTCCATCTGTCCAATAGGCGAGGATTTTTTAAAGAATTTTTAAAAAGGTCCATCTGACCAATAGGTGAGGATTTTTTAAAGAATTTTTAAAAAGGTCCATCTGTCCAATAGGCGAGGATTTTTTAAAGAATTTTTAAAAAGGTCCATCTGTCCAATAGGCGAGGATGTTTTAAAGAATTTTTAAAAAGGTCCATCTGTCCAATAGGCGAGGATTTTTTAAAGAATTTTTAAAAAGGTCCATCTGTCCAATAGGCGAGGATTTCTTAAAGAATTTTTAAAAAGGTCCATCTGTCCAATAGGCGAGGATTTTTTAAAGAATTTTTAAAAAGGTCCATCTGTCCAATATGCGAGGATTTTTTAAAGAATTTTTAAAAAGGTCCATCTATTCAATAGGCGAGGATTTTTTAAATAATTTTTAAAAAGGTCCATCTGTCCAATAGGCGAGGATTTTTTAAAGAATTTTTAAAAAGGTCCATCTGTCCAATAGGCGAGAATTTTTTAAAGAATTTTTAAAAAGGTCCATCTGTCCAATAGGCCTGCATTTTTTAAGGAATTTTTGAAAAGGCCATATTTGCCATAGGCCTGGAATTTTAAAAGAATTTTTGAGAAGTAAAATAGACTCCTAGCTGAGTCACGTTGGGCGCCAACTTGTTCATTTATTTTAATTCTAAATATTTGTTTCCATTATCTCAATTCCAAATCAATAGCATTATCTGCCAACAACTCAATTGTAAAGTTCCCAACTAATCCCTTTTACTTTAAAAAATAAATAAATGATTTATGATATCATTATCAAATTTTGAGATAACCTCAAGCAAAGCACCTTTCAATAGAGTTCTCATACATAGTTTGTAACGCCAGCCATGATGATTACTGCTCGTTATCCAATTATTATATAATTGTCTACTATTCTTTGAAACTTCTTTTGTTGTTTTTTATTATCACAAGAAAAAAATGCCAAACTTGTCGCTTGTCAAATTGGCCTTTTTCCAATATCTTTTGTTTTTTCTTTGAATTTTTAATCATTAATCATAACATAATCGTTTCAGATTAGATCTCAAAAAAATAGCTACAACAATGGCATCTTGGCCTGTGTAAAGTTCCTTCCAAGTGAATGACAACTGGCAAATGACAAAACAATTGTTCCAAACTGTCGAGAAAGAAAACAACATTCTAAAACAAAAACAAAGTAGACTTTTTGACTCCAAAATGGCTGACTGACTGACTGACTGCTTTATGAGAATTTTGTCTTTTTGGTAACACAGAATGTCGTGGTGGTTTCCAAAGTGAATTGGATTGGATTGTTGGTGTCTTGTGTAATTCCGCACTTGGTTTTGTTATTCTGACAATTTTTTTTGTTCGTTTGTCAAAATAATTGCAAATAATTGAAATGGAAACATGTGAACCGCAAAAACGAAACGAAAATAAGAACATACCTAAAGAGTATTCTCTTTACATGAATGGGCAAATGTATACAGTGGGGTAAGTTTATAAAGAATTGGTTATATATATAACAAGGTTCCGGTCCTAGTTGAAGATAACCAAGACAACTGTAAAAGTCGAGTAACATCGAATAGTTCTGGAAATGAAAAAATAAATGGTAAAACTTAAAGAATAACGGGGTCCAAAGAATTGTACAAATCTCAAAAGCAAAAAGTTCGTGTTTCGATTTTTTCCGGACCCACAATCTCAGATACCAACAATGATCTAAATATTAAATTTCAGAATTTTATCCATATCCCTTCAACTTTATTTAGTACTTCTTAGAACACTTAGTACAAATAAGGTACCATTTGCAAAACCTTCCCCTTTCCTCAATTCCAGATACCAACAGAGTGCTCTTTATAAAATTTCGGAATTTTAGATATATCCCCTCATCCAATACCAAATTTAGTACTACTTAGTATTTTTTGTACAATTATGGTACACATTTTCAAAACCATCTCTATTACTCAATTTCAGATACCAACAGACCCTCAATATCAAATTTTAGAATACCAATTCTATCCTTTCACCAATACAAAATTTAGTACTATTTATTGCTTTTCGTACAATTTTGGTATACGTTTCCAAAACCATCGCCACATATCAGTTCCAGATACAAACAGACAGCTCTATATCAAATTTCGAAATTCTAGACATATCCCTTCATCTATTATCAATTTAAGTACCAATTAGTACTTTTCGTAAAATTATAGCACACATTCCCAAACCTATATCCAAATCTTAATCACAGATACCAACATATATCTAAATAATAAATTTCCGTAATTTATCCTATCCTAACTAATACCAAATTTAGTACCATTTAGTACTTTTCGAACCATTATGGTATACATTTCCAAAACCATCGCCATATCTCAATTCAACATACCAACAGAGAGCTCTTTATTAAAATTCGGAATTCTAGATATATCCCCTCACCCAATGCCAAAATTTAGTACTACTTATTACTTTTCGTACAATTACGGTACACATTTTCAAATCCATCTCCATATCTCAACTCCATATACCAACATAGGCTTTAATATCAAATTTGAGGATTCCAGTTCTATCCCTTCACTCAATAACAAATTTAGTACCATTTAGTACTTTTCGTACAATTATGCTACTCATTTCCAAAACCATCTCCATATCTCAGATCCAGATACCAATAGAGAGCTCTTTTTTAAATTTCGGAATTCTAAATATATCATATACCTTCACCCAATCCCAAATTTAGAACAATTAGTACTTTTCGTACAATTATAGAACACATTTAAAACCCACCGCCAAGTCTCAAACACAGATACCATCGGTAATCTAAATATCAAATTTTAAAATTTTTTCTCTCTCCCTTGACTTAATACCAAATATAGTACCATTCAGTACTTTTCGTACAATTATAGTACACAATACCGAAATCACCTCTATATATTCAGGCTACACATGGAAAGCGACCCTAGTACCAAATTTAAGATTTCAAGCACTATCTGTTCACACAATACCAAATTGTACCAAATATAGTACTATTTAGTACTTTTCGTGAACTTTTAGTACACATTTCCAAAACCACCTCTTTATCACAAACCTACCACCAAAGGGGAACCCAAAGCAAAATTTTAAAATTCCAGCTTCATCCGTTCATCCTAAACCAAACTGTTCAAAATTTAGTACCATTTAGTACAGTTCCCACACTTAGCTCACATTGTGAAATCCGCCTCAATATACGAACTTACTTTCCAAATTTGATTCTCATACCAAATTTCAAGTTTTTAGCTCTTTCCGTTCAATTAATAGGAAATTGTACTATTTTTGAGGTTTAGTACCATTTTAGAACTTTTCGTAATCTTAAAGTTCGAATTTCCAAAAAAACTTTGGAAGATCTATCCTGCACTCTATCAGTGACTCTTATTCCAAATTTCAGAATTCTACATTATTCCGTTTGTCCAATACAAAGTATTCAATTTTTAGTACATTTTAATACTACTACTTTATTGGTACATATTTCAAAGTCCCCCTCCATGTATCAAGGAAACCGTACAAAAGTACGTACTGTTCATGCAATACCAAATTTAATAACATGTAGTACCTTTCGCATGCTTTCCAAAGACAACTCTTTACGCATATCCTAAGTCAAGTCTTTATCTTAACCCTACCCATTCTGCATTTTAGCACCTTTGGTACACGTATTGTTATATTCCTTCCATCATATACCAAAATTAATAGTATATAGTACTTTTCGTACTATTTTTCAGGGAACTTTTTTTTTTTGATATTCGTTAAAACCAGGTTCAATTGTTTTTTTCTTGCTTTTGTTACCATTCTAAGTCAAATGCCACTTTTGATGGAATGATGAAACGAGGATCATGCGATAAGTCGTGACAAATTTGAAGCTCAACTTGATGTAATTGTTAATTTAGAATTTTAAAAGGTAGATTGCAAAGTGTGCCGACATGGTACAATTCACTTCAAATTTCGATATGTCGCAGCGAAGTAATAGACGATGGTTTAGGTTAAACTGGAAGGTAATCAGTTGTAAAATAAAAATTATATGAGTTTAAGGAAGCCGATTTATAAAATTTTAAGAATATTTTCAAAAAAAAAAAAAAAAAAAAAATAAAATCATTTGTGGGTCTCTCTTATAGAGAGGTTGATAAAAACAAAACCCTATTCCCATATTTTATGTTAAAGTTTTCTGTATTTTCATTCCGAAAAAAATGTTAGAATGCCCTTGGCTCTTATAAATTCTGCAATTTCATGATATGATATTCACAATAATCATTTTCGATACTTGTCTTGTTATGACAGTTGTGTGTTTTTTTTTTTCAACAACAAAGCCTATAGAGTGGCTATTATTATTGATTTGTTGCAGGTATTAAGAAATCTGATTGCCGGCATATTTTGACAGGCTATTGTAAATTGTCTAAAGACTAACAAGATAACGTTCTGTTTTTTTTTTTTTTTTTTGGTGATTTGTTTTCAAATTAATGGCCAACATTTGTTCTGCAAAGTGTTATATAAATGCCCAGAGTTGTGATACAAAAATTGTTCAATCATTGGCGAAAAAGGTCAAATAAATTTTAGAAACAAAAAAATGTGAAATAGTTGCAATATTTTTGGGTCTTTTCGCCTCTAACTAAATTTAGAAAAAAAAATAATTTTTTTATGCGAAGTTTTCCCAATACGGAATATATTTTTAATACATTTTTCCTAAAATCTTTAGGGGTAGTGGATTTTTTTTAAATAGTTTCCAACAATAGTTTGATTTTGTGGATGTTTTCAACAATATTTCGATATTGGGTTTTTTTTAAATATTTTTCAAAATTATTTCGATGTGGTGGATTTTTTAAAAAATATTTTCTACAATTTTTCGAGGTCGTGGATTTTTTAAAAAATATTTTTTAATAATATTTCGATTCAACAACATTTCGATGTCATGAATTTTATTTTAATATTTTTCAATAATATTTTGATGTTATGGTTTTTTCAACCATTTTTCAATAGAATTTCGATGTGGATTTTTAAAATATTTTTTTAGAATATTTCGATAATATTTTTCAATTACATTTCGATGTCGTGTATTTTTTAGAAATATTTTTAAATAATATTTCAATGTTGAGGATTTTCTTTTGATATTTTTAACACTTCATATTCGCATTATTTTTTTTCCCTAATACTCATTCGCATTTTCTCTTTTTCTTCCGTTTTTCCAGGAAATCGAATGTCTTAAATTACCGCACACGTATCAATGGTTAAATCAACCGGCCGATTCCAATACTCCCCCCATCCATAACAAAGCAAAAAAAATAGTAACAATCATTTGATCCGTGCCAAATAAAATAAAATATCATTGACCGCAAAACTCTCTTCCTGCATTAGACAACAATAACAACAACAACAAACTAAACAGCATTGCTCATAGTCGGACCAGATAAACACACAGCTTCACACCAACGCCACCAACATGAACGAGGCAAATGGTAATCACTCCATCATCACCACAACTAATCAGGGTGATATAAACCGGCAATCTGAATCGCCGGCACGCACGATTGACTCACATGACTCAACGACGGGCAGCATGGACACCATAGTTGATCGAGCAACCCACCACAGCAACAGCAGCAACAACAACAGCATGGGCAATATTGCTGTGGCTATGGGTGGCAATGTAAATGCTTCTGCTTCTTCTTTGAACAATACTAGCCATGAGGAAATGATGCAGACCGCAATTGAACAGAGCACCAACACCACAAATATGCAACATCAACACAATCACAACAGTCTAACCAATTCCGAAATAGCCATGTTGCAACAACAAACTACCAACGGAAGTGATGATGAATTAATGCAAAATTCGCAGCATCAGCAGCAACAACAAAATAATTCCAATTCCAACAACAATAAAACGTCCAAGCCCATGGATGCCCAAAGTCACATTTACTCCAGTCCAGTTTATGATGAAAAACCACCACAGCCCTTAAAATTAACAGCTGCCACCTTGGTGGACACGGTAAAGAATGACAGTTTAAAGAAACCCAAATTGATATCCCACGAAGAGTTCAAACAACAGCTACAGGAAACCATTGCATCCCGAGCGGCAACACTCGATTCCAGAATCAGTAAAAAACAAAGATTTCCCCCAGAACTCATCAAAGATGATCGGAGTTCGGTGAAATCTTCCAAATCATTGAAAAAGAAGAAGTCATCGTCATCCAAGCTCAAAAGTAGTACCGCTTGTTGTTCGGCATTTCCAGTACAAATTATTTTGGGTCTTCTACAACTGCTGCTGGCCATTTCATTGGTGGCCTTGGGCTCTTTACTGATTGTCCGTGAGGCAGCTCTATCCACAGCTGGCTGTGGCATATGGACAGGTCTGATAGCAGCCGTAACAGGATCATTAGGTGTTGTGGGCTTAAGGAAGACACAAACTTCGTTTTTGGCCTTGAGTTTGGTTTGCATTGCAACGAGCACATTGGCATTGGCTATTTCGGGTGTTGGTCTGTCACGTGATGTGAATCAATCGAAGGAAAAGGTGAGTTATGAACTCGATAACAATAGTCCTTTGTGGTTGTCAATGTAGTAAAAGTTTTAAAATTGTTACCTTAAAGCGAATCACAAATGCGGTTTCTTGGTCCTCATTTCAAAAATTCCAAATTCTAAAGCTCTACGCCAAAAATATGTGGTATATTGATTACAACAAGGCAGATATGCTCACATCGACTTCCATAGCGAATATATATTCATTTTTTCCAACGAATATTTGGAGGAGTTACAAACGGAATGACAAATTTTTAATGCCCTTCTTTCTGTGGTGAAGGGCATTCTACACTCCTAAATGCTTGTTATCTAAAAAATAATTGGAATATTTTATTTTACGCATAACAATTTAAAGTTGATCCTTACAAAACAGATATTTAAAACTCAGCTGATCAAGCTTTAAAATGTCCTTCATCCTCACACAGTCTGCAGTCTTCGACGTTAGAGTTATCCCAATTGGACGTTCTTGATCGGATGTTGCAATGGTCTGTTACTACCCCTATTGTTTATTCATGCTTAATAGATATTAAGTTCTGCTCGAGCAGATATCTGGCCAGACTTGTTTTGATAACTTGCATCGCGGTTTGTTGTACCACCACCTTTGGACATCTTCCTGAAGAGTCGCCCTATGTTCTGTTTAAATACCAAAAAGGGGTTTTTAACATGTCGGCGACTTCAAGGTCTCTTGACTGCGAGCCCATACTTCTGACACAGCCTCTTCACTCAATCTCTCGGAAAAGAAACCCCTTTTATCAGAAATTGTATTAAATGATTGACAATTTTTCCAAAAATTGTCTTGCAATGTCTCCGAAAATACTTTTTTTTTGCCTTTTAACAATCTATTCTCTCTTTCTCTTTTCTATTTATTTTCTTACAGTTCGATTTATTGAATGCCAAAAGTGAAATTTCCGCTGCATCTGGACTGATTTTCACTTTATTTCTACATTTTGTTGTTAGTGTTGTTTCCGTCTACCGCTGTGCACTGCAAATGTGTTCAAGGTAAGTGTCAACAACTATTTGCAATAATAATAAGAAACAAAAACAAAAAAGAAATGAAAAAAAAAACTCAAGTAAATTTAATTGTAAATGTTTATGCACAACACGTAACTGACCCCCTTTGCAGTCGTTTGAAATGGCAATGGTGGTTGGCAACACTCAACAATTGCGGCAATACAACTCTGCATTTGGTCTTTGCAATTTCCAAATACCAGCTGTTTCTGTTGATAGCTATTGCCGTAAGTAACGTATAGTTGCCGTAATTATACGATACTTGCGCTTACTCACTAACTACACCAACCAGCCATTGTCATACTTGACAATTGTCAAGTTTGTGTTCTTGTGTGCGTGTGTGTTTGTGCGAGCAACATCAATAAGTGAAAAAATACACAGTAATGAAGATTGCAAGCAGCCAAGGAGAGTTATTGTGTTTTTTTAAGTAAAACGAAATTCTTTAACAATTACGCTGGTCGTTGTGACAAAAAGAGAATAAAAGTTTAAAATCCATTGGATAATCGTGCAACAGCTTAGCCCGTAAAGCTGGACGAAGGAAATAAACGCGTTTCGTTAATGTTTTTCCACTGAAGGCCAGTCACGCTCGCCTACGCCTTTTGGTCTGGTTGGTGGAGGTCAATCTTTCATACATTCGGTGGTCGGTCGCGTCGCTGTTGTCTGTTTGTTTCTATTGTTTTCTGTGTGCTACCGTCGCAGTCGGAACAAAAAAACAACACATTGCAAAAATACTAGCGTTTACTGTTCTGTTTGGATTGTCTTCGTTTCCATTTGACATTTCCTTGATACGAGCAACCTTGCAAATAGAAAACAGCCATCACGTTAGCCTCCCAGCAGTTTACGTTCAACGCCACCATGCCGTTGGCTGATCTTCACAAAGATCTAAGGCAACAGCAGCAATTGGGCGTAACCACGGCCGCAAACATTCCCACATCCTCGTCATCATCCTCATCGAATCTGTGTAATCTCAACGAACATGTGGGTCTGGCGCGTATGCAGATTACTTCCTCCGGCTGCAGTAGCCTGGCGGTAACGCCAATGGAACATACACCCACAGATGAGGAGAGCACTGGCATAACAACGGTTTCTAATTGTCAAAGGCGCCAGCAGCATCATCACCATCAACAGCTGCTGACCAACGACCCGTTGAGTTTACGCATCGAAACCACAGAGCTGCAGGCAGCTTTGGACAAACATCATCACCAACATCTGGATGCATCATCGAATGATTTAATGGATTTGAGTGACTCCGAGTGTTATTCATCGACGGGCCAGTCTGCGGGTTTAGGCGATTGTGAGCTGAGGGAAAACGAATTTGACATACGGGAGGTCATCAAAGAAGGCCATGACAAAGCAGATCCTTCACAATTTGAATTACTTCGTGTTCTGGGCGAAGGTTCTTTCGGCAAAGTGTTTCTGGTGCGTAAAATCATTGGCAAAGATGCGGGTACTTTGTACGCCATGAAGGTTTTGAAAAAGGCCACATTGAAGATCAAGGACAGAGTGCGCAGCACAAACGAACGTAAAATATTGGCTGATGTGGGTCATGCATTTATTGTCAAACTGCATTATGCCTTTCAAACACCGGGTAAATTGTATCTGATATTGGATTTTTTACGTGGTGGTGACCTGTTTACTCGTCTGTCCAAAGAGGTAATGTTCACCGAAGAAGATGTGAAGTTTTATTTGGCTGAACTGGCATTGGCTCTTAATCACCTGCATTCCTTGGGCATAATTTATCGTGATTTGAAACCTGAAAATATACTCCTAGATGAAAATGGTCACATTGCCCTGACTGATTTTGGTCTTTCGAAACAGCCTTTGGATGGTTCGAAGACCTATAGCTTTTGTGGTACTGTGGAATATATGGCACCGGAAATTGTCAATCGCAAAGGTCATGATTTTGCTGCCGATTGGTGGTCTTTTGGTGTACTCATGTATGAAATGTTGACGGGTAATTTACCATTCCATGGCCAAACTCGCCAAGAGACCATGACACAAATCCTAAGATCTAAATTGGGTATGCCAGAAAATCTTTCACCCGAAGCCCAGGCCTTGTTGAGAGCTCTTTTCAAACGAAATCCCCAAAATCGTTTGGGTGCAGGACCCAATGGCATTTTGGACATTAAGGCCCATTGTTTCTTTGCCACCATCGACTGGGTTCGCTTGGAAAGGAAAGAGGTACGGCCCCCATTTATACCTGCAGTTTCACGCGACGATGCCTTCTACTTTGATGTGGAGTACACATCAAAATCGCCCAGAGACTCACCTGGAGGACCGATTTCCGCCTCAGCCCATGAAATATTTCGTGGATTTAGTTTTGTTGCTCCCATGCTATTGGAACAAACCCTCAACAATGACACACAATCACCGCCCTCTCCCTATCTGCCATGTCAAGAGCCAGCACGCACGCTACCCGGCGTCCTGCCGGGTAATTTCCACAACGACTACAATGTGCTGCAGGAGCTGGGTCGTGGCACATTTTCCGTTTGCCGTCTGTGTGAGCACAAAGCCTCCAAGAAACATTTTGCTGTTAAGATAATAGAAAAAGCTGCATATATGGCGAATTCATCTTCGTCGGATTGCTGGGAGGAAGTTGAAATTATGTTGCGCTATGGCAATCATCCAAATATTGTAACACTATTTTCCGTCTACGAAGATTCATCATCGGCATATTTGGTAATGGAACTGCTGAAGGGTGGTGAGCTCTTGGATCGTATTTTGGCTGTTGGTCAAATGTGTGAAAGTGAAGCTAGTGCTGTGCTAAGGACAATGGTATCTGCAGTGGCCTATTTGCATGAACACGGTGTGGTGCATCGTGATTTAAAGCCATCGAATATGATTTACGCGAGTATGAAGCAAACACCGGAAACGTTGAAACTCTGTGATTTGGGTAAGTATGTGAAGAGAGAACAAGAAAAAAGAAGAGTGGGAGATATGAAACACAATGGACGGTTTAGATGGACTGGAAAATTGAATGAGCGTAGAATCTGTGCCATTTTTTTATGAATGGTCAGAGATGAAAGCTTTATTTTTAAGACGTTTCGAAGACTTCGTGCTTTCGAAGTGGATATTTGAAGTTTTATAGGAACGTTCAGAGCTATCTGCGTGGATTTTTCTAAAACCTTCTAAACCTTGAGAATAATTATTTCAGATTTTGGAAACTTTTGAAAATGGGTATTTGAAGAAGCTTTGAGGCTTATTTTTTAATGAAATTTCGTACTATAAGAGGTAAAGACTTCTGAGCTATAAAAGAGTAAGAATTCTGTAATCTTTACGATTTGTTAAAGCTTTTAAGCATTTTTATAGATTATGGAGAGCAAGGGCTTTATAAAAGATATGTTTAAAGACGATCTAGGGAAGTTAAGATTTGAAAGGGTGGATTTCTTAAGGAATTTCTTGAGATACCTTCAGGGTTATGAAGTCGGCTTGTCGTTTAAATGTTATTTTTAAAGACCCTTTAAGGAACCTTAAGTCTTGAATAGGTGGATTTCCCAAAACATTTCTTGAGATGCCTTCAGCGTTATAAACTCCTTCAGTTTTTTACGATTTTTAAACAAGTTTTAGATCCATTGTTGTGCCATAAGCGTCGATTTTATTATTAAAACATTTCAGGAACTATCTATACCCTCAACATTTGATGTTTTTTTTAAAGCACTATTTAAAAACAATAATTGTCCACAAAAGTAGAACGTGAATTATGGCCTTCAAACGACCAATGAAACCGTCACACGCTACCCGAATGTTGCTCTACGGTATTTTGGCCCATTCCCGGCGAAGCGCTTGATTGAGGTCATCGACACTTAGGTATTTTTTAGTGCCAATCTTGCTTTCTAAAATCCTTCAGACACAATAGTCCAACGGATTGATATCCGGAGATTTTGGTGGCCCATGTGCGCTGGATATGATCCGAGGACCCTCATTTTGTAACCATTCTTGGGTGCTGCGTGCTGAGTGCTGTTGGAATGTCCAAGTTCTGCGGCCAAAATGTTTGCGTGCCCAAGGCTTTAATACACCCTCCAGAATATTTTCGCTAATTTCGACAATATTCGGCATTTACGGAGAGAGACCATCCCACACAACGGAGAGAGACCATCCCACACAATCACCATGACCGGCACTTAAGTTCTGGTGGCCAACCGAAGGTGCACATTTTCATCTGACCTCTTTGGCAAGTAAACACGATAATTTTGTTTTTTTACAAACTGCTGCACAACGAATGTTTTCTCAACGGAGCAAACCAAATTCGGCAGTTCACCACTTTCGGCCAAGCGAAGCAACTCTGCAGCTCTTTTGAGTCTATTTTCTTTCAGTTGCGGTGTAAGTTCTTGCACTTTTTCGAATTTCAATGGCTTTACTCCGACCTCATTTTTCAATATTTGCCGAATGGAATATTGCGATATGTTCAGCTCACGAGACATTTTTCGGCCACTGCGACGTGGTTTACGATCAAGTTGCTTCTTTACTTTTCGAACCATTTCTGCTGATGTTGCTGTTTTTTTCCATCCACTTCCTTGACGTCGGGCTACGCTACCAGTATCACGGTAACGAGCGATGGTACGAAACACAGAAGATTTATTCACATTTAAAATGTTGGAGTACTCTAACGATAGCCACTTGTGGTTTTCCAGCCAAATATTAAAAAATCACACTATCACGCTTGAATTCCATCACGAATAACTTTTTTCTGGAAAGTTCTCACCAAAATGCTTTTGTACGCTTCTAAAAAATATAATGAACTGGCACTGGAATATTATTAACAGCTTCGGACGAGTGGCTTAGAAATGGCAGCAGTCTAAAGTTGGTTGCAGTTTTTTCATCTCATCCTGTATACCTCTGTGGCCATATGGCTGAGGGTATAATGAAAAAATGTCCAAGGAATGTTTGTGCCTTGGAAACAGTTTTTTAGGAGTGGTCCCAGCGAGATCCCTTTTTAAGGCAAAATTTTCCAAGACACAGAATGTCCTCAATGTCAACCTATTAATGGCTATTTGTGACCTATAATGTAATTTTTTAAGAGAAACATTTATGTCCTAAACTTTGATCCTTTCAAGAGTTTTATGTACTCTCAACGTGGACTATTCAAAGGATTTTTTGACTAAATATTATTTTCAAAGTGAGCCGACGTCTTCCAAATCACAAAATAAACAAATGAATTATCTTTTTGGCATTTAGTTGTGTGCTCTTGTCTCACACATTAATCCTTGTCTACACAGCAATAACCAAAAAAAAAAAAAATAGATGAGCAAAGGAAAAACAGAAAACAAATGAAATAGATCTTAAGCCGGTAGCCAAATATGACAACATATGTTAGAGTGCCGCCGACCACAGATTAAATAAACTCCCACACAAACGGCCGCGACCGACATAATCTCGCCGCCACACACAAATACTTAAATTAACATAATGAATTCTCTATTTCGGCTTCTGCTTAAATTTTCTTTATCTCAGGCCACTATTTCCCTTAGAAGAAGAACACGAAGCCAAAGAGATATGGTGGAAATCTAAACCTACATACATACATTCATAGATATGTGCAAGTCATTTTTTTTACAAACAATAACAAAATTGTCTTTAAAGCGACACAACACAAACCAACCACATGTTGTTAAATACCTACATAAACAAACAATTTTCAAAAATCACAACCAGTCAAAGTGCCAAACAACAACTTTCTTTTATTGCGACGTGGGCGACCCACGCATTTAAATGCACCCTCCTCCCACACGCATATACCTACATGGTAGTTGTTGTCTAAATGCAGATACAAGAAAACCCACGAACACCCTCAATTATTATTACATGTAAGATCATTTCTATTATTAGAACCACCCTTAATCATCCACCACAACAACTGCTGGACGAACGACGAACATACTTTGGTTTTTAAGGTCTTTGGCTTTTGGTGACTTACACGACAGAATCATCGTTGTCGTAGTTCATTTCTCACTTTTGTTGTTGTTGTGAATTGAATAACTTGTGAAAAGTAAAAAAGTTTTTTTGTAATTTTGATTTTTGGTAGACAAAAGTCACAGGATGAAAAGGATACACCGGCCTTATTGTACATGTCTTTTTTATCACATCAGAAATTCATTGGTTATTTTTAACCCGGGTTGACTGTTTATTGTTGTTTTATAGTAAAATGGGATTTACAATAATAACAAAACATTTGGGTGTATATTTTTGTCTGCGTATGTTTCCATGCTGCTTGCTACGCAATCCTTGCTTCATATTCACATAACCGTTTGTGTCATTTCCAACTACCCAACCACCCACCGAGTGAGTGTTAGCAGCACATGTGTTTGTCTTGCTCTCAATGGGGTCAAACAACCATTGCAAAAGTCAATTTGTAGCTAATAGTACAATTCAATTGAACAATAGCCGTTGTTGTTCAATAAATATTATTTAACATTACATATTTCATTTCGTAGCGAAAGGGATCAAAAGAAAATATTGATATTTTGTCATAAAGTTTCAGAATTATGACTGATACGATTGGAAGAGATGTGTATACATAGGTTACTATTTTGATGCCGTACCTTTCGAGTTGAAGTATTTTAGGACCTTAATTTAATGTTCCAGATGTGTTCTATAAATAGAAAAAGAATGCACGGTTACTTTGTAACAACTACTCAGCTCGGAGACCAACTAGTCCATTAATTAGAAAAAAAAAAAAACAGGAAAAGGGGATCAGAAAAGAAAAATATTATTGTTATCCACGAAGAAGTTAACGTGTCGCCCTTACTCGATTTAGTGTCCCGGCTAAAAAAATATCGTGAAAAATTTCCACTTAAGCCTACGTCTTAAACCAAAGAAATTTGGACAGTTCCAGAGTAAGTGATCTACCGTTTCAGTTTCCTCTTCATCTTGACAGATCCTGCAGCACTCGCTTTGGTCGTCACCCCACTTAGAAGTGATGGCCCTTAAGTTGCAGTACCCTGTGATTGTTTCCCCCACAAATTTTAAGCCTGATTTCCTCAATTTTTTTAGAGATGAGCAATCTTGATCTTCTCCCAGATAGTAAAGGGAAATGCTCTTAGAGACAGTACGACATATATAGTCACCGAACCTCTTTCTGATTGCCCGTAGATCTATGGCCTTTATGACAGGAAAGATTTCTGTTTGTAGGAGTTTCTGAGAAATTACAATTTTAGACACTTGGTCTCTTGGGACGAAATCCTTTTCAGGGCATTTGGAGTCGATCTAGCGGTATCCGTCCGTCCATCTGTCTGGCTGCAGCGCCCGATAACTGGAAGGGAGTATGCGATTAAATTAAATTTTTATTAAAAGTCTTTCACATAAAGTTGAAAATTCTTGTTCGATTTTCTTTTCACTTTGCACACCCCCAATATTTTAATCAGTATTAGATGAAGTTTTAAAATGTACTTTAGTACTTTAGTTCACTGTTTCTGATACCTCCCGAACAAAAGTTCAACATTTTCCAAAAAATGTTGTCAATATACTCCAAACCTGTCACGTCGTTATATGTCTGCAAGTTTACAGCCCTTGGCTTTGTGTCTACAGATGAAAGTTAGGTTATACTAGCTGAAAGGTAGGCTATAAAGGCTCCAGAATATAATCTTCAGTAATTATTTTTTTCTGTCCGGATATAAATTTCTAATGTCATCACAAACTGTTTTCCCATACGTTAAATTCATTCTCCTCATTTTTTTCCTCTTTTGCCTTTTACCAAAAACTTCTGCCCCGGCACCTCGTACCAAAAAATATAATACCACATTTGTTTTCAACTTGTTTACCACCGACCGCTTTGTGAAGCATATTGAAGTCTATATATTTATAGACTTTTATTTTATTTGATTTGTAATTGATAATAATTTCCAATGAAACGCTTAAATGTTTGCTAAACACCCACCGCCCTCACCATGTTCCAATACATGATGAAATGTTAATCAAATTAATTGGATATTACACTAGAATATAAATGGTTGAGCGTATATATATGTGTGTGTATGCTCCAGCTTCTATTCTTCTATATCAATTACAGCTACAGATAAATAAATCGTTAGCCTTTTGCTGTGCTTAATAGGAAAGGAATATTTTTTTCTGAGAAATTGTCTTAAATATTTATGACGAGGATTATAAAAGTATTTTGTTTTGTTTTTCATTTAGGTGTAAGGTGATGTATTAGTTATTTGGATTTGGTGACGTATACATTTTAATATAGTGCTTCAAAGAGACGCATTATTAAATTTTACAGAAATACTTAAAAAGGCAATTTGCAATTTGATTCAAAAAAAAAAAAATTAAAAAAATCCACATTATAAAATATTAGAAAAGTTTTTAATTTGAAATTTAATTAAAAAAAAAATTAAATTTAATAAAAACAAGTAAAATAGTGTCAATCGGTTTTGCCGACAGATGTATATACCTTGAGTTATGATTATTCAAACTGTTGACCCTTTATGGGGGAGGTTCCGGATCAATTGGACAAAAATGACCTATCTACGTATCTGACCTAAGACTGATAAAAATATTACAAAGTTTACAGGATTGGATTATATTGACCACTTCCTATACTTTATATGAGATATGTGGAAAATTTTGAAAACATTTTATTCGAAACTTTGGCCCTTTGTGGGGAAGGTACCAGAAGCAGTGGACCGATATATTCCATCTTCACACCAGACATTAGGTTAATAAAAATATTGTTAGGTGTGTAATTTAAAGAGAACCGGGAGTTTTTGTTTAGGATTTTATGATCATTTTGGTTATTCAAAACTTCAACCCTTTGTAGGTGAGGTACCAGGAGAAATGGTCTGATCTTTACCATCTTTATAACAGATCTTGTGTTTATGAAAATATTGAGATGTACCAAGCCTGAGTGGAATCGGATGTTAATTTTGTGTTTTGTGAGCTTCATGGATATTAAAAATTTTGACCCTTTTTTGGGAAGGTACCAGAAAGTGTGGGTCGATATATTCTATCTTTACACCAGGTTTAATAAAAATATTATGATGTGTGTAATTTGAAGATAATCAGATTTTTACATCACATTTTATAAGAGTTTTAATTATTCAAAATTTTGACCCTTTGTGGGGGAGGTACTTGATGGAGTGGGCCGATATTGTTCATTTTCGCACTCGATCTAAACTTGACAATAATATTACGATGTACCAAGTTTGGATCAAATCGTGCGCACCAGCTAGACAAATAGACGGACATCGCTAGATCGACTGCAAATGTCTTGAAACGGATTTGGTCCAAAGAAACGTAGAATCAAAACTGAGGCACCCTGGCTGAGCGTATAATAAACCTCATTATGAAATGTTGGAAAAATTTATGTTTTTGAATTTAAAAATCTAAAAATATGTAATTTTTAATCCGGAAATAATACACTTTTCAAATTCAAAACAATTTTTTTTTCAAAAAATTTTAAAATCTTGAATTTAAAAAAAATTCTAAAAATCTTCTTTTTTATTAAAAAATAATAAATAAATCTACGTATTCAAAGTTTTAAAATATCAATATTCTCAACATTTTCAAAAAAAGAAAAATAATATTTAATCGATTTTTTTTAAATATCTACATTCACAATTTTTCAAAATCCTAAAGAAATAAAGGGTCCCAAACACCAAAAAAAAAAATACAAATTGACGTTTTTTTCAATTTAAACTTCAAAAATCGTTAAAAAATTCAAATTTTAAGAATTAAGAATTACGTTTTTAAATTCGACAATCGTTTAGAAAATATACTTTTTCAAATTTAACAATTTTAGATCTGATAGTCCTAAAAATGTTTAGAAAAATCCACGATCCAGTAACGCTCTCGTTCTACTACCAGTTCCTTTATCAGATACAAGACATTCCATGATCACAATATATTCTATATATTTTTATGCTCTCAATATTCACTACTTAACTCCCACTCACATTTAGGTTTCGCCAAACAATTACGTGCCGACAATGGCCTGCTGATGACACCATGCTATACGGCTAATTTTGTTGCACCCGAAGTATTAAAACGTCAAGGTTACGATTTGGCATGTGATATATGGTCATTAGGTGTACTGCTTTACATTATGTTATCGGGTCGTACACCGTTTGCCTCAACACCCAATGATTCACCGGGAGTGATATTAAAACGTATCGGTTCGGGACACATTGACTTTTCGGCACCACGTTGGACAAACATTTCCACTGCCGTCAAGGAACTTTTGGGAGAAATGTTACATATAGTACCCGAAAATCGACCAACTGCAGCTAAGATATTAAAACATCCTTGGTTGACGGAACAAAAGGCCGGCTCTGTACGTTTAACGGAATATTATGTGCCATCGCATCAGGACCAGCCAAGTGCAGCAGCGACGACGACTGCAACGAGTTTTGCCAGTAATGCCAATACGGCACGAGAAGCTAATGCGGCTTTGCGTGGAGCTGTCGATGCCACTTTTCGGGCCATTGCCATTCCACAGGCGGCCAATGTGGGGCCAGTAGCCGATTCAATGCTGGCCAAGCGACGTGCCAAAGATCGTGCCAATTTGAAGACGTAATCGAAAATGCAAAATTGGGTAACATTTTTCATTGTCAAATTGAAGCTTAACATTTTGCGATAATTGTTTGTAGCAGAAGCGGAAGCAGCAGCAACAGCAGCGTTGGCAAGAATGTCATGGGATTCCTTATACTTTTTTGGAAATAGTAAAGCTTTAAACTATACATAGAAAGGACAAACAACAAACAAAACATAATCTTTAAAATGAAATCTTAAAAAAAGAAATTAAAACAAAACATTTGCATAACACGAGTTGTGAACCACTGGCTTACTTTTTTCTATTCTACAAACAACAACAACAAAAAACAAGAAACAAAATCACACACGAAAACCAAACAAAGAGCACAAAATGTTTTTACTACTGATGATATATAAAAAAATATTAATAACTTTATAAACAAACAAAAATATTTAATTATATAAAAAAATATGTATATTTGAAAGAGAAAAAAAAATGATGAAATCCTCAAAAAAAAAAAAAAACACTATAAAGCAGAACTTCTTTAAAGCTATTTTTGTCTGCAAAACCCCAAAGAAGTTCTCAGCAAAACAAAATCTTCCATTTATAAAAGAAAACAACAAATGCAAACAAGTTAATTATTTATTTTATAGCGAAATTCTATATATATTTTAATTATATCTCTCATTTTAAATAACTGGTTTTATTTTTTTATAATAATAATTATTAGTATATCTATGTGTAATTTGCTTTTATTAATAACAACTTTTTTCCATATTATATTTATACATGTATATGCATTAAACACAACATATATATAGTTATGTTTTTTTATATATATAATAATTATTATGATCATCATTATTATTGTTTTATTATAAACTCTCAATTTTATTGTATTATAATCATTATTGTGTACAAGAAGTTAAAACATTACCCGCCCCATGCTATATTTACGAACGAGTAACGAATCTAGTTAATGTTTTTTTTTATATTTTATCCATAAATGTATTTTTTATTTAAAGAAAAATGTTTATTTTTCGACCTTTAAAGGTTTAATAAAACATCAATAGAAAATTTATAATTTTATACACGTTTTAAACATTTCTTTATACCATTTGCACATGTAATTTAAAAAAATTCGAACGAAAAAATTAATGAAATGAAATTTTTAATTGAAATTGATCATCTTTTACGCATTAGATCGAAATACAAAACGAGAAATAATCAGATCTAGTAACGATGACGTTTTAACGACTATTAAATATACGATTCGAAGGACCTGTAGTGACATTCTTTAACTGATTTTTGGGTTGCCGACAAACATCGGTAAAATCGGTAAAATTTGTCATTCAATTGTTAACACCTTGTCGCGTTTAGAAGAATATTCTAATTCGATGTACCGATAAAAAATGCCCTGCAACTGAATTAATTTGGAGGCATTGTGCAAAGGAGAAGGAAAAGTATATTCCACAAAATATTTCTGAATTTCTCGATTCTTTTAAGACGGCTTTAGTTTCTAGGAAAAGAACGAATGTCCAAGGTTCTATATAAAAGCTTAATATGATGTCATATACTATACTAATCTGGGTTTTCTGAAAGATGAGTGGTTTTCGAATTTGTTCGAAATACAAAAAATAAGCAGACCTAGTAAAAATAACGTTTCCACGACTGTTGGATATACCAACCGGAACAACCTAAGTTCTACTCGAAACAGCATTAATTTTTTTTAGTCTTTCATAAATTCAAGGCTATGAGTATTGTCATACCATTTCCTTTACCTTGAAATATAAAACGTGATCGATGTCGGTTCAAACCACGATTTGGAACTCTACTTTAGCAGATCCTTTCTCTGAAGAAAATGTCCCTTGCAACAAAAGAATTTTGAAGGAAGAGAGACGGTAGGAAGAGAGTAGACATACTTCACACAACATTTGTGATTTTTAGATCTCTTCTGGAAGAATAAAGTCCAGCAAAAGCTTAACATGATTTCCAAAATATTGAAAGTTTTCTCCTTGAAATGATGTTCACTGAACACCCTGTCGCTTTTTCCATTATACTACTATAAGATTGTGATGCTATCTAAAATGTCTAAACTGCGCCTATATCACTTTCCCTGATCCTCAGGGCACTTTTCGACGACTAAAACTTGTCCATAAGTTTAAAAAATTGATAAAACCGATCCAGCCCAACTTGCCTTGAGCTGGCTTTGTCTATAACTTATGAGTTGTCATAGGTTATTATTGAGAACTCGGCTACATATATTGTGACCAACTTTTCCAACATTTCCATTGCATCCAATATTTCAAAGTTTGTCTGGTTATAATGCTTCTCACTGAAGCTTCTGTCGCCTCCGTTATTTCTGAAACGTCTGTAAAGATGGTAATGTTACAAATGTCTAAACTCCTAGTTAATGTCTAAATTCCTAGTTTCTGCCTAGATAATTTTTCCTGAGCCTCATGGTATATCTCGACGACTAAAACTTGACCATAAGTTTAAAAAATGAATTTATGAAAACGGATGCAAACCGACTTGGCTTGGGCTGGTTCTATCTATAACTTTTGGTCAGCCTTAGGTTACGATTGAAAACATGGCTACATTTGTTGTGATCAAATTACCTCGAAATTTACATAGCATCCAATCCAAATCGGCTTCTGTCGCCTCATCCATTTCTGAAGTGTCTGTAAAGATGGTGATACAATCTAAAATGACTAAGCTTTTAGCCTCTGCCTAGATAATTTTCACTGAACCTTAGGGCACTTGTCGACGGACCGATGTAGCCCGACTTGCTTTGGCTCTATCTATAAACTATGGGCATCGGTTAAGATTGAAAACACGTCTACATACACTGTGACCAACTTACCTTTCAAAGTTTTTCTGCTTGAAATGCTGCTCACTGAACACATCAGCCCCTGTCGCCCTTCCGTTTCTGAAGCGTCTGTAAGGTTCCACAATTAAAAAAATTAAACAGTTGCAGCCCATAGTATACAGTGATCCCATATGCATTGGAAGTTGTAACGGAAATGTTTAGATTTGATTTTGTTTAGTAAAGTGTCATATTGAGTAAAAAGTAATGTAATTGATAATAATACCATCCGATTTAGGGAAATTTCAAGATTTAGGAAACATTTATATTGAAATGGACTGTAATATGTCATTTGGTGTTATTAATGGGTACCTCAATTTAATATAACTCCCACCCCTGATTCAAATTATTTGATGGGGTTTTGCCACGTTTTTTTCAAACGAAGATTTTGACATTTTCAACAGAATTTGATACAATTTGCCATTTTGGATTATGAGTGCAATATTTTGCAAAAAATTGTCCAAAAGTACCTCCAATATAATGGTACCTCTACTAACATTGCAGCGCAAACGTTAAAATTTTTTACATTCATGTTTTGTTTTTTTTTTTTCTCACGGTTTGGCACCACTGTGCATTGGTAAAAACCCATGCAGCGCTATTTAGCTTAGGCTGTTCCGATCTATTACCTAAGACCAGACCTGCTATCTATGCCGATATCCAACACTAAACTGAAAGTACCATTATGCCAATTTTGTCAAAAAACTTAGCAAAAAAAAAAAAGAAAAATTGGCCGGCGCTCTCTGAGAAGACATTAGGGTCGCTCATGTCACCAATTCTCGTTCTCTTTTTCTCAACCGCGCATCATTTAATTTAAAATAACCTAGAAATTAGATCATATATTCAACGCAAGCTGAATCCGTAGATTCGGAAGCATTGATTCCTGTATTAAATTGTCCCCACTTTTAATATTGTGTGTTGAAGCTTTAAGTTTCTCTCCATTCTAAAAGAATTTTCAAAGTAATGTCGCAATATTTCCCAGCCTTGTTTTTAAAAATATTCGTTCAGCAGAAGGATAAAACTAGCAGGCCATGAAATAAAGTATAAGTTTACTTGACCTCAAGTCGAATTAAATTTAATAAAAATGAAATACTATAAATTACATGTGCAAATGGTGTACGCTGTCATCCCACAACCACAGCAATAGATGTTGTTTTTTAAGATAACAAATTTTTAATTAGTATCTGTATTGTATGTGTGTCACACAAAACCACAACATGATATGGACCGTTCTCAATATAAAATATTTTTTTGTTTTTTAAGTCAAAAGGTATTCAAACAAAACTCAATTGGTATTATAAATAATAGATTAAAAAATACGTTGGAATCTATTGCATTTAGATGTCATTTGTAGCATTTGTTAGGGTATAAATTCATTGGCCAGTTAAAGAGACTAAATTAAGTTATCCATGGTATTGAAATTGGCATTTACATTCCTGCCATTTGGCAGATATTTAGATATTTCTTTAATTCATTTCAGAACAATGGGATTCTGATCTCAAACAAATATCTGTTTTCCTTATAGAAAACAGAGAGATTTAAAATGGAAAAGAATGAAAAATCCCTTTTTATTCAGAAACATCCTATTTGTTTTATTTTGAATACCAGTATTAATAATTTACTTGAGCTATGTATTTTACATTTACAAAAAATGTTTATTTACACAAACATAAAAAGTATACAAAATAAAAAAAAACAAAAAAACCCTCTTAATTGCTCCGAGTACCTCTAATTTTTTCTTAACTCAAAACAAGCCTCTTACAAAACAAAAACACAAAAAAAATGATTGTAACTCTTCCTCCTTAACTCTCCGAAACCCAAAACAATAAGAACGACATGTAATAGGAAATAAAAACAAATTACCTGTATAACGAAAAGAACGAACAAAAGAACATTAGAACTACTTAAGAAACCCAAAAAGAAAATCATGTATTTTTGTGAAAAATATTAGCTAATGAATGAACGAAGAAGAAGAAAAAGATAAATCAAAGCCAAGAAAACATGTATTGCAAAAAAATAAATAATTTGATATATAAAAAAGATAACAAAATTATATATTTAAATATATTTCCATAAACAAAATAAAGAATTTAGTTAAAATAAATAATTAAATAAATATATATTAACAATCCAAACCAATTGTCCCCCTACCCCCCACATTAAAAGAAAACTAATAAAATATATAAAAAGAAAATGAAAAAATGTTAATTATTGCTGACACAGTTTTATCCCTAATAGCAAACAACAAAAAAAAAACGCAAACAATGCATATAAATAAAAGTATACAACATTATTGAAATTATATAAAAAGAACGAAATAATATTTACATTTATAACTTAATAAAATAAATAAAAAGGTAAATACATTTTATATAGACAACATTTAAAATATGTGTATTCCAATATTTTTTTTTTAAATAATTAAATAAAATTTTAATAAAATGTTGTTAATTAATTTAGGAAAATCCAAAGCAAAATACAATCTTTTAATGTCTCACACTCTGATTTTTAATCCCTATATTTTGCGTAACTGAATGCTATTCTACATCGTATTGTTTATTTCTGTATGCGGTCTATGTAAATGCCTACATGAATTTAATGACTAAGCAATGGGTGATTTTTTAAGAGCTACAGTAATTTTTTCAAAGAAAAAAAAATTCAGAATAATACATGGAATCTATTTAAATTGATAGCACGGTCCGCATAATTTATATTTTGGAGATTATTTCAAGCAAATGAAGACCGCAACTGCACCTTAAATGGTTAATTCGCTAATTCCAATTTTGCACACTTTTTACAATATTTTGGCTGATATCTGATCTGGTTCATCTGTATAGACATGAGCTTTAACATATCCCAAAAAATAGTCTAAAGGCATTAAAACTCTAAAAAAAATAAATCTTTTAACGTCTTACACAATGAGACAGGCTATCCTCTGCATTACTGAATTAGTGGTACGTTTATCTGTGCATGTGGTCCATTTAAACGCCTATATGAATTTAACGATTAAAAAAATTGGAATAATGCATGGAGTCTATTTGAATTGATAGTACGTTCCATAAATTTTAAAGTTTGAAGTTTATTTCAAGCAAACGAAGACCACGACTGCACCTTAAATAGTCCAAGCGCTAACTCCAATTTTGGCATACTCTTTACGTTCAGTCGGTATCTGACGAAAAGAAATGCTTAAATTTTGCGGGCTCGAAACGATATTTAACATAGCCCCCATAGCCCAATTTTTCACCGAACTCGCCCCTTCATAAGTCCCTTGTTATGCGTGCGTGCTATGTGGCACCGTCTTGTTGAAACCACATATCATTGAAGTCAAGTTATTACATATTAGGCAAAAAATGGATATCATCTCACGGAGGGGGGAGCTTTTTCATTTACGTTACGATTCGCAGCATCTTTAAAGAAGTATTGTCTAATGATGCCACCAGCGCATAAATCGCATCAAACTGTGACTTTTCTGGATCCATTGGTAGTTTTTGCAATGCTTGTTTAGAATTCAGTACCATGGGTTCGTTATTGGTTCTCCCGCCTGTGTCATTAAATTTCTATATAGAGCTACGTTTTCCTATAGCCCCATATAGCGTAACCTTCGAATATACGGTATTTTGACCACTTTAATCACATTGTCTATCGAATTTGTTTTAATTTTGGTATTCGTACTTCGTGATGGCTTCTACCACTGGGTTTAAAACATTGTCTTCCTAGGTCCAGGAACAACTCTAGTAAAAACTTTCGGAATTTTTAGCGTTTTTTGTGTAGGTACCCTGATTCCAGAAGATTTTTTTTTTAGGGGACGGGCCATCTTGAGCTATGTATTTTTGGACCCGATTTTTTATAAAAACCCAAACAGGTTGAAAATGGTCCATTATGGGAATGCATTATTAAACCCGAACACTTGCCGGGGATCCTCTGATGTAAATCAGATTTTTTGTAAATTTGATGCTGATTCACATTCGAAAGCATGTTCATGTTCGTATGGGCAGACCACAGCTATCTCCGAGTAAAGTTAACACAATATCCCCAAGACTCTATTGTTCCCGGCCTTGGTTCGCGGACAAGTTACGATGCCGTTTAAACGAAGTATAAGTTCAAATATCAAGAACATGTCAATAATACTTCCTTTGTAAAGAATTGTGGAACGACAGTATAAAACAGAACCCCATTTAGATCTTATCTACACTTTCAGACGAAAATGTCGAACATAAAGACTCCCTTTTAAGGGGATATTAATATTCTATTCATTAATCAGAAAATATAATACTGGACCTATCTTTAACCAGGCCTACCTAATACCCCACCCACCTTACAAAAATGTCCACCTTCCCCTCTATGGTAAAATTTTTTGTAGGGCCGTATTACCCAAATATGCATGGTCCATATCTTCAAAGCTACCAAAAAAATTAATTCATTGAATTTTATTGTAAAGAAAAAATTGTATATCACATTTTGAATTCCATTTCATCCTCCCAATCTTAGCTTCAGACTCCCACTTACCTATTTGTTTTCAGTATTCCACGTAAAAAACCATTTCCATTTAAAATTTTGATTATTCAGCAAAATTTCTATAGACTGTATTCGTTTTCTTTTTTAATTTTATATTTTTTAGCTACAAAATATTTCTCTGCATTTAGGTTTTTTTACAAAATTCCAATGGTAACTAATTACAAAATTAAAAAAAAACATTCAAATAATTTCTATGTAGCCTATGAAAATATATATTATTGATTATAATAAAAATGAGAATTTAATAAAACAAATTATGTATTATATTTAAATAACAGAATAAAAAAAACAAAATGAAAATTATTTTAAAAATTGAAAATAAAAAAATATAAAAATTATGTTCATTTGATTTTTGGGGAGAGTATGGTTTTTCAAAATCGTCAGAGCAATAACAAATTTTATTTAAGAGTGGCACCAAATCATCACCTGTTCCCTATTTTAAATACCCTACGCCACACTGTGGTCTTTTTGTATTTGTTGAAAACATGCAGAAGGAAACGAAATAGAATCACAGTACCTTTTGACGGTCTTCATAGAATCACATATTTATACCCTCCACCATAGTATGGAGGGTATATTAACTTTGTCATTCCGTAACACCTCGAAATATACATTTTAGATCCCACAAAGTATATATATTCTTGATCAGCATAAAATTCTATGTCGATTTATCAATGTCCGTCCGTCTGTGGAAATTACTCTAGCTTCCGAACGAATTGAAGTAGATTGATAACATTTTACTCAAATGTATGTTATGTCTGCAGGACTTTTGGTATTGAAAATGGGCCATGTAGGTCCACGTTTTGGTATAGTCCCCATATAATGGTACCTCCCGATATTCGGTATTTTGAAGATTTTAGAGACATTATTTACCGGAATTGTTTCAAATTTGGTATTTAAAGTTCGTAATGGATACTACAGCCTAAGACAGAAAATGGAACATGTAGGTCCATGTCTTCGTATAGCCCCCATATAGCGGTACCTCCGATATTCGGTATTTTGATGATTTTAGCGGCAATTTTTACCGGAATTGTTTCAAATTTCGCATTTGAAGTTCGTAATAGATACTACATCCTATGGCAGAAAAATGTTTGTGCAGGTTCACGTCTTCGTATAGCCCCCATATAACTGTACCTCCCGATATTCTGTAGTTTGATGATCTTAGCGACATTATTAACCAGCATTTTTTTCAAATTTAGTATTTAAAGTTCGTATTGGATAATATGCCTATGACAGAAAATTGTCTGCGCAGGTCCACGTTTAATAACTTCCATGGTAACTCCCTCTATTCGGTATTTTGATGATTTTAGCTAGATTATGAATAGATTTTTTTTTTAGTTTCGCTTTTGAATATTGTAATGATAATGACAAAAGTTGCCTATGCAGGTCCACGTCCTCGTATAGACCCTAATATACGGCTACATTCAGTATTATTAAAATTTTAACAGATATTTTTTTTTGTTTTTTTGAAAATTACCAAATTTGTTCCAAATGGTGGAGGGTATTCAAAGTTCAGCCCGGCCGAACTTACAGCTTTTTTACTTATTACTTGTAAATAAAGATCAGGTCACATTTATGGTTCGATTGAGATAATTATTTCCACAAATCCTTCGTTTGGTCCAAAAGACGGTCCAAATTTTAGCTCCGAATTCAATTTTATTATGCGCCATATGTGTATTATTCGTCCTAATAGGATACATTTCGGCACACCCGACTGAATTCAGCATACAAGAAAACACTTCAAATTTGCTGAAAATCGGTTCAGATATAGCCATAGCTTCCATACGGGTGACTCCACTTAATATGCATAGTGGTGTAGGGCATCATGTAGTCGGCCCTTACGACTTTTGATGACCTTTCGTTATTTTTTTTGATAACTGCTATCAAAACCAAAAATTGGTTTTGCTCTGCATACGTCACACATTGGCTTAATATTGATTACAGGTGAAATTGTAAGTAGGTTATCACAATCTTTATTGAATAGACTAACTATCCCATTTATTGTTTTTTTTTTCGGTGCAATATCAATTTCATATCTCACTCGCAATACAGGAAATTCCAATAAGGCTATGTTGTTCGATTTCACATGAATTACTAAAATTGCTGATAATTACAGTCTAATGTGTAATGACGACGAAGGCAGAAGGCAAATAGAAATGGGTTGACAAATGTTTACCACCACAAAACTGATAAGCTTTGTAGCTATTGGAAATTGTACCTACCTACCTATCGCTTATCTGTACAGGGAAAATAAACAGAGTATGCATTCAGCACAGTTGGTTTTTTTTGGAATTTTATGCAAATTATAAGTTTTATTTTTGTTTGTTCTTGTTGTTCTTGTTTTATTAAAACTAAGTTTTTATTTCAATATTTGCTGTTTGTTTTTTTTTGTATAAACAATATTAGATTAAATATTTATTTATGTATATATTTTAAATACATTGGGTTTTTTTGTATTCTTTGTTTTAAAGATTTATGTTGAGTGTTTTATAATTCTAAATTTATTGCAAAATATTTTTATTAATTGATTTTGGTTGCCAGTTTTCTAAGAAAAGAATTTTTTTTATTTTTTCACTCACATTTTCTTGCTCTTGTAGGTTTTGAATGTATTTGTGTCCTTTATTGGGTTTATAAATGTTGTATATTTAAATATATATGGGTGTGTGTTAATGCAAATACATTTTACAGAATGTCTAAGTAAAATAAACAATAGCAGCATTTCTGTTTTTGTTTTGAGTTAATTTTGGCTTGAGGTTGAGGGCTGAATGCAGATTATAATTTGCTTTTCTTTTTCAAAATGAAAACCGCAATATTAATTTTTTTATGGAAAAGTTTTGTGTGGTTTATCATTTTCTCTTGCAATAAATTAATAAAAAATATATATAAATTATGGTAGCTAGTATTATTTTTAAAACTGGAATTTGCTATTTGTTTGTAGTCATTAGTTTGCGTTATCATGGAAAGTCAAGAAGTCCTTTGATAATTTAAACATATTACATTTTATATAGGCTAATAATAATTAATAATAATAGTTGTAATGGCTAAAATAAAAATACAAAGGCAAAATAAATGTACATAGAAACACAAAAGGTTTAAATAATTAATAGTTTAAATAGTATCATTTATTGACGGCACTTTGAAAAAACCACTTTGCTGTCCTTGCGTTATGTATGAATATAATCTTTGTTGGTCTACACGGCTAAACTAATATTTAACTTCTAATGGTTTATTTTTTCGCAATGAATTTATATTTTTAACGCTTATCTTTACGTTGATTTTTACGTTGCTTTGATTTTGATGGCGACGTGACGTTCTTCTCTGGTGAGGAGGTATCTGAAATGGGGAAAATATGAAAATTATTAACTATATTTGAAATTAAGTCAGAATTAAGAAACATTTAATTTAATAATTTAATAAAATTGTTATTTGACCAAGGCAAAGGAAGTTGAAATGGACAACGGAGAACAAAGTGGTGTTTTTCTCATTTATCCAAGATCATGTACTTGTTCTAAGAGAAACAGTGTCATACGCAATGCAGCAAAAACCGCCATTGGATTTCTCAAGGCAAAGAATAATTCAGAAGAAAGTCAGGAAGAAACACTGCAAATTTTTGAAAGAATATAAAAAAATATTTGTTGGACATGCAACATCTCAAGAACCTTTCAATCGATCGATAATCCCACATATTTTGAGGCGAAACTCTTATTTTCAATTTTTTTTTTCTGCCCAGCAAAAAATGCTAAACATATGTACCACCTTCAGCACTTCTAACAATGACGAATGTATACACTTTAAGTCTTAAACAGGTAAAAAAAGCTATTAGTTCGGCCGGACCGAGCTTTGAATACTCTCCACAATTTGGAAAGTATTTGGAAATTTTCAAAAAAAAAAAAAAAAAAAAAAATTCGTTAGAAATTCTTTGAAAATCTTAAAAATATTGAATGTAGCCGTTATATAAGGGTCTACATATACGACGACGTGGACCTGCATAGGCAACTTTATCATAAGCCAATACAATATTCAAATGCGAAACTAGAAAAAAAATCGATGAATATGTAGCTATAGCTATACCTAAACGTGGTCCGGCACAGATAATTTTTTGTCTTAGGCTGTAGTATCCATTACGAACTTCAAATAGCAAATTTGAAACAATTCCGGATAATAATGCCGCTATAATCATCAAAATATCGAATATAGGGAGATACCATTATATGGGAGTATACCAAGAACCGGACCTGCACAGACAATTTGATGAGTGAGTAATGTCTATAAAATCATAAAAATACCGAATATAGGGAGATACCAATATAGGGGGGCTATACGAAGACGTGAACCTGCACAAACTATTTTTCATAGACTGTAGTATCCATTTCGAACTTTAAATACCAAATTTGAAACACATCCGGTGAATAATGTCGTTTAAATCATCTATCTTTCAATGGAACAGGACATTTTTGTCTTCTTTCCCATATCCACAATGGTTTGACGGATTGTTTATTGTAGTCGTTTAAAGCTGTCGCTACCAAGGTTAAGAGTAAGATCATTGTCTTTTTCAAGCTTGGGGTTCGCTTCGTCCTGCTGGTGGTAGCAGAAGTCGACCTTGTCATAGGCTTCGTACCATCGTAAGAACTCGGTAACTTAACCTAAAACGTCTAGGTATCATGGAAGCGACTGTTTATTCAATTCCCAACTGTCCTACTTGATTTTCCGCTATCCACAACCTGTCGACGTGTCCGAATTCCATTAGCTATGCTCCCCGAAGTCTTTATTTAATTATTTATGGTTCCTCCAATGAATATTTCACAGTGACAAAGTGAAGGAGGGGATAAGACATCATATCACGCCGTTGGGAAGTAGGAACAATGTTGTTAGTGAGAAGTAGGAACAATGTTGTTAGTGTACAGATAAGAACACCTTGTATAAACCACACAGCTCTGGTGTAGTGTTCTCCCCATGGTATATAAAAAAACTTTCCCTGGAGTACCTGACTGCATTAGATCCAAACAGTTAAACAATTACAATTATAATCCTTCTAGTCCATTCAAAAATTGAAAATGGTTAGGTTCCCTGAATAGTAAGGTGTCCTGAAAGTTACTTTTTTGTGCGGAAGGGGCTACTGACATTTAAGATGATTTGGCTAATTTCAAATTCATTAAATGAGGGGCATAATATTAACTTTCCAATGCATATTTCGGCTTAATAAACATTTAAAAATTATAATATTTGTAATATTTTACTTCGCAGCTTTAATAATTTGGACTTTAACAAGATTTCATTGAAGGAACACAGCAATCAATAGCTGTTTATTTTGGAAGTCTTCTTTATGGAATATTGTACCGAAAGTAAACCCCTTCATTTTCTTCTTAGTTCATGTGGCGATATCAAATCAATTTCATACACATCAGTGTTCAATTACATAGAATACATTTCCATATTATGACTACAAAGTTTTTCATCAGTTTATCTCTTATGATAAGACATTCGATTGTTGATAGTGAGCAATTTGTTCGTTTATTTATATCGAGATCATTATTAAACAACTTGTGCAATTTCAAATTTAGCATTCCGAGTCATGCATTTTTGCTTTGGTATTTGAACAAGAATTTGCTTTCTCTAAAATATTTAAAAACATTTTGAAATACATAGTTTCAAAAAATCATTTTATATTTACCTCCTTGATCTTGTGTTGATTCATTATTATTGTTAATCTTCTGTTGCTTTTCCTCTTTGTTCTCTGGTGTACTGTCATTCGTCGCCTCCACCGTTGTTGATTCTTCTTCTGGCTGATGCTTATCGTCTTTGTCTAGTTCCACAGCCTTTGTTGTCTGATTTTCTATTGTGCTTTGTTGTTCTTTTTCTATGAAACTTTGTATTTTTCCAACTGTGCCCTGGGTCACAGCAGCACTTTCTTTTTCATTATCCTCCTCATTAAGTACCGGTTCTATTTCAACTTGGGCCATTTCTTTTATACCGTTTACCAAACTTGTAATTTGTTCATTCGTTGATGTGCTGTCCTCCTTGGCTTCGACGGCTTGTGCTGCAGCGGTTCTCTCACGTTCCAAACGTTCGCGATATTCTCTTAAGCATTTTTGTTCCCATTCTATGTGTTCCTTATAATACTGATAGACGGGTATCACAATCACAGATATATCATCAACCGTGGCTGCTGCTTTGCTATCGGCCAAACGCCAGTGGCCATAATCATTGATTTTGCCACGTGCCTTTGCCACCAATTCTTGAGCAACCATTGTATAGCGATGTTTTTCGGTTGGATATTTGTGTAGAGTTTGGAAAACCGTGCGAGCCACAGCTTCATTTTCGGAAACGTCCCATAGGCCATCAGTGGCCATAACCAAAATGCCGTAATCACCATCTTCGTTTTGTTCTTCTGCAATGGAAAAGGGATATCAAACAAATAACATAATCCTAAAAGTATGCTCTATTAACGTGAATTACATACCTGGAATGGTTACAATTTTTGTGAGATCTCTAAACAAAACTTCTGGCTGTGCAGTAAGGAATGGTTTTATCAGTGTTCCCGTGGCAATGGCCAATAAATCATGATCACCAAATCCTCTGGTTACACCCAACGTTCCCAAAAGCCGTGAACGCTTACCCTCTCCTGTTACCACTGGCATTTTTAAATCATCTCGTGTCAATGTCTTATATGTCCATCCCTTCATTGTACCCTGCCGGCATAGTATTCGCTGACCCAAATCACGTTCATGTGGGCGTTTGGCATACTCCATGGCAGTATAGAATTTACCCATTAAATGTGGTTTGTATTGAGCAACTCCCAGGAGACGTGTTCTTTCCGTCTCAGGTGTGTGATCAAAAGAAAACGGCACTGGAAAAGCTCCCTCCGAACCGTCGGGCTGGGCAGACATCTCTTCTTTGGGCAACACCTTGCGCTGGCACAATACAGCTCGACTGTCGCCTGCATTTGCTACATACATTTTGCCATTTATGAAGAGGGAAACACAAGCTGTACAACCGCCGGCATCGCGATAACGGTCACGGTCCTGGGCTATTAATGAATCCATGTGTACAAACGCCGACTCCAGGGCACCCATAATAAGTTCATCCTTAGAGACAGACCTCTGAAAATGGCTAGGGTGGGGAAAAGAATTCACCGATTGCGATGTAGAATTTACTTTTGGGTCTTCCATGCCCTCACGTGGCAACAACAGCTCAATACAATCCACCAATTTTTCATGTAAAATGTGATGAAACTGGTGGGAGGCGGCCAAGGCTGCACCATAGCCGGCATGGCCATCAAATATACCAAAATAGGTGTAGGGCAAGTCCGGGTATTGATGGGTGGGATCGGATAAAATTTGTCGACAAAAGGCTCCTTGATCCTCATTCCATTCTGATTTACCAGAATTCACACATTCCGCATATCCTGTGCCCCACGGTAATATGCTGATGTCTCGGGGCACAATAATCGGTCGCACATTGTGATCAGCTGAGGCCTTCAACTCATCGGCTGTTAAAAGCTGCAGGAAGGGTGGGCGGGAGTAGGCAAATTTGTCCTGTAACTGCTGTTGGTGTAGCATACGTTGATGATATGCTGAACTACCCCTAACCAAATGTTCATGGCTGGTGGAGGGTAATGCCGGCATATCCGGAGCTATGACCGTTGCCAAAAAACGACTTTTAATGTTGGCAAACATGATGAAGGAAAAAAATTACTGAACTACTACGACGGCGATAATGATGATGAGACTCTTTCTCCAAACACCACACAAAACAGATGTCAATCGTGTGTTTTCGATTTCTTTGTTTTGATTTTTCTTTCTATTTCTTCTTTGTTGCCAATCACCAAAACATCATCATCGTCGTCAATACAGAACCTTGTTTTGCTGCTGCTGCTTCATCCACTGGCTAACAACCAATCGACGACCATTGACTAGCTGTGAACTGAACTGGTGGTGTGAAAAATGACGTATCGTGTATTGGCGCTGCGGCAGCTTTTAACAACCAACCGTATGAAAATAACAAGAATGGTACGGGTTTATGCTGCTTGACGTTGCACGGAGGGGAGGAATGCGAACCGCTACTACAAAACTTCGTGGTCGTCGTCGTCGCTGTGCTGTTGTCAACGTTGTTGTTTTTGTTCTTGGCTTTAGTCACAGACACCTCGAATAGGATTTTTATCATTTATTTCCCACTTATTGTTATTTCACTGGCCAGGCCACGTAAACAATTTTGCATATATTGTTGTTCAAAGTTAATATTTAGTTTGCATTTAATAATTTTTAAAGAGGGTTTTCACTTCAAATTCCAATTAGAAAATATTTTTCTTTCAATCTTGTCTTGTTGTTGTTTTCTTTTTGTTGACGGCCACGAAAATCAATATTTTCTCTTTATATTTACATGTTCTAGCGTTTCATGTGAGATTTTTATCAATAAATTTAGTGCTGTTGCTTAATTCTATAAATAATTTATTTTAATCTGATAAACACATTTTTATATTAAAAAATTTATTTTTTTCCTAACTTTTCCGTTCTGTCTGTCTGTTAACTTCGTAATTTAGGGTTAAATAAGTCGACTTTTGGCTTATTGGTGAATCGATAGTTAAAATCGATAAATTTATGAAATCGATGTTGTGATGTCAACTTTTGTGAAGATGAAATTGCCGCGCATGCAATGCTTTGGGACAAAAGAAAACTTAGCTGTAATCTCTCCTTCCGAAAAAAATATAAACTGATATTCACTAATTTCTTAAAAACTTGCTATTCAAATGTAGATAGAGCTAAACAGCAACTACACATCCCTACTTGTTATGCTTTGTTCATTCATCAGTGCTCACAGAGGGAGAGTACAATTTTATTGCAGCTGCGTTCTCTTGACACAGAAAAACACTGCAGTTAGTGAAGCAAAGTAACGCAAGGTTGTGCAAATTATAATATTATTAAGAATAAACGTTATTTATTTAATTCATGAAGAATAAAATTTGTTCTTTATTTATGTAAACTATTAAATTAAAATTCTTTAATGTCTCTCTTTATTTTCAGATCTAAAACCGCTGAATTACAGGATATTATTATTAAGACAAATGCAAATGGTTTGGCCCTGGACCCAGAGAAAGTAGATCAATACATGAAGGCAATGTCAATGGCTGGAAGTGAGAAGGTAAAGACCTAATGTATATCATGTGTGTGAGAGTATCTGGACTTCTATTTGATGTGTAACACGGTTGGCGCTACTCTCTGTTATCCTTGAAATATTGGAAATATTCCGGACATGGGCTGAATTATATCCCAAAACGAAAATATATTATTGTGGTCTTTAGGCCTACTTTGATAAACTTTCAGGGAGATAATCGTTAGTTTATAGGATATTTTCAAATGGACTTAGGAAGAGATAATCGCGTTTTTTAAGAATTTTTGATAGGTCATTAAGGACATAATCAAGGATTACTTAATAACTGTTTTAGATGGAATATCGGAGTGATAGTTGTGAATCCAGTTAATAGTGGATTTTAAGTATATTTGTTGTTGGACCACTAGGAATAATAACCGTTGACTTTATAAAATAGAACAATGCAGAAAAAATCACAGGCTTTAAATATATTTTTTCACCTTTCCAATATTATTTATTTCATGTCAATATTTGCACGTTTTCATATATTTTTACTTATTTTCAGGAAAACAATGATAAATTGGCCGCCCTATGGATGTATGCTGCACAAACCGCAAATATGGGTGCATCAAAGCCCAAAATGGCACCAAATGGTAGACCTGTTATGCTTATACCAGCCACTGGAAACGTAAGACAATTAAATTGATATACAAAATAAATTTCAAAATTGATCACAAAACTAATTTCAATTTATTTTCATTTATTATTCTTCCCGAACCAAAGTTAACGCCATCAATGGTACCACAACCAATGCTAGCACCACCTGCAATGCCCCCTGCAGCATATCGTGGTGGTATGACTTTACCCATGATGAGAACTGCTTCGATGCCCGTCATCTATGGACCACCACCACAGGCGCTTTATGCCGCTAGCATGCCAGCAGCCAGTATGACCGGAACCTATCGCACCCAACGTAGCACGAAATCTGTTGATGCTCGTAAAAAACGTCGTGCCGCCGCACAACTTTTGCGTTCTGGTAAATCCGATGCAAATCGTCGTCAACGTCGTAAATCTGATGCCGATGTCATTGATGGTAATCCATCATTTCAATATACCGGTTTGGATCGTGCTATAGCTGATAATTTTTTGGCTAGACAAGAGCAACAGACGCATGTTGGCCATGTCGATTATTCTTCGTCGTCTGGTGCTAGTGATACATATGGTCAATCGACGACAATGATGAATGGTAATGGTCCGTCGAGAGCATCATCAAAAACGAAAATAGTTTGTCGGGATGTTGTTATGTAAATTTTGGGGATGTTCCTCCTCAATTTTGTTAGTGTATTTAGTTATTAGCTACTTATATAGGAAAAAAAAAAAAAAGAAAATCTTATATATAATCTCACCATATCTGTCTATCTATTGTATATAGTGTTTTAAGTTTTCAACATCAACAGAAAAAAATACAAACAAAACTAATCTATTCAAGATTTATCAAGGATATATATTTTTTATAACCTTATATTATTCATACTTACACTATGCGGACATATATTGAAATATGTGTTTCTATATACATATTTACTATACTATACTCTACACTGATATATAAAAATATTAATATTTAAATACTAAACATAAACAACGATGTATATTTAAATTAAAATGTATTTTACAAATAAATGAAAAATATAATCCAATAACAGAAGGAGTTGTTTATTTATTTTTTGGATATTTTTAAAAAAATTAATTATATAACATTTAATTGAAGTTCATTAGATGTTACCTATTAGGCAAAGGAAATCCCACAATTGCTTACAATAAGTCATTTCAGGGGAATTTTTTAAAAAAAAGTTTTAATTTGGATTACCTTTCCAAACAAAAGCGGATGAATAGTTCCGAGATAGATGCTCTTCTAACGAACTCCAAGAGGCGTCATTTCTGGTGATGCGCTTTGTTAATTTGTTGTCTAGGATGGAGGGATGTAGATTATTTTGTATAGGCTCACTAAATGTTACTTAATTTGTAGTTGGGTGAAGGGTTACTGTTGGTCTCAGGAAACGTTGAAATTGTATTGCACAGATATTCTTCGGTATTCTTCAAAATGACCTTTTTGGTGTAAAATGTAAACATTTTTTTTATTATTCTTTCCGAAAAAGGAAATTTCCTGCAAATTTCCAAAAATATACTAGAGCATCACCTGAAAGTAACATGGGCTACATCATTTGTTTTTTAAATTCAACTTGGGACTGGAGATATGCATCAGAATCAGAGGTACCTCCAAAAAAATTAGATTTTTTTTGCACATATCTTTGGATCGTTTAAAGATACAGACTTCAAATTTGGAATAAGTAACAGAATTTAATTTAATACATTTGCCAAATTATATATAAAATTTGGGATGAGTGACGGAATTCGGTACAAAAATTTGCCAAATTATATTCAAATTGGTTGGTATTTGGATATAGCATTCATAAATAACCTCGCATTGCAAAATGCATTGATTCCAAGCAAACTTAATCCGAAAATTTCAAAAAGGCGGAAACTTTTCTCCTCAATTTGGGTAACTTAAATTATATTCAAATCGGTTGAGATTTGGATATAGCATTCATAAATAACCTCGCATTGCAAAATGCATTGATTCCAAGCAAACTTAATCCGAAAATTTCAAAAAGGCGGAAACTTTTCTCCTCAATTTGGGTAACTTTACGATGTAAACTTCCAAAACGTCACATACACGTGTCTTCTTTTTACACCCTCAGCCATATGGCTACAGAGGGTATATATCATTTTATACGGCCAAAACGTGCCTTGCCGGGTTTAGACCCTAGGTCTCTTCGGACCAAATCCGTTTCAGAACATTTGGAGTCGATCTACCGATGTCCGTCCGTCCGGCTGGTGCGCACGATAACTTTGTCAAGCTTAGAATGAGTTCGGAGATGGGCAATATCGGTCCAAAATTTTCAAAAAAAAAAAAAAATAAATAAATAAAAAAATATTTTCTGCACAGAAAGAGAAATGATAAGCCGATTTTGCTCCAACTTTGCAAACCCTAATATTTGCGTTAAACCTAGGTCAGGTGTGAGAATGGGCAATGTCGGTCCACTCCATCAAGTACCCCCCCCCACAGAGGTCCAACATTTTTAATAATTACAACTCCTATAAAATGTGATGTATGAGTCCGATTGCCTTTAAATTTAACACATCGCAATATTTTTATAAACCCAGCATCTGTTGTTAATATGGAATATATCGGTCCACTTCATCTGGTACCTCCCTCACAAATTTTCAAAAAATTATATTTTCTGTACAGAAAGAAAAACGATAATCCGATTCTGCTCCAAATTTGCAAATCCTAATATTTCCGTCAGTGCTAGGTCAGGTGTGAAAATGGGCAATATCGGTCAACTCCATCAAGTACCTCCTTCATAGAGGTCCAACATTTTGAATAATTACAACTCTTATAAAATGTGATGTAAGAGTCCGATTGTCTTCAAATTTCACACGTCTCAATATTTATATTAACTCAAGGTCTGGTGTTAAGATGGAACATGTCGGTCTACTCCTTCTGGTACCTCCCCCACAAAGGGTCGAAATTTTGAATATTCATGAAGCTCATAAAACGCGAAATTAACATCCAATTCCATTCGGACTTGGTACATCTCAATATTTCCATCAACTCTAGATCTGTTATAAAGATGACAGAGATCGAACGATTTCTTCTGGTACTTCGCCCACAAAGGGTCAAAGTTTTGAATAACAAAAATAAAAATAAGCATCCGGCTCCCTTTAAATTTCACAAACACAAATGTTTTTGCCAACACAAGTTCTGTTGCGAATATTATATATACCAGCGAATCCCTTCTGGTAACTCACCCACAAACGGGGTCACAATTTTCAATACTTTTGTCTGTCATAACTTGCGAAACAAGTCAGCGATTCTCATCCAGAAATCTGAAATTAATATAGAATTTACGTTCGATTTTCTTTTAATTTTGTCCATGCCAATATTTTTATCTTTATTAGATGAAATATGAAAATGGATCACTTCGGTCGACTATATCTAGTACCACGCGCACATTTTAACATTTTCTAAAAATTATCACTTATCTCAAATAAAGTCCGAACCTGGTACACCATAATATTTATATCATATTTATTTAGGTCCGATACGAAAAGGACAATATTGGCCCATTCCTTTAGATCCTACTCCATAGAAAATATTAATAACATAAGCCAAAATATATTTAAATAATCGAATATTGGATGTGGGCATAAATCTGTTGGCAAAACCGACTGTTACTTTTTAACTGGTTTAGTTTTACTTTTATAAAATGTAGGGGTTTCCTGTAATTATCGTATAATTATCATGCAACGATGTATCCTCAACCTAAGTGTGTTTCAATAAAACATTTCTTCGAATATATTTTTTTATATTTATTTATAATAATTTTTATTTATTATTCTTAATTATTTTGACAAATAATCTTTTTTTTTTTTTGGTTTTTTTATTTCTTTTTTGGTTTTTCTTCTTATTCTTGTTGTTGTTTGATAGAAATGGTGAATTGTCACACCCGCGTTTACCTATACGTGTGATGTATTTGTTTTATCTCATTAATTTTAAATTTATTTGTTGTTTTTTTTTGTTTTGTTTTACTGTTCTGTTTCTTGTTTTGTTTTCTTAAATTTATTATATAGTATTATTAATTATTATATAATATAATAACTAAATTAGAGATCGAACAAAGGAGAGAGACACAAGTAAACGGAATTGAAAAGAAAACGTAAGAGAGGGCGCGCGAGCTAGCTTGCGCCTTCCTATCCGCTGCCAAATTCACCATTGGGGATTCTTCGTTACTGGATGTAGGGTGCCAGGGTCGCCGTCGCCACAGCGGCAACATTATTGATTATTATATCATCCGATTGATGGTGGTAGTGATACTGGGGCTGTTGCTGATGCATAAATGACTGACGATTATAATTATTATTGTTGTTATTATTGTTATTGTTGCTGTTTGAAATGCCTGTGCGCATAATATCAGTTGTGCTAATGCCCGGCGAACCACCGCCACCGCCGCCATTGGCCATATTGCCGCCGCTGCCAATTGGGCCACCCCCGGTAGCACCATTATTAAAACTATTCGTGAGCACCTCGCCGAAACTTAGCTTTGTTAATTCAGTGGGGAACATATAGAAAATTAATAACATTGTGGCATAAACGAATACATGGAATATAATACAAAACCATATTAAATTTATCTGTGGAGAGCAGAGAGAGAGAGCGGGAGAGTGAGAGAGAGAAAATATTAGTAAGTTGCCATTAGTATTTGTGATCCTCTTTATCTCACCTTTGATTTACGCCGATATTTGGTGACACTAACGAATGGTACTAAAGCTATTGTTAGAATTATACCGCTGAATATACCCGCAAAAATACCGGCAAAATTCAGTTGCCATGGCAGCGTTCCAATAGCGAGGAGTATGGCACCCATAAACATCAGCTTGAACAGGGCCACATGTGGTTTGTGTAAATGTTGCCAATGCGATAATATTAATAGTACCATCAGTGAGGCTATAACACCCGATAACGATGCAAGTGGACCCACCTAGAAGAAGAAAAAAAAAACAAATATTTAAATTTTAAATAAATTCTAGACTGACTGAGACTTGGAAAAGGGTTATTGTATAAGCAATGTTATTCTTAAATCTAATTTTGATATTACCCGATTTTGTTTTTAGCTTTAAATGATATTGAAGTCAGGTTTTATGTTTTGTTAGTTCTAGCTTAAATGAATGCAGTACAGAGGAGCCTTGAATTTACGAACTTTTACAAAAAATAATAAGATACTTGCTTTTTAAATAGTATCTCCATTTGATGTTACTGCATTGTAAATAATGTTTATTTTTAATAAAATTATATAAAAAATGATTTTTTAAATCGAATATTAACTCTGAATAATATAATTTTTTATTCAATACATTAACTAAATCCGGTTGAATGGCTATTAAGATAGTTACCGACAGAGCCGGAGGATCGTATTCGAGAAGTAAAGGTGCAAGCACATGAAAAGCTTGAAGTCAGTAGTCACATTTTTTTAAGACAGTTCATAAAGGAATTACACAGTTCATAAAGGGATTACAGAGCCGCACTAAAATCCTGCCGCCATTTTCCATTATAATTTGACATTAATATGCCTAGCCATGACTTCAAGCTTTTTATGTACTTGCACCATCATATAACTTTCTTCCATTACATTTTTTTAATACCATTTTTCCTTTACTCGATAACTTGTACAAATTTTGACAACCAAAAGTCCAGTAAGTGAGAGATAAATGAGAGAGACTTTTGGGTCACTGAGAGTTTGCAAATTCAAACGGCAAATTTCCCCAATAATTGGTGTGTCTGGTTACCCTAAAATTTGTAACAATTGTTACAAATTGTTACTGGAAGTCGTCTGTTAACCCGAAAGTTCTGCAAAAGAGAGCGGTTGGAGAGAGAAATTTTGACAGTTCTTTCAGTGAGAGTTTGCAAATTCTCGCTGGACAAATTTCTTCTTGCAATCTCTTGCAACTCTTCTTCTTCTCATTCATCGACATTCAATCAGATATTTTCTTTTCTTTATTTATTTCTTTTTGTGATTTTAATTTGAAAATATTGTTTTGGAATTAGCAAGACTAATTGTTTTTGGAGAACAACTTTACAAAATGTGAAAAACATAAATATTAATATTTAATAAGAAAATAAAAGACTATTTCCAACATTTTTAGACAAATGTCATTAGCAACAGGTTTAAAGGATTCCGCGGAATACATCAAATCTATCTTCCTTTTATTGCTCATATTTTTATTTTATTGTCAATTTCCTTTTTATTTATAAAACTTGTGAAATTGGTGGTGGTTCCTTTCCTTTAATTCTTTTAATAGGGGACAAATTGGTTTGTTTTGACAAATCAGCTGATTAGTTGCAAGCTTCTGCAGGAATTTCCTAGCAAAAGAGAATAAAACTACCTTACTCTCTCAGAAAGAAGTTGCTGGACAATTCCTGCTGGAAAAGTAACCAGACACACCTAATAATTATCCAATAACATCAGCTGTTCAACAATCAGTTTTTTTTTGTAAACAAACAAATTTAATCAATCTTTTTTTTTTTTTTTTTTTTGAAAAGATGAGATATAAAATATATTACAAAAATGGCTATGGAAAACGTAAGTAAATATGAAAAATAAACAGTTTAAGAGCGGATGATGAAACATCCACAACATTTTATATATTTTGAGAGATTCGGTAGAAAAAAATTGTACAGTACAGCGTTTCGAAAAAGAATATAAATTCCATTTCTTGTCTTTTACTATTGCAAGGATGAAATTGAAGTACTGCTTATGTCATCTAACCAATCTTCTCTTAAGATACTATGTATACCAAATATCATTACGAATGTAAAGGTCTTAAATACCAAATCGGATGAAATATAGCATGGGAACCATAGCTATATCTGAGGCAATTTTCACCAAATTTGAAGAACGAATTTTTCACATATGGCACGCAATTAAATTGAAATCGGACGATTATATATGGGAGATAAATCTAAATTTGGAACGATTCTCAATAGGTTTCGTCCTTGGGCCGATTAAATGATTTGTAGAAAATTTCATCTCAATCGAATAATAAAGGCGCCCTGTATTTGGTTTGGATCTAGGGGTGTATTTCGTTTCCTTCTGCATGTTACAAACAAATGCACAAAGACATAATACACTGTACCACAGTGTGCCGTAGGGTATAAAAATATTAAAAACTTGTAGGTGGGGTACCAGAACGGATATATATTCATGTCGGATTTAGAGTTGGTATAAAAATTTTCCAGTGACAGCTCTTTATATACGAAGAAAAGAACAACATCAGCAGAAATGGTTTGACAAGTAAAAAAGCGACTTGATCGAAACCCGCGTCGCAGTGGCCGAAAAATGAGCTCGGGGTAAACCCATTGAAAATCCAAAAAGTGCAAGAACTTACACCGCAACAGAAAGAAAATAGACTCAAAAGAGCTAAGGAGTTGTTTCGCTTGGCCGAAAGTAGTGAACTGCCGAAATTGGTTTTCTCCGATGATAAAACATTCCTTTTCCTGCAGTTTGTAAACAAACAAACCTCAAGCAAGCGCTTCGCCGGGAATGGGCCAAAATACCGCAGAGCAACCTTCGGGCAGAGTGTGATGGTTTCATTGGCCGTTTGAAGACCAAAATTGATGCCAAAGGTGACCAATTCGAACAAATCTAAACTTATTCTAAAATTCGATGCTATTTCCGACATGCTTTCACTCAATAAAATTAAAAAAAAAAAAATGTAAAAATTTGTTGCTGTTTTTTTTTATCTCACTCTGTATACCCTCTGTAGGCATATGGCTGGACCGAAGTATTCCACTTCATCTATCACTGAAATATTTGGATGTACAAAATTTAAAGAAAATCGAACATTTATATCCAATTTTATCCGAAAAATTTTTAATCACAAATTTAACCTTTTGTGGAGAAGTTACAAAAAGGAGTGGGCCGATAATTTCCATATATTTGTTTTGACTCCGAGAAACTGACTTGTTGAGCAAGCTATGTTATAATTTAAGTATTGAAATTTTTGAATTTTTTTTTGTAGAGGTACCAGAAGAAGTGACGCGATACACCTGATCTTGCGTTAGTAAAAATATTGGGGCTTGTGAAATTTGAAGAGAATGAGATGCTAATTTCCCATTTTTTGAGAGTCAAAATTATTCAAGATGTTGACGATTTGATAGACAGACGGACTCCCCTATATTATCCTGAAATTGATTTGAAATAGAGACATAGGATATAAACCGTTATTTCGTTGAGGGACGTTTTGACCGTATCAAATTATATACCCTTTGTAGCCTTTGTGACTGAGAATATAGCAAGTAAAAAGGCAGCTAAGTTTGGCCGGGCAGAACTTTTAATACCCTCCACAATTTGGAAGGAACTTGAAAAATTAAAACAAATTCCATCAAAAATACCGTCTAAATGAAAACCATTATATGGGGTCTATACGAAGACATGGACCTACGTATGCAATTTTTTGTCATAGGCTGTAGAACCCATTCCGAACTCAAAATACGAAATATGAAACAACTTCAGTGAATAAAGTTCCTAAAATCATTAAAATATCGAATATCGAGAGGGCACCGTTGTATGGGGGCTATACGATATCGTGGTCCAAAATATAGACAATTCTTTCCAGGGTTAAAGTGCTTTAAAAAAATTTCTACTATGGTTATTTAGGCAATGTCAATGAAAAATATAGCTAAAATCATCAAAATACCGAATATAGGGGGATATACGATATCGTGGAACTATAATATCGTCAATAATCTTACAGTGGGTAAAGTACTCAGAAGGATTTTGTGTGGATTTTCAGACAATTTCATTGAAATAATTGGCTACAATCATCAAAATACCGAAAATCGGGGGCACCGCTATATGATATCGTGGACCGATAGAGCCCATCTTCGAAATTGACCTGCCTGCAGGCAAAAGACTGATATGTGCAAAATTTTAGCTTTCTATTTTAATTCCTTTCGCCTCTAGCAAGATTACAACAGACGAACAGATGGACTGACGGACGGACAGGACAGTCTTAGAATTTAACGCTGATCAAGAATATATAAACTTTGTAGGGCTTAAAATCATTATGTCGATAAGTTACAAACGGAATGACAAACTTAACATATCCTCCATACTATGTATGGTGGAGGATATATAAATTATATACCCTGCCTTATATTGTGAAGGGTATGAACATCAAAAATTATGGCTTTGTCCTTGAACATCCAAAAACCACAAAAATTTAATATCCCCCATTCAAAAGCAACTATTCATTAGCTTACCTCTGGTTTGTATGGCATTAAGACGGCACTTGTCAAATTGCCAGCTAGTCCCGAACCTATATACAAGATGGCCGTTCGGACGGGTCCAATTAAACGCTCCAAATCGGCCAAGAACACATGTTGAAATATCACGGTTATCATTAAATGCAAAATGCCAGCGTGCATGCACAGCGATGTAAAGAGGCGATAAAATTGATCGGGAACTTCGACATTTACAAATGGGAACATGCCGCAGACGTTGTTCAGGCATGAGATCTGAAAGGAGAGAGAGACAATTTTGATTAGATGTATATTCCAGCAGATATTCCAAGCAATCGCTTCACCTGTGAGCAAAGTGAAGCCTCTTCGTGGAAATAACCATTTACAAAATCACAATATTCCCGTGTCGTTATGCGGCATTCACCGTAGATTCCCGCACAGCAGGGATGTCCTATCACCTCGCACACCATATGTTCGGCGGTGTGATCCTTGAAACGAAAACGCTGTGAAAACGAATTCGTTTTACGGCATATGGGCCATTTGGTGATGTCATCGGGCCATTCATATGGTGCTATGGAGGCGGGGGCATCACAGTACTTGGGATCGAGGCCACATACCGAGCCCGATATGCGACCGCCGGGGCCCGATTCGCCGGGTGACCATTTCTTCCAGGTTGATATGGATTTCTGGGCGGGGGGAGACAAAAATCGTTAAAGAAGGGGTGTATTTTAAGGCAAAATTATGGCGACTTACCGTTGGAAACAGCCCCCGCACCGAACAGTCTGCCTGCGAACTTTGTACACAACCCGAGTCGTCGTTTCTTATACAACAGGCCGTCTCTCGCTCCTGACGCCGGGTCTTCATCATTACATCGATAATTTTTACATCACGCCTCATACACGTGGCAAACTTGGCACCCATGTGCACCAGGTCCTGATTGCGCGGCCCAATCCAAATGTTGCGCTGCTCCGTGTGCTGGACCGTCTGCAGACTCAGGCTGGTCACCAGCACCTGACCGGTTCTCTGCTCCACGCCAAAGCCAATGGGACCAATGCCATAGCACAGCAGCGATAGAAATAATACGATAATTTGTACAGTGTTAATCCAATAGGTGAAGAAGGGCCGATGATCGGTCCGATCGTCGAGATCATTAACACAGAATAGTTTTATCTTTTGCGTGGCGGGACGACGCGAATTCTCCAGAACGCCATCCAATATTTGAGATGAAATGCGATTGGCCCGTATGCCGGGTATTTGTGGCGGCGGCTGTTGCTGGCCCTGTTGCGGAGAGTTTTCCTGATCCTGTATGGCGGAGCCATGTAGGACCACAGCCTGTTGCAGGTTGGCCGATTCGTTGTGGTTGACGGTGTTGTTGCTGGTGGTACGCCAACCCTGTGGATTACTCTGGAATATTTGGCGATCGAGATTTTGGGCGCCAGCTGAGCCAGAGGCCCCATTAATTGTGGGATTTCGGGCTGGATTGTTGGATGGTGTGCCGGCCGCCCCATTGGCACCCGATGTGGAAGAGCCATTGTTGGCATTTGCATTGGCATCCATGCCGGAGGGTGAGTCGAAGAAAACCTCATCGTTTAGGGCCGCCACACCCTCATAGATTTCATTGTTCGCCGCCGAACCATCCAAATTCTGGGGATTCTGTACATGAGCGGGGGCAAAACTGCGTGACCATTGGCGGCGTTGCCGGAAATCCATTTGGCGTTTGTTGAGAGCGTTCACCAAATAGCTACAGCCTGAAACCAGCATAGACATGACGGATGGTTTGCGTTCCACATGGTCGCCCGCTCGAAAGTCTATGTTGTAGTAGGGATGATGGAAGTGATCACGTTGGTGGCCGCCGCCGCGACGTCGCAGCGCCCCACCGGAGCCAACACTATCGCTACCATGGCTATCATCATCGTCGGCAGTGTCCTGTACAGGCAGTATGTCGGGTCGTTCCGAGGCATGGTGATGGTTGTGCGAGTGATTGTGTGAGTGGTTGTGTGAGTGATGATGATGTGGCTGCTGCTGCGATTGCTGCTGCTGTTGTTGCTGCTGATAGTGTGAGTGTTGGGCGCCATTATTGAAACCAGAACAATGGGAATTTGAGGGATGTGAACCATTGGCGCCATTGTTGTCCAGCGAACAGCCTTCGGGTAGCTCGGCGGTTTCAGTTTTCAGTGTGCCAAAACGTCGAATGGCCAGACGTCGCTGTCTGCCCTGCCACAGGGCAAAGTCTTCGGCTTCGGTGGACACCTCAAGGCCAAAGAAGCGCATCATTTCGCGACGCATGTATTCGGTGAAGCGTTTTTTGCAAGAGTAGCGTTGTTGTTGTTGCTGCTGTTGATTTATTGTGCTGAGAGCGGCTGATGAGGGTTGTGCCAGCTGTGGCTGAGCCAGCTGGGGCGGAGAGGCCTGCTGGATTTGTAGCTGTGGCTGAGCTAATTGTTGTTGCTGTTGCTGCTGCTGTACGGCCACCTGGGCCGGCTGATAGGTACGCATGGCTGAGGGTACCATGTAATGTTGTTCCTGCATCTGCTGGGGTGATTGCTGCAGCTGCTGTTGTTGTTGCTGCTGCTGATGTAATTGCAGTTGTTGCTGCTGCTGTTGTTGAAACTGCTGCTGGTGGTGATGATTTTGATATTCCGCATTCATCAGCTGCTGCTGCTGCTGGGACTGCTGCTGGATCATTTGATTACTACTCGTTTTGAGTTGACTGTACATTTGGTCAGTGACCATATCCTGCTGCTGCTGCTGCTTCTTTTGGTTTGAGTTGAGCATACGATTGACAAGCGGCATTTGGCCAGCATTTGGCGGCGTTAGAGGTGTTAAGTGGTTTATGTCATTAGCATTGTTGCTGTTGCTGCTGCTGTTGTTGTTGGCGGCGGCATTGGTGGTGGTGGGTGTTAATGTTGTCATGTTCATGTTGGCCAGCTGCTGTTCCAAATATCTTTGATTGCTGGCAGTGCTGGAACCACTGACTCCATTGGAGCCACTGGAATTGGTTAAGGCGGCCGCTGCCGCCACCGCTGCTGCTGCCAAGGGAGTTGTGGGCATCATTTGAGGTACTGGACTTATGGGTCCAGTGGTCTGTGTGGTCTGATGAACACCTGTGGTACGACGCACCGTTTTGCAGTGCAAACATGTGGCAGCTGAGGTGGTGGAGCCAACAGATGTCGCTCCAGAACTTAATACCAGGCCTGTGTTGTTGGCTGCCACTCCCGCCGTTGAGCTCTCATCTTTTCTCACATTTGTGGTACAGAGACCCACTGTCGTTGTGGCTGCCACCGAGGAAAGCGAGCTCATGTCACCGACATTATTCGACATGGTGGCACTTATTGTGGTGGAGGACATCTCCTGCTGCATGTCCGTCAGCATGGAACACATGCCCGTGCCACTGGCCATGTTACGCTGATTGCTGCCATACACTGGTGGCGGCAGCTGGGAACGTGCCACAGTACTGGTTATGTTCAGACTACTTTGGGGAGAGCTGACACAGCCCACGGCCGTAATGGTGGCCACCATATGCGGCTGATTCACCACACTACACTGGGTGGTCATCATGCTGAAGGTTTTGCTATAGGTGTGGGCTGCCGCTGCGGCCGCCATCATACCCTGACCATCGCTGTTTATCAGATGATGTACCACCGGCGAATCTTTGCCAGATATTTTTGTACCTCCCCCCATTGCTGCGGCCGCCGCCGCAGGCCCACATTGACTACTGGCCCTAATGCGTGGTGACGAAGCGTAATGTTCCTTCGTTTGATTTAGACTGGCCAGCGGCTGCAATTCGCCGCCAGCTATTTGCTGATCCGAGGAGCAACATTTCAAGTTTCGATTGCGATATGGCAGTGTACTGGGTGAAGACGAGGATTGAGGTCCACATTTCGTTGTGGTTACAGCCGTTGGACCTGGATATTGTTGCACCATCTGTGGCAGCTGGGACTGATGTGACGACGATGCGACCTGGGGTTTGCTGTAGTGTGTGTGCGCATGATGATCGGCCACATATAGCTCATGGGGTGGTGGTGGGGTGGGTACGTAACGCTTGACCGGTGTATGGGCCGACGAGGACAAATAGCTGTAGGTGTCGCTCGGCACCAATGATGGTGGGGGGCAATTTTTCAAATAGTGACTAGACGAACTGCTCAGATAACGTCCCGTCTGCGTTGGCACCGCCGAGCCAGCTGCCGCTGCCGGATTGGAGGGTGAGGAGCTGGAGCTGGAATTCAAATCACGATAACGATGATGATCCGTTGTCGTTGCCGTCGTCAAACGATAACGGCTGGTATTGGGCGAGGCAGAACGTTGCAGATTCTGTCCAGCACTGCCACCACCATATTTCAGGCCATGGTGGCGTTGCAGCGATGCATTCATTGGTCCACATCCAATTGCCGACGATGAACAGCCAGCCAAACCCCCGGTTGATATTGACGAGTTCGAGGTGGAAGATGACAAGGTTTGCTGATGATGATGCTGCTGCTGCTGCTGTTGGTGGTGGTGATGATGGTGATGGTGTGGCGGCAGAAGATCATCACTGGCGTCATTGTGTCCATTCGGTGGCGAGACCACACAATTACCATCAATAAAACGATCACTGTTGGGCGCCGGTGATGGTGGTGGCAAACTACAGGCCAATGAGTCATCGTATCTTTCCATGGGCTGCAGACTTAGTTTGACATGCGGTGGTGGTGGCTGTTGATGTGACTGTTGATGCTGATGGTGTTGCTGATGCTGCTGCTGTTGATGCGTGTGCGAGTGATGTAGGTACAGTTCATTGGGATGGGGACTAAAATGTCCCGGTGATATTTCAGTACCGCAGTCCGTTGTTATGTCCGAACTGCATTGTAATGTGTTGCCCATCAATTGTTGTTGATAGCTCAGCGATGATTTACGGCGCAGTGTTGTATTGCTGCCCACACAGGCAGCAGAAGCAGCACTTCCGCTGCCGCCACTCCCACCCCCACTGCCATTGCTGGCACCGGAGCTAAGCGACAGCTGTGTCATGTGTGGTGGCAAGACATTACTGCTGCTGCCACGTCGATTCATAACCGATGACAAATGTTGGTGTTGATGTTGGTGGTGTTGCTGCTGCTGCTGCGACTGTTGGCTGTGATGATGATGCGATGACTGTTGCTGTTGCAACTGCATTTGCATCTGAGTCTGTTGCTGTTGCTGCTGTTGGTGGTGTTGCTGCTGGTGTTGATGCTGATGATGTTGATGCATGTGTTGATGATGCATCTGTTGTTGTTGTTGCTGCTGCTGTTGTTGTTGGCCATTGTTGTGAGAATGCCCATGACCATGTGATGATGTATGCATTTGATTGTGATGATGATCCGTTTCACAGCTACCAATATTCGAGCACAATTGGTTGGCCTTTGGCGAGAGCATATTCTGCATGGTCGTAAATAGTCTGCAAAAAAGGGAGGAAGAGTGAAAAATTAAGGTTATTTTTTAATAGAAATAAAATATTATAAAAAAACTCTGAGAAGAGGTCCTAGACGAGATGATTCATTTTCAAAAGGTGAAATTATAACGCCCACAAAAGCTCGAATACCCACTAGAATATAGTTACTTGGAGAGTTCATTTCGGTTTTTAGGATGTGTTGATGTCAAAAATATTTTGGAAGGATAAAATCCGCAGGACGTTATCGCTGTGACACCAAAAACAATAATGTACATGTTTTGTTATGCTGACTTGCAATTTGCCAAACTGAAACTTATCGATGAATTTAATGACTCTGATTCAATGGGAAATCCCATCAATTGTGAATTTCCAATTGTTAAATACATTCTAAGAAAAAATATACATTTTAATCAGGGTGTGTTTTGTAAAAAAAGGTAAATAAATAATAAGAAAAAAAACGGGCGGGGCCGACTTTATGATACCCTACACTACTTTGCTAATTTAGTAGAGCTCCGCACAACAATTAAAAGTTTTTATGGGAGAATTCAATCATACACGCTATGATTATAATTATAATTTAAAGATCAACGGGCTAAATATGCCGAAGCATTTGTATCTTTTAAATTCGGAATTGTATTGCCTATTTGGTGCACAATTAATTTGAAATCGGATAAAGATATATATGGGAGCTATATCTAAATCGGAACCGATCTCGATAAAATTTGGCAAAGATATTTCTGAGCTGTATTTGATATATTTTCCTGAATATTGTTGTTACAGAGTGCAAATTACGGCTGTGGGTAACAAAAATAACAAATCGGATGAACAGTATATATGGGAGCTATAGCTATATCTGAACCGATTTCGATCAAATTTGGCATACTCATTTTCAGGCCTAATTGGCCTGGTTGTATGTGCAAAATTCAATACTATTCGGGCTGATATTACACGTTTGGTGCACAATAAAAGGCAAATCGGACGAAGATATATATGGGAGTTATATCTAAATTTTGACCGATTATCTCCTATTTCAATAGGGCCCGTCCTTGGGCCAAACAAATGATTTGTGCAAAATTTCATCTGGATAGGGCAATAAATGCGAACTGTACTTTGTTTACAAAAATTACATGGACAGACGGACGGACGGGCATGCATAAATCGACTCAGAATTTGAGTCAAAGGGAACTATGGGTCTATCTCGTTTACTTTTGCCTGTTACAAACAAATGCAGAAAGACATAATACCCTGACCACCTTGTGACGTAGGGTATAAAAACAAAAACCCGTTTTGCCGACAGATGTATACCCCCCGCCCTGACTTATGACAGATTTGGACTACTTAATATGAGATATGTGCAAATTTTTGGAAAATGTGGAAATATGTGTGAGGTAACAGATACAGTGGACTGAAGTATTCCGTTTTTATACTTCATCTAATACAGATAAAAATATTGGTATGTGCAAAATTTGAAAGAAATCGAATTTTTATATTCAATTTTATGCGAAATCATAAATTCCGATATTCTTATCAGATTTCTCATTAAGAGAAATAGTAAGATGTAGCATGTTGTAAAAAATCGCAAACTTGTTCTGACATATATAAGTATTGGAAATTGTGACCCTTTGTGGGTGAGGTAACAGAAGTGGTTGACAGATGTATATCATCTTCACAACAGATTATGTGTTAGCAAAAATGTTTGTATGTGAGAAATTTGAGGAGAAGGACGGATGGATTTGGATGCTTATTTCACTTTCTTTGAGCGTTTCGGTTTTCAAAATCTTGAACCCTATGTGGGGGAAGTACCAGAAGAAATGGTGCGATATCTACCATCTTTATAACATATCTTGTTTTGATGGAAAGATTGAAACATACCAAGTCTGAATGAAATCGGATATTAATTTCGCGTTTTATGGAGTGGACCGTATTATTCCATTTTCACACTAGACCTTGGGTTAATAAATGTATTATCAAATGTGTAATTTGAAGAAAAAATCGGATTATCGTTTCTCTATCTGTGCCAAAAATATATTTATTTGAACCATTTGTGGGGGGAGGTACCAGAGGAGTGGACCGATATATTCCATCGTAACACCAGACCTTGGGTTAATATAAATAATGGGATGTGTGAAATTTGAAGACAATCGGACTTATACATCTCATTATATAAGAGTTACAATTATTAAACATTTTGAGCCTTTGTGGGGGAGGACTTTGTTGGAGTGGACTGATATTGCCCATTTATTGCACCTGACCTTATCTCTGAAGCAAATGTTAGAGCAAAATCGAACGATTCTTCGTCTTCCTGAGTAGTCAAATATTTTTTTGAAAATTCCGATCTTTTGTGGGTTTGGTACCAGATGGATTTGATCGATACTGTCCTCTCGATCCGAACTTGATCTAAGTTTGTAAATGATATTACGATATACCAAGATTGGACCAAATCGGATACTCCCGAACACCTCTAGATCAATTCCAAATGTCTTGAAACGGATTGGGTCAAAAGAGACCTTGAGTCTAAAACCGTTATTTCGATGAGGTGCGTTTTGACTGAATCAAATGATATATACCATCTCTAGCCATACTAATTTTTAAATATGTTGCACCACATAATTGGTCTATTTGAAAGTCATTTCAAATATCCAGTTTCTTTCTTCGATTTTCGATTTGTAGGTAATGATGCATTTACATATTAAAATCAGCTGTTGTAGTTATTGCGTGCCCTTTCGAATAATCTTCAACGAACTGAAAGAAACATTTTCCCTAATCCTGCGTTCTCTAAAGACTTGAAAAATTACCGCAAATGGCTCAAGTGGAGAAATTGAAGATTTGGTATTTAAATTTATTTTTTCTAAGAAAAATGAAGACTCAATGATTTTTGGTACAAGATTTCCTAGAAATACCTTTTCAAAGTTTCGTCAAGATCGGTTCAGATTTGGATACATCTCTCCAATGAAGTTGTTTCACCCGATTTTAAGTTTAAGTCATAACATGCTCTGTATAGCAATGATATTTGGTGCGGGAGGTCACATAAACTTAGTGGAGATCGATTAAGGTATAACTTTTATTTGCTAGTTCCAACTAGTTTCAATTTTAAACCGCTCTAAAGCCGTAATAAGCCTTTAATACTTAAATTACCCATATACATGGTACAATGAAGAGAAGGTAGGCCAACTTTGAAAAAATTGCAAGTAGAGAGGTCTACCTGTTTGGCTTGTAATGTCAGAATTAGTATCAAAACAATATAAAATCAAACAACTTGTTGCATTTATTTTGAATAAATAATTGAAAACCGCGATAACTGAATGAAAGGTCAACGCTTCTTTTCAAAATCATGTACTATATATCTCTAAAGGATTATTTCGCTACAAAAACTCTAGAATTTGTCGAAAAATACCCGAATTTGAATATTTTCAGAACAATTTTTTTGTTATTGAAAAGAAAACGCATACATAAACAAATAAAGATGACATATTAAGCCAAGAAAATAAAAAAATTAAAATCATATGGTATCATAGCCCTACCTTGATATCTTTGTACCATGCCCATATATACGATTATATGTTACAGATTGCTCTACTTAATGTCTACAAAATGTGTCTCATAGAAATAAGTCTTTTGATCTCATTGGTCGAAGTACGCTTTAGGCCCTTGGTAGTTCAAATTTAGAACTACATAACGTGTTTACCAAACCTATATTGAGTTCCATTGGTATCCATTTACAACAATTACAAATTTTGAAAACCCCATTCGGCAAATATTGAAAAATGAGCTTGGGGTAAAGCCATTGAAATTCCTGAACTTACACCGCAACAGAAAGAAAATAGACTCCAAAGAGCTAAAGAGTTGCTTCGCTTGGCCGAAAGTGGTGAATTGCCGAATTTGGTTTTCTCCGCTCCGATGAGAAAACATTCGTTGTCCAGCAGTTTGTAAACAAATAAAATGATCGTGTTTATTGCCAAAGAAGTCAGCTGAAAATGTGTACCTTCGGTTGGCCAACAGAACTCTAACCCCGGCCATGGTGATGGTGTGGTCCGCCATAACACCACGTGCCACCCAAGAATGGTTACAAAATGAGGTCCCTCGCTTCATTTCCAGCGCACAATTTGGACTATTGTGTCTGGAGTATTTTGGAAAGCAAGGTTGGCACCGAAAAATTCCAAAGTATCGATCACCTCAAGCAAGCGCTTCGCGGGGAATGGGCCAAAATACCGCAGAGCAATATTCGGGCGTTTGACGGTTTCATTGGCCGTTTGAAGGCCATAATTCGTGCCAAAGGTGGCATATTTATACTAAATTCTGTTACATATTCCAAATTTGGAGACTGTATCTTTTATCGATCAATACCGATTCTGATGCTATATCTCCAGTTCTAAGCGGATTTTTAAAAATGTATATAGCCTATGTTACTTTCAGGCGATGCTGTGGTACATATGGCAATTTTCAGGAAAATCTGTTGAGCGGTTTTCGGGTCCATAAATTACAAACTAACAAACAATGAAACGTACCAACATTTTCCGCTGTTATAGATATAGATACCAGGAGGGTATATTCAATTCCGAGCGAAATGAAGAAGGCTGATAAACTCACATATTTTTTTATGTCTGTAGGATTTGTGATATTGAAAATGGACCATATCGATTCGCGTTTCAAAACCTTAAGGTGTTTTAATCATTTTAGCCACAACTTTAAAACGAATTAAAATTCGTTTAACAGTTTGTGTTCCCAATATGTAGGATGCATCCTTCCATCCCTGTTGGTTCGAGTTTTAATATAATCCCCATATAACTGCACCTCTCGATATTCAATATTTTATTCCAATTTTTCACGGGCATTGTTTCAAATTTGGTACTTGGAGATCGTCATGGATGCTTCCATTTATGACAGAAAAAATGCTAATAGAGGTTCACATTTTCTTAAAGCCAACGTCCCTCCTAGATATTCGGTATTTTCACGATTTTAGCCAAAAATTGTCATCGAAATTATTCCAGATCTAGAATTTGGAGATCTCAATGGGTGCATCTTCCCA